>NC_134531.1:122263557-122566587 GCF_050624435.1 Tenrec ecaudatus
CAGAAACCTTAGCCTGTTAATCATATTGATGACACTCAACAATGCTAATTGTTATTTAGTATATCTTGTGATACGTGAAATAACATCTACCCTTGAAGTTTTTCTGGTTTTTTATTGATATTGATCGTGCTTAACTAAAGCATGCAAAATAACTCTGCTTCCATTCATTTAAACATATTTTAGAGGTGCATTAGATTTAGTCTTGACTCCGAATTCATCCTTTGACTTGTAACTTACCGAATTCAGTTTTATACTGAGACCTAAACTGATGTTTTCCTTTATCCCAAATTTCTTCTCATCTTTTTATAAAATCAGCGTGTCTGATTCAAGAATTCTGAATGTACCTTGATAAACCCTACCTATATCAGTCATTCTCCGACCCTTACTGTGTTTGTAGCACATAGCCACCTGATAAAACTGCTAAGCAGCTTATCAAAATTGCAAATTCCTGGGTCCCAACCATGGAATACTGGGTTGGTTAACTCCAGCACTGAAGAATCTGAAATTAGATAAGACAGGTTCAGTGGTTTGATGGGCTGGCCTCTGGCCACATTCGGAAAGACCTACAGGGAGAGGTCAGTTTAGATTAGTCTGTGTTACTCTGGAGAATGTTCTGGAGAAGTTATTTTTAGAGCCCATTCATTTAATCAATAGAGAGCATATTAAGGGCTAATAAGTTTGTAATTCTTGGTTAGAACCAGGCAAGTTGTTTTCATAATTCTCAGCAAGAAAAATAGCTAGAATGACAGAATTTTGAAAGGGTTTATTTTTTTTTTAAGTCAAGTATATACCAAAAACTATTTTGCTTCGTGATCACTAGGTGTGGAAGGGATCAGATCTCAGTCATCGGAGAACAAAAAATCAAATGATTGTGAATGAAGGGGAGTGGAGAGTGGGGACCCAAGACCCATCTGTAGGCAATTGGACATCCCTTTACAGAAGGGTCGCGGGGAGGGGAGGAGCCAGACAGGGTGCAGTGTAGCAACAATGAAACATACAACTTTTCCACTAGTTCCTAAATACTTCCCCCCACTATCATGATCCCAATTCTACCTTAACAATCTGGCTAGACTAAAGGATGTACACTAGTACAGATAGAAACTGGAAACACAGGGAATCGAGGGCGGACGACCCCTTCAGGACCAGTGCTGAGATTGGCAATACCAGGAGGGTGGGGAAGAATGGGGAAACCAATTATGAGGATCTACATGTAACCTCCTCCCTGGGGAATAGACAACAGAAAACTGGGTGAAGGGAGACATCTGACAGTGTAAGATATGACAAAATAATAATTTATAAATTATCAAGGGTTCACGAGGGAGAGAGGAGGGGGAAAGGAGAAAAAATGAGGAGCTGATTCCAAGGACTTAAGTAGAGAGCAAATGTTTTGTGAATGATGAAGTCAACGAATGTACAAATGTGCTTGACAATATGGATGGATGTAAGGATTGTGATAAGAGTTGTATGAGCCCCCAATAAAATAATTTTAAAAATTATTTTGCTTTAATTTGAAGCTTGTTTCCAATTTGAACTGCCTGCTCTTAGAATAAGTCAGTATGTTTTACATTTGATTGTACTCTGATTCTGCAATTTAATGTTTAATCACAGTTTTTCAAAGGAAACCTATACAATATAGTATTCATAATTCAATAAGTTTGTTTTCGTAGTATGAATTAATACATTTCTTAAGGGGAAGAAACAGGGTTTTTCTAAATATCTAAAAAATATCAGGAAACAAATTGATTTTCTTACATATCGTATGAAAAGCATTCACATACATGAACATGCGCATAATTTATTTTAGAAAATTATTTTAGAAATTTAAGACTAAAGATAGAAAGTCTTAGTAAATTATTCTGAAGTTGTAATTATTAATTTTACTTTGTAGTTGGAACATAACTTTGCTTAGTGAGAGGTCCTCTTGGTGTTAAGGCCTTTCCTTCTTTCCAGCCATCCTGATCTAGACAGGGATTATATGCCCTCGGACAGCTGTGTAGTTAAAGCTTTGCTGAAAGATAGCTAAGAAAACTTGATAAGATTTCCTATAATACTGCAAGTTTCAGTAGCATTTGACATTTAACTTCCTTGTATTTTAAGCTCATCTCCAATTTGGAGTTAATAAGAACTTTCTGTCTTGAGGAGATTTAAGAATTTATGATATACGAACAATTAGAAGGACCCTTAGTTGCGCTGTGGGTTACATGTTGGGTTGGTAACCACAAAGCAGTGTGTTTCTTTTAGACACAGTCAGAGGAGCCCTGCTTACTTAATGGTTACACATTAGGCTGCTACCCAAAAGGTCAGCAGTTTGAAACCACTAGCCACTTTTCAGGAGACAGACAGCTTTCTGTCCGCCGTAATAGTTACACTCTCAGAAACCCATGGGGGTAGTTTTACCCTCCCCTAAAGAGTCAGAGAATCATCTCAATGGCAGTGAAGGAGTGGCACCCAATCAGGAGTCTAGGTGGCACAATGGGTAAAAGTCAGGCACTAGCCTAGCAAGTTACTCATTGAAACCCCCAGTGGTTCTGTGAGAAAAGGATATGGCAGGCGGTTTCTGAAAAGACTTTGGGAAGCTTTGGAAAGGCCATGGGGCAGGCAGTGGTACTTTGTCCTGTAGAGTTGCTGTGAATCCAAACCAACTCAGACACAGTGAATTTCTTTTGGTTTTTATACAATTAGATCTACAGTTTGTATCTTTGTTTTGGAAAATCCTTCTTTGCTTAAAACCAAGCCAAAAATCAATTGCCATGTAGTCAATTCTGACTCATGGGGAACCCGTGTTTTAGAGCAGAACTATGTACCTTAGGGTTTTTGCTGATTTTTTGTTTTAAGTAGGTGATTCTGTGTGGCTTGAATGGCCAGCCTTTTGTTTGTTTTTTTTAAGTCATTTTATTGGGGGCTCTTACATCTCTTATAACATTCCATACATCAATTGTATCAAGTATATTTGTACATATGTTGCCATCATCATTTTATAAACATTTACTTTCTATTTGAGCCCTTGGTATCACCTCCTCTTTTTGTCCTTCCACCCTCGTGACCCCTTGATAAATTATAAATTGTTATTATTTTCATATCTTACAGCAACCACTATCTCCCTTCACCCACATTTATTTTAATAATTTTTATTGGGGGCTCATAAAACTCTTATCACAATCATTACATACATCAATTGTGTAAAGCACATTTGTACATTCATTGTCCTCATCATTCCACCAAACATTTGCTCTCCACTTAAGCCCTTGGCATCAGCTCCTCGTTTTTCCCTTGATAATTTATAAATTGTTATTTTGTCATATCTTAAACTGTCAGATGTCTCCCTTCACCCACTTTTCTGTTGTCTATCCCCTAGGGAGAAGGTGATATGTAGATCCCCATAATCAGTGCCCCCTTTCCACCCCACTGTTCCTCCGCCCTCCCGGTATCGCCACTCTCACCCCTAGTCCTGAAGGGATCATCCATCCTGGATTCCCTAAGTCTCCGTTCCTATCTATACCAGTGTACATCCTCTGGTCTAGCCAGCTTTGTAAGGTAGAATTGGGATCATGATAGTGGGTGGAGGAGAAAGCATTTAGGAACTAGAAGAAAGGTGTATGTTTCATCACTACACTGCACCCTGTCTGACTCGTCTCCTCCCTGCGACCCTTCTGTAAGGGGATGTCCGGTTGCCTACAGATGTGTTTTGAGTCCCCACTCTGCACTCCGCCTGATTCACTGTGGTCAGATTTTTTGTTCTGTGATGCCTATAGCTGATTCCTTTAACACCTTGTGATCACACAATTTAATGTGTTTCTTCCATGTGGGCTTTGTTGCTTCTCAGCTAGATGGCTGCTTGTTTACCTTCAAGCCTTTAAGATCCCAGACGCTATAACTTTTGATAGTGGGGCACCATCAGCTTTCATCACCACATTTGCTTAGAATTAAGGTAGCAGATGGACATTGGGCCTCCCTTCACCCACATTTCTGTTTTTCATCCCTCTGAGGTGGGGGTCGGGGGGGTCGGGGATCATGAATTGATCATAGTGATCAGTTCCCCCTACCTTCCCTCTACCCTGCTGGTATCGCTACTCCCATTCTGTCCCTGAGGGATTTATCTGACCTGGATTCTGTGTAGCAGGAGCTCTTATCTATACCAGTGTACATGCTCTGGTCTAGCCAGAAATGAAAGGCCGGACTGGGGACTTGATAGTGTGGGGTGAGGAAGCCTCAAAGAACCAGAGGAATATTGTTTCGTCAGTGCTATACTGCACCCTGGTTGACTCATCCCTTCCTTGTGACCCTACTGTGAGGGGATGACCTAGTGTCTACATATGGGTATTGGGTCTCTGCTCTGACCCCCCTCGTTCTCAACAATGTGTTTTTTGGGTTTTTTTGGGGGGGTGGTCTTTTGGTGACTGTTACTTGATCTCGTCGACACCTCATGATTGCACCTGTAGGCTCGTTGCTTCTCTGCTAGATAAGGCCAGCCTTTTGGTTAGCAGCTAAGTGCTTAACTCTTTGCACAGCTCAGGGATTCGTATCAGCATAAGAAGGGAGGATTAAAATTTTATTTGATTAATTCTTAGTTAATCAATCCCAATTTGCTTTCTTATTATTTTTCAGATTTGGAGTCTTTCAACCTTTAATCTTCTCCACACTTTTATCAGCGAACATGCTCGGCAGTCCATTTTCAGGAATATTGGAACCGGCGTGATGCAAATTGAAACAGGACCAGCAAATCACATTTTCTCTTGTGGAGCTGATGGAACAATGAAAATGAGAATACTGCCGGATCAGTTTAGCCCATTAAATGAAGTGTTGAAAAATGATGTGAAATTTATGCTCTGACACTTTGACTATAACATGTATAATTTATTATCTACTTCATGGAAGTGGCCAATAGATATAATGATATAATGTACAGTGATCACTCATTAGTGCCACATATAAGCTAATACTCTCTTGTTTTCATATTTATTTTATAAAGCCTTTGCCCATTATACACTGATGCCTTAAAGATTAACAAGGTCATTCAGAATTAGATTATATTGCCTAAAGTAGAGTGTGTAATTAATACTGTAATACATACATATTTATAGTATTTGGTAGGAAGTATGTCGTAGTGTTAAAGGAGTCTTGCTTTCTTTTTGTTGTTAATAACTTCTGCAGATGGTTTTACACAGGATAGTCATCATTAATTCACTACACCCTTACTTCCTCATATTTCTACATCTCAGACGTCCCTTTTTGAATCTACACTAGTGTGACATTTCGGTAAGAATCCAACAGTGAGCATCTTCACTAAAGCTCGCTCATTGGGGCTTTAGTGATACATGAGCCAAGTGGCTCATACAGAAAATGTTCATCCGTCTAACTCTAGATCTCACCTCATGTATGCGTGTGTATATCTGTGTATATATATTTTGCACAACTTATTTGAACTTAGTTTGTGTACATAAAAACTACACATTTTTCATGTGTTTTGTGCCATAACAAGTACTGCCACCAGAATAACAAACTTTTAGCAATTTTTTTAACATTTTGTTTTTTAATTTTAATCCTAATTAGCAAATAAATTTGAGAAAGACTTGCAAGAGTATTACTTTAAAGGTTGTTTTAAGTTAAAAGAGCCTTAGAGGGAAATAAAGATTCTGTGTTGGCATAGGTAAGGCACTTTGGCATGTGTATGCTTGTGAATTTGTCAAAGGGTTTTGAGTACCAAATTAACGTTTTATTTAAATTTTAGTTTAGTTTTAGGTATTTTGGATCTAAAATTTTGAAACCTTCAAGCAATGTTTTCAGAAATAAATGTGAAAACAGTCAAACAAAGTATTTACAAATGTAAAGTACCTGTCAGATCTACCATTAATAAAAAACCAAACATATTATTTTTGCCAAAATATATATTATTTTATTATAAATATTACCAAAATATTAAAAACACAGAATGCTTTCAACTTACATATGCTAATCCTATGTCTTTCTGTTTTGTGCTGTATACCTTTTCTAACTCAGAATTATAGAAAACATGATAAATACTTGATTATAACCAGTGAAACTTGAGGCAGATGGGACTTAAGAGTTTAAGGGACAATTATATATACGATTTAGCTTAAATATATTTTGTTTAATAAGAACTATAAAAGATTTTTATGTAATTAAATATGGACAACTGTTATCTTGGAAATTAAAGAGTCAAATAAAGTAAAGAACTGAAGGGCTGGCAAAATGAATTTTGTAATATCCTCAGGATACTTTTATCTTAAAAATATATTGGTAAATATTTTGTAAATTGTATTTCATAATTTTAAATGTGTTGAACCCACATACAGTGGAAGCACTGTAATTATGTAGAGGTTTGTATACACATAATAACCTGTACCTATAAATTGTGCAATAACTATGTGACTATTTTGTCATAGAGAAATCTGTGACAGCATTGCAAACAGTAATATTGTTCAATGTAGTGGAAGTTTAAGTTATTTTCCAGTGATTTCTTCACAAATCAAGATTTAAAAGTGTTTGGACACTTTCAATGAAATAGACTATTAATATGCTTCTGAGAAAAATGATGTGGATAAGCAAGCATTTTATTTGAGGGTTTATATGAATACCTAAATTATGTAAACCCATATGTATTTACATCCAGAGTCATAAATATTTTAAATAAACAATCATGCAGTGACTTTTTTAGCATACTATTGTTTTAAGAAATATTTTTCCACTTTAGTTGACTTTTCAAAAAGCATTTTACAAACGTATATACATAAAATATACATACCATTTGAAATTAAGAAATTTTCCATTTTGTGTTAATCCAGAGAACACTAGATAACTTGTCCAAATAACCTGTTCATCCTGTTCTAGAATCGTTTTAGCTTTATAGGTAAGCATTATTTAAATAGATGAGAAAAAATAGGATATATATATACATTTAAAGTGCTCTATAAATAATAGTTCCATATTAATAGAAAGAATATATCAGAAACATTTAACTTGAGTGTACATTTTCTGAGATGTAGTTGGGTTTTTTATTGGGAGCTCTTAAAGATATTATAATGATCCGTAATTCAGTTATATCAAGTATAATTATACAATTGCTACCATAATAATTTTCAAAACTCTTTCTTCTTGAATTCCTTCCTATCAGCTTTCCTTTATAGCCCTTGAGATTTAGTTGTATAATCAAAGAGCTCATAACAAGTCTCATATTCTGAGTTACAAGAACAGTACAATAGTTTTCTTCATCATCCTTTCTGCATTTATTTTCCATTTTCCTTTAAATAAAAAAAACAAAAATTGCCATGATTTCTCACATTAGTTTCAACAACTGAAAAACACTAATAATATGCTTCTTAAGAAAGACCTTTGCAACTGCACATCCCCTTAAAGAAGAGTCGCGAGGAGGAGATGAGCCAATCGGTGCCATGTAGCAATGATGAAACATACAACTTACCTCTAGTTCTTTATTGCTTCCTCCCCCCAGCTATCATGATCCCAATTCTGCCTTACAAGTCTGGCTAGACCAGAGGATGTACACTGGTACAGATGGGAACTGGAAACACACGGAATCCAGGGTGGATGATCTCTTCAGGACCAGTGCTGAGAGTGGCGATACTGGGAGGGTGGAGGGAAGGTGGGGTAGAAAAGGGAGCCAATCACAAGGATCTATATATAACCCCCTCTCTGGGGGATGGACAGCAGAAAAGTGGGTCAAGGAAGACATCAGACAATGACAGTAATTTATAAATTATCAAGGGTTTTTGAGGTGGGAAATGAGCTGATACCAAGGGCTCAAGTAGAAAAATGTTTTGAGAACAATGATGGCAACAAATGTACAAATGTGCTTGACACAATTGATTGGTGTGTGGATTGTGATAAGAATTGTACGAGCCCAAGAAAGAAAGACCTTTTGACAGCGACAGGATGGAAAGGTTCTTTATGGCATGATTAGAAATCCACACGCATTTTATTAGCAACAACAAATATTTAATGTCATGTACTAGAAGGATCTATCAAATTTAAAAGAGCAAACTGAATAAAATGTGTGTGTCATGAAATACAGATATCGGTGTCTCTACAAAGAAAGCTTTAAAGCTATTGGAGAAACTAGGAAACAGAATAGGCAATTCACAGACAGCTACAAAATATGGCCATCCTAACTAACGGTTAAAGGAATGTTATGAAAGCAACAGTGTTTTACTGATTTTTCTCTATTAGGCTATTTCTTTTTTGGTGAAGATAGAAATGGGCACACTCAAACATTACTGTCAGGACTAAATTGCTCCAAAGTTACTTGGATGTTTATTAAAATTGAATGCACATAGCTTTCCCTGTACATCACTTGTGAGAAGGTATCCTATAAAAATAAAACCATCCCAAAAAGAAAAAGTGATTTTTATTGATAAGATTTTCACATCAATAATTGACTGGAAATTATCTTTGTGTTAATTACTAGAGAAATGTTTTATCATTTAGAAAGGTCAAACTTGATTGTGGTTACCATTATGCTGATACTTTTGTTGTTTTCAAAATGGTGAATGACACACAGCAGAGCAAGAGACTGCCCAATCCTGTGACATCCTCACTAGTGTTTTCTTTGAGCCCATTGTTACAGGTACTCTGGACCCAAAGTATGATGTACTCTTCCAGGGACTACTCTCACCTGATCACATGCCCTAAAGTATATAAGATGAAGTGCTGTTACCCTTGCTTCCAAGGAGCTCTAAGATTTGTCCTTTGGCAGTCACTGGTACTTTGAAGATGCTTCACTAGTACCACACTTCAAGTCCATCAGTTCTTCTATAGCCTTCCTTATTAGTTTTGACTGTTGGATTCCCTGAACATTGATTGTGAATCCAAGAAATATGAAATCATTGATAACTTCTAT
This sequence comes from Tenrec ecaudatus, assembly GCF_050624435.1. NCBI lineage: Eukaryota > Metazoa > Chordata > Mammalia > Afrosoricida > Tenrecidae > Tenrec > Tenrec ecaudatus. The sequence goes on from NC_134531.1 coordinate 122,272,430, forward strand.
CTTTTTTCCCAATGATCATGATATTGTCTATTTCTGTATATTAAGTTGAAATCCATACTAGAGACTCAGTCCTTGTTCATCAGGTACTTCAAGTCTTGTTTTCTGTAAACAAAGTTGCCCATATCACATGTCAATAGTCTCTAATTATGATGCCTCATTCTTCGTATAGAAAAGCTTCTTATTTGTTCAGTATACAGATTGAATAAATATGGTGAGGAATACAATCTTAATGCATATCTCAATTTCAAAACATGCAGTTTTCCCTTGTCATATTTTACATGAACACAATGAAGTGTTCTGGAATTTCATTCTGTGCAATTTTAGCCATAGTTTGTCATGATCTATACAGTTGAATGCTTTTGCATAGTCAGTAACACGTGTCAACATCTTTCTGGTATTCTCTGCTTTCAACTTGATCCGTCTGACCTCACCAATGAAAGCCCTCAATTCAAGTCTTCTGAATTTGGCATCAGTTTCTGGCAGCTCCATCTTAAATTTTACTTGCATGTGATGTGAATGATATTTTAGATAATTTCCCTATCTTTGTTGAGTTGCCTTCCTTTGGAATGGGTACACATGCATCTCTTCCATTCAGTTGGTCAGCCCAACTGTCTCAAATTTCTAGACATCGGCTACTGCTTGCTTACAGTGCAGCATCTGCTTGTTGAAACATTTCAGTTTGTATTTCATCGATTTCAGGATCCTTGTTTTTGACTAAGACCTTACGTGCAGCTTAGATTTCTTCCCTCAATACCATCGATTCTTGATCATATGCTACTACTACTTGACATGCTTGAACACTGGCCAGTTCTTTGTAGTGGAGTGACTGCATATTCATCATCTGATGCTTCCTGTCTGATTCATTATCATTCAGTATTTCCCTTTCAATTTGAAATATGCTGAGTATACATATTTTTTGGTTTGCAAACTCTTAAGTTTTTGTACATTTCATTATAATACTCTCCCTTCGTGGGCTGCCCTTGAAGATCATGCTTCAGTGCCTTCTGGCCTCCATTGTAGTTTTTAATGACTTCATGTATGGTGCTCTTGATGTCATCTCGAAACTTGTCCTTGGTGTTCTATTTGTCAACTGTTCATCAGATGGCCTTGAAAGCCATGTGAGATATGCTGAAGGTAATGTTTTTGTTTTTTCTTTTTTTTTAATTAAATACGTTTATTGGGGCTCTTACAGCTCTTACTACAATCCACACATACATCCATTGTGTCAAGCCCATTTGTACATTTGTTGCCATCATCATTCTCAAAACATTTTCTTTCTACTTGAGCCCTTGAGCTCCTCATTCTAATGCCTTCGTTGCCTCCATTATAAACCCTTGATAAATTATAGATTATTGTTTTCACACATTACATCGCACTCTGTCTCCCTTCATCCACTTCTGTTTGTCCTCCTGGGAGCGGGTTATATGTTGATCCTTGTCACTGATTTCCCCTTTCTCTCCCCACCTTCCCCTTAGTCTCCTGGTATCTCTATTTTCGTTATTGGTCCTCATAAGTGGTGTATCTGTCCTGGATTCCCTGTGTTTCAGGCTCATCTGTAGCAGTGTGCATATTCTGCTCTAGTCAGATTTGTAAGGTAAACAAGGTTATAATAGTTGGGGGCGGGGAGGCATTAGAGAACTAGAAGATAGTGCTATACTGCACCATCTGGCTCGTCCCTTCTTTGTGACCCTTCTGTAAGGGGATGTCCAATTATCTACAGATGGGCTTTGGGTCTCTGGGTCTTAAATGCCTGCTCCCATTGACACCTCATGATCACACAGGCTGGTGTGCTTCTTCCATGTGGATTTTGTTGCTTCTCAGCTAGATGACCACTTGTTTATCTTCAAGGCTTTAAGATCTCAGGTGCTATATCTTTTGATAGCTGGGCACCATCAGCTTTCTTCATCCCAATTACTAATGCATCCATTTTGGCTTCAGTGATCATGTCGGGAAGGTGAGCATCACGGAATGCCAGATTCTTAATACTTAGTGTTTAAATATAAGTACATAGATGTATTTCCCTATTGTTATATACAAATATATTTATATATGTACATGCCTGTATTTAGACTTATATAAATGTCCTCTGCCTCCTAGTTCTTTCCTCTATTTCCTTTTGCTTTCCTCTTGTCCCACTATCATATTCGGCCTTCATTCAGGTTCAGTAATTCCTCGCTGTTACATTCCTCTTGATTAAGCCCCACTAGTCCTCCTATGCCCTTCTCTTCCTTGATTTTAGTTAACTTGTTCCACTGTCCCTGGATTGGTTGGCACACACACCACTTCCTTTCTCCCACCTCCCCTTCTCCCGTGTCTCCCCAACCATCAGTCCCGTTGTTTTCTTCTCCGAATTGTTTATCCCACTTATCTAGATACACATGCAGAGACATTAATAAGTGTGAAACCAGGCAAAGCCAAGCAAAGCAACAAAAGAAGGCAAAACCAACAAAAAACCATAAACAAAATAACAAAAAGAAAGCCAATGACAAAAAAACAAAAAGCCTATAAATAGATCAGGTCTTTTTTTGGACCTTTAGTAGTGTTTTCCAGTTGAGTCTAATGGGGTGCCACACTCAGTCCCCAACGTCTACTTTTGGTGTTTCCCAGGGACGTCATCTCTTTGCTCCCCTAGTATTATTGTTTTCATGAATTTTTAATTTTCTTCAGCTTAAACCTAACTTGCATATAATAAGTCCGTCCTGGGTCTTGTTTTGGCAAATGAGATGAACCTTCTTTTCTCTTCCCATAGATGGCAATTAGATACCCGTTTCTTAAATCATCATTGTGATAAGAGTTGTATGAGCCCCTAAGACAATGATTTTAAAGAAAGAGCTTTATATACAAGATCAATTGAATATTGCTTCTAGCCCAGTCCAAATCAAGTCCGTAAGTAAGATATTAGCCCATATGTACAATACCAACCTATAAATTCCTCTTTGGACTCACAAAACACACACAATGATGCTGAATGCAGGAAGATCACAGGCCACTGGGTGGGAAGTCTTGTGTACCCAGTGGTGGTGTGAGCATCTCAGCACTAGCAGTGGTCTCCATGTGGCTCCTCCAACGCAACTCTGGCTGCATCACCTTGACTCCATCAGGCTCTTTCCATAATGTCTCGCAGGGAGTGAGTGTGTGTCCTGCCTCCAGCAAGCTATTTATCTCCTTAGCAGCTCCAAATGAAGTCATCAGGTTGTGACCTGATTGACAAGCTAAACTCCACCCCTTCACTCTTAATACTCAAATTGACAACAGATTATATAACTACCCCACATAGTATTTTTCCACTTTTATCCCTTGTATCACTTTTGTGTTTCTCTTAGATTAACAAATACATCTGATACTATTATTTCCTTTGTGTTTTACAAAGTAATACAGTAAAGTAGAACATATAAGATGGGGCTTCAATTTGTGGAAAATTGAAATAAAAGAAAATGAAATTTTTCCACTAATTTTTGAAGCCTGCTCATAAATTGCTACACAGTTTTGTATTACATGTCCTTGAGTCATTCTCAACTCATAGTGACCCTACATACAACAGAAAGGAACAGGGCCAGGTCTGAGACCATCCTCACAACTGTTACATTTGAGCCCTTTGTTGCAGCTACTGTATGACTCCATCTCATCAAGGATCTTCTTCTTGTTCACTGACCACCATTATGTCATTTTTCAGGGATGGGTAGCTCCATAACTTAACCTTAATACATACAGCGATGTCTCACCATCCTCACTTCTAAGGAGCATTCTTGCTGTTCTTTAATGACAGATTTTGTTTATTCTGGCTGTCTACGGTACTTTGAATAGTTCTCCCTAACATCATAATTCTAATTCTTCAGTCTTCCTTCTTCAGTGTCCAATGTTTACATGGATATGAAATGATTGAAAATGCTATGGGCTGTCTCAGGAACACTTTAAAGGAGTCTTGGGCAGCACATTTTCCCAACACAGTTTAATTTCTTGACAGCTGCTTCCATGAGCATTGATTGTGGACCAAAGCAATATTAAAGCTTTGACAACTTCCATCATTTCTCCATTTATCATGTTGTCTCTCAGTCCAGCTGTGAGGTTCTTGCTTTCTTTATATCGAGTTGTGATCCAAGAACTGTAGCCTTCATCTTATCACCAAATCTTCAAGTACACTTCGAGCTCAGCAAGTGAAGATTGTGTCGTCTGCGTATTGAAGCTAGTTAACAAGCCTTCCTCTGATACTGATGCCTCATTCTTCTTATTGTCCAGGTGCTCTGATTATATCCTTATCATAAAGTTAAAATTGTTACTATGATTTTTCTACTCCTGCTTATAGCAGCCCTATGCACAGCTGAACAAAATACTGCTCGGGCCTGTGCCATCTTCACAATTGTTATGTTTGAGCTCATTGTTGCCACTGTGTCATTCTATCTCCTTGATAGCCTTCCTCTTTTTGGTTAACCATCTACTTTGCCAAGAAGGATATTCTTTTCTAGGTTCTGGTCTTTCCTGATTACTTGTCCAAAGTTTGTGTGATGAATTCTTACCACCCTCAGGCCTAAGGAGCATTCTGGCTGTACTTTTTCTGAGTCTTATTTGTTCTTCTGACATTCCACTGACATCCATGTTCTTCCGCTCTCCATAGTCTTCACAAACACCATAATTCAAATGCACCAATTCTTCAGTCTTCCTGATTCATTGTTCAACTTTCATATGCCCATGAGGCAACTGAAAACACCATGCACAATGATAGCTTTCCTCTTCAACTCTTCAGACAGGTCCTGTGAAACAGATTCCCCATCCAATATGCCATTTATTGCTTCACTGGATCCAAATCACATGAAATCCTCGACAACGTCAATCTTTTCTCAATTTATGATGATGTCATCTATTGGTCTAGTTGATAGGCTTTTGGTTTTCTTTACATTGAGTTATAATCCATACTTAAGGCTGAAATCCCTGATCTTCATCAGTAAGTACTTCAAGACCAAACAAGGATAAGTCATCTGCATATCACAAGTTCTTAATAAGTCTCCAATCCTGATGGAGGAAAAGTTGAAGTTATCAAGGATGTTGTCTTAAGTGACTCCACAATCAATGCTCATGCAGTAGGCAAGTGATCAAAATATGTATTATGTCTGCTGCCCAAGACCTCTTTAGAGTATTGAAGAGCAAGGATGTTACTGTGAGGACTAAGATGTGCCTTACCCAAGCCATGGTATTCTGCATTGCATCATATGCATGTGAAAGTCAATATTTGAATAAGGAAGACCATAGAAGAATCCAATTTTGAATCCATGGTTCTGGAGAAGAATATCTAAAGTATCATGGAGTGCTAAAAGGACAAATCTATCTATATTAGAAGAACTAAGATCATCCTTCTTAGAAGCAGGATGACAAGACCTTGTCTTGCATACTTGGGCTATATTGTCAGAAGAAATCAGTCTCTGGAGGAGGACATCCTGTTTCGTAATGTGGAGGGGGAGTGAAAAAGAGGAAGGTCCTAATCAAGCTGGATTAACACAGTAGCTGCACCAATGGCTCAGGCATAAGAGCAATGGGCAGGCTGGCACAGAACCATGAAGTGAGTTGTTCTGTTGTCCATAGGGTGGCTAATGGTCGGAACCTACTAGGTGGCACCTAACAACAGCAATCTTGATGTCACAGGCTTCTCAGCACGCAGATGGAAGAAGGATGGTGAGAGATTGCAACACAGATGCACACTCTTCCTGTTTGTTTTATTAATAAATCATTTTATTGGAGTACTTACATATATAACAATCCATGCATCCATTATATCAAGCGGACATGTACAATTGTTTGTGTCAATAATTTCTAAACATCTTAAAAATTTTTTGATTTATTTATTTAGTGTTTAAATCTTCATTTCTTCATCATCTTTCTTTAAAAAAATTTTTTTTGGGGGGGCTCTTACAACTCTTATCACACTCCATCCATCCATCCATTGTGTCAAGCATATTTGTACATTTGTTGCCATCATCATTCTCAAAACGTTTGCTTTCTACTTGAGCCCTTGGTATCAGTTCCTCAGTTTCCCCCTCCCTCCCCACCCCCCCTCTTTGATCATTTGTAAATTATTATTATTTAACATCTTTCTTCTTGAACCCTTTGATATCAGATCCTCTTTTTCCCCCTCCCTACCCCACCCGACCACCCCAAGAACCCTTAATATTGTGCATATCTTACACTGCCCATTCTATCCCGTCACCTACTCTCCTGGTATTCGTCTCCCTTGAGGGGGTTATTCTGCCCTCACTGCTATCTCTTCCTCCCCCTTTCTTTCCCCTACCTGTCTGAAATCATTACTCCCATTACCGATTCTGAGGGAGGTTGTCTTTCCTAAATTCCGTATATTGAGAGCTCTCACCTGTGCTACTGGATGCACACCAGTCTAGTGGGATTTGCAAAGTAGGACTGAGATTGTAATAGTTGGCGGTGGGGGGGGGGGGGAGATTAAAGAACCAAAGGAGTGTTGTGTATTTTATCAACACTAAACTGTCCCCTGTATGCATTTTATCTTCCATGCAGGCCCTCTGCATGGGAACACCCAATTATCCACAGATGGATGGGTCTCCACCTTGACCCTTCTCCATTACCTTGATGAGATTATTTCTTTTTTAACTTCTGATGCCTGTTCCTGTCGAAGCCTCATGAGTACACAGGCTGGCGTGCTTCTTCCATGTGGCCTTTGATGCTTCCCTGCTAGATGGTTGCTTGTTTAGCTTCAAGCTTTTGGTTCAGATCTTTTTCCCACCTCCTCAGAGGACTATCTTCTTACTCTTTTGGTGAAGTGTTTGGATGTACACAGGTATTTTATCCTTAGTATATCCCACTTGTAAATTTCAGATTCTTCTGTGTGTGTACCCTTTCCTATTTGGTTAGTCTATGTATTCCTTGTGCCATGGTTCTCAGGTTTGTCCTGATTCCTTTGTTTACGGTCCTTTGGGGTTTCACTTCGAGGTCTGTGATCCACCTTGAGTTTTTTGTGCATGGGGTGAGGTAAGGGTTTTGCTTCATTTTTCTGCAGGTAGGTAACCATTTTGTCAAGCTCCACTTGTTGAAGAGGACATCCACTTTCCATTTGATTTTTGGGGGGCCCTTATTGAAGATTCATTGTCTACATGCTGATGATTTATTTTCTGGGGTTTCTTTTCTTTTCCCGTTGGTCTGAGTACCTGTCATTATACCAGTACCACACTGTTTTGACTGCTGTGGCTCTATCATATGTTTTGAAGTCATGTAAAGTATTCTCTGCTAATTCTTGGGTTCTTCCCTCTCCATATGAAGTTGGTAGTCAGTTTTTCCATTTCTTTAAAGAAGGATGTTGGTATTTGTATTAGTATAGTATTAAACTTATATAGAGCCTTGGGTAGTATTAACATCTTTACTATAATGAGTCTTCTAATCCAGGAGCATGAGATAGGCTTCCATTTGTGGAGGTCACTTTTGGTTTCTTGCAGTAGGGTTCTGTTTTTTTGGTTAGGTATATCCCTAGGTATTTCAATTTGTGCTTGGTTATTGTGAAGGGTACTGCCTTCTTGATCTCCTCTTCTATGGGTTTGTCTGATGTATCTAGCAATCCAATAGACTTCTGTTTGTCGATCTTGTATTCAGATACTCTTCCATATCCTTCTATCTCTGCCAGCACTTTCTTTGTGGAGCTTTTGGGGTCTTAAATGTATAGAATCATGTCATCTGCAAATAACGATATTTCCACCTCTTTTCCCCCCAGATGAATACCTTTGATACCTTTCTGTTGCCTTATGTTGTTAGTTAGAACCTCCAGTACGATGTTGAATAAAACTGGGGACAAAGGCATCCTTGTCCGGTTCCTTTTTCAGTGGTATTGTTTTCTTCGTTTCTCCCTTGACTATGACGTTGGCTGTTGCATGGAGAGCTTATATTAGCTTGAGGAATTCCCCTTCTGTCCCAGTCTTGACTAATTTTAAACCATGCAGTATTATCCCTTTCTTCGTTTGCACAACTGCCTCGTGATTCATGTACTAGGCTTCATTCGGTTATGCAAATGCCTTCCTTGAATTTACATATGCAACATTCACAGAAATTGACCATATGTTCTGTCAAGTATTCCTATGGAGGCACAATAGTTATAGTGCTCAGCTGGCCAAAAGAAGGTCCACTGTCCAAAACCATTAGTCCTCTCCTTGAGAAAGATGTGGCAGTGTGCTTTTGTAACATTTAGATCCTTGAAAACCTTAGAAACACTTCTGCTCTTATCCTATAAGGTTGCTGTGAGTCAGAATCCAGTCACAGTGAATATATTGTTGTGTAATTGTTGCTTTGTATTTTCCTGTTATTAAAAACATAAAATTCCACAAAGTAGGAGCATTATACTATTCTCTAGTCACAATATAAGATTAGAAAAAAATAGAAATTGTCCCTTTGACCTAAAAATTAAGAAACAAATAACTTCTGGATCCAAGGAGAGGTAATAACCAAATCTTAAGAGTCCTACAAAATAAAAAAAGTAGTGGGCTTACTTGTAATACTAAAAAAATATAGCCATATCCTAATCCACAGAATGTGTGCATCTACTATGACAGAAGAGCAGTAATACCCTTAGCAAAATACATGAATTAGCTAAGGATCTTGAAAAATTTATCCTGGGTTATCTAGCTAGGCCCCAAATACCATCTCATATGTCCCTAGAAAAGAGAAGCAGAGGCAATGTGAAAACAAGCCAAGGAATGCTTAGAACAATGGTTCTCAACCAGTGGGTCGCAACCCCATTGGAAGGCGAATGATCCTTTCACAGGGGTCGCCTGTTTATGAAATAGCAACAAAATAATCTTATGGTTGGGGGGGCACTACAACATGAGGCGCTGTATTAATGGGTGGGGGCATTAAGAAGGTTGAGAGCCACTGACTTAGAACTATCAAAAGCTGAAGGACACAAGGAACAGATTTTCCTCTATAGCCTCTTGAAAGAGTGGCCCTGCCAACACTTTGATGATAGCATCCTGGCTTCATACGTAACAGACTATATGCTATCCTGCTGTTCTACACCACCAGCATTCTGGTGTTTGTTACAGTGGTCATGGGAAACTCATAGAGATTTTTGCACTGGGAAGTAGAATGCTCCTGGACCTATATTTAAAAAATATTAAAGTGGGTGGGGATTGAAGGAACTTTGAGAAACAATAGAAAAAGCATAGCTTGTGTTGAATGAGTGGATCTTAAAGACGTATATAGTTAGAATACAGAAAGAGAAGAGGAACATGTTATTGGAAGTTAGAGGAAAGGAGATCCGTTTAGATAGAGGCAGGAAATTTAGTTGAATTCAGAACTAGTAAACAATAAATTTCTCTATTTAACTGAGGAGGGTTTCAAGTACAGCGTTGAAGGTTGAGGTAGCTAGTTTATTGTGCCAGCCTGGCCAATAAACAAATGTGGGATTAATTGAAGGGCGGAGAGAAATATGGCTCGGCGAGCCTCGCCTTGTCTCACTCTTTGATCATTGGACCAGTGTGTGGCTGCCTTGCTTGTTCTGTGCCTCAATTTGCAAGCTACACTACCTGTGGGACACCTAACCTGTGGACTGTGTCGCTGTAATTTGAAGTTCCTTCAAGACCTGCTTCGCCACACAATTGGAATTTACATCTCTTGAGCTGGGGACTGACTTTTGGTGACCTCACTGTTGGTGACCTGCCTTGCTGTTTGCTGCACAGGAGTGAGTTGCATGGAGTCATTTATATTGCTTTATAATTTACCTGTTCATTTCTTGTGCTATATATCTATCTGTCTATATAAATATATATATGTATATATAATTATTAGCAATCTTGTTTTGTCTCTTTAGAGAACCCTGTCTAAGACAAAGGTGTTGCCTTGTTTCTTGCTACTTGTAATAAAATATGAGACAAAAGGTAAATCAGGGAAGTTGCTTTAATCATAAATGAATCAGCTAGGTTTTTTTTAAAGGAATCCGCTCTTGATTTAGGAGATGCATGGGCTATTCAAAGTGCATAGAATTAAAAAATATAAAAATTCACTGTTGATAAGTGTGTTCTGGAAAGAAAGCCAGGACGTCAGCTAGAAAATGTTTAGATCAGATTAGGCACCTATTTGGTTTCTTAGGGTTGTTGTAACAAAATACAACAACATAGGTGACTTTCATAAACAAAATTCAATTTTTTTTCATGGTTCTGGAGGCTTAATCAGGATCTCAATCACGCCCATTCCTTTCTGGGATCCTGAATTTTGGTGCCTACTGGCAATCATTGGATTCTTTTCAAGTAGACAAGTCTTAAATCTGGTTGGTCAAGTATGTGTCTCTGCATCTATTTTGTTCTTTTTATATCTCAGAATTGATTAGGTTTTAGATTCACCCTAGATGGTATGACCTTAATTGATCACATTCCATAACATTATTTTATACTACATTATGTGACATAATATTACATTACATTATGGAAGATGATTTGTTTTATTGATTGATCAAGCAACTGGACCTACAGCTTTGCCAAGTTGACACATAAACATATCCATCTATGGTGCAAAAGGTTTTCTCTTATGTAGGCTTTCTGGCCCGTGGTTTGAAATTCCCCCAAATTTTGAGGTAACTGTCCTAATGATGCTTTGGTTATGTGTGGGCTAAACACACTAGCCTTTTGTAGGAAAAGATAAGACTGACTACTCTGGGAAAGATGTACAGTCTAGGAATAGATTCAGTGGCATAGGATTTGGATTTGATGTGCACTTAAGTACACAGTTCACCACTATATGCAGTGTGTACAACGGCCACTTGGGTACTTCTGTGGGCTTGGTAAAGTATTATGTGCTAACATCAGTGTTTGTAGCCTGCTGGAAATGTTAAAGCAGTACACCTTTCCTGTCTCTCTTCCCTCTTCCCGAAGTACCTCCTTATTTCCCCATAAACACTATTTCAAATACTCATGGCCTCACAAAATTTTCAACTTGGCTCTTTTGTGAAATCTTACTCATTTCCTTCAGGAAGGCAAGACATGTCTTGTCTACTTCCCGAGTGCATATGTTTTTATATGTAACTATTTTGTTCAAAAGGAAGAAGCTAACTCTAAATGGGGTCTTGAAGCAAGAGAAGAGGACATGATAAAACTGGGACAGAGATATTTTAAACACACAACTTGATCTAGTTAGTTCCAGTGTCTTCAGTTGGGCACAGCAAAGTATGCACAGATGGTTTGTTCTTTGTTTTTAAAAAATCATTTTATTGGGAGCTTTTACAGATATTACAACAATTCATAATTCAATGAAATCAAGTAATTTTACAATTACTACCACCATCGGTTTTAAAATATTTTCGTTCTTCTTGAACTCTTTGATTTCAGCTCCCCTTTAACCCCTCCCTCTCTCACCTTACCCCCAGGAACCCTTATTATTATATTATGTATTGTATCCATCCACCTGCAATTCTGTTATTTGTTCCCTTGAGAGGGGTTATAGTCATCATTGCTATCAGCTCTCCTTCCCCCCTCTCCCTGCCCCCTTCCTGTACCCTCAGGGAATCATTACTCCCCTTACTGTTTCTAAAGGGTTATCTCTCTTGGTTTTTAGGCATTGAATGATCTTAATTATACAAATGAACATATGCAAGCCTACCGATATTAATGAGGTAAAACAAAGACGATTATAATAAAGGGAGGAATTATTAAGGTACTAGAGGATAGTTATGTGTTTCATCAGTGCTTTACCAGTCCCTAGTGTTATAATCCCTTCCATGTGGTCCTTCTGTGAGGGACTGTTTAATTATCTTACAGGTGGGTTTTTGGCCTCCACTTTGTCTATACTCCTTCAGATTAATTTAATTGCTGTTTCTGATGCCTATTCTTGTAAACACCTCATTATTACACAGGCTGATGTGCTTCTTCCATGTGGGCTTTGTTATTTCCCTGCTAGATGATCACTTGTTTAATTATAAGCCTCTAAGACTACAGATGCTATATCTTTTAATAGCTAGGCACCATCAGCTTTCTTCAGCACATTTGCGTATGCACCCATTTTGTCTTCAGTGATTGTGTAGGGAAGGTGAGTAACATACAGTGCCAAAATATTAGAACAAACCATTCTTGTACTGAGGTAAGATTTAAGTAAAGGCCCAAAGTCCTTCTGCTACCTCATTTCCTTGTTGTATTTACATATATATACATATCTAGACAAGTTTACCTATATTTATATCTTTACATATATACATATCTATATTTATACCGAAATATATAATTTTTACTTTTCCTTTCCTCTTTTTCTTTCCTTCTGCCCCACTATCGTGCTTACCCATTGTTCATCTCTCAGTAATTCCTCTTGGATGCATTTCGATTATCAAACATGACCAGGAATGCTACTCTCCTTTCAGCCAATTTTAGAACCCTTGCAATTCCCCTGTCCCTGTCATTATTGGCTCACCAATTACCTCCCCCTGCACCTCGCCTCTACCCCTCCCAACCATCAGTCCCTTTGAGATTGCTTATCCTGCATATCTTATATAGGTAAACACCAAAAGGAAAAAAGGAATACCTATACAAATAGTTCCAAATGCACAGAGGTATTTATCTTTTAAATTTTATTCTATTTTAATAAATCATTTTATTGGGGGCTGTCACAACTCTTATAAAAATCTATACATCATTTGAGTCAAGCACATTTGTACATGTGCTGCCTTTTTCATCCATCTTTATGACTGGTTCCCCTTTTCTCCCCCTACCCTCGTGGTACCACTACTCTCATTATTGGTGTTGAGCATATCTGTCCTGAATTCTGTGTGTTGAGAGCTCTTATCTGTACCCATGTACATACTCTGGTCTAGTCAGATTTGTAAGATAGAACTGGGGTCATGAATGATAGTGGGGAGGAGGAAGCATTAAAAAACTAGAGGAATGTTGTGTGTTTCATTGGTGTTATACTGCACCCTGGCTGACTCATCCCTTCCTGTGACCCTTCTGTGAAGGATTGTCCAATTATCTACTGATAGGCTTTCGGTCACCATCCTGACCCCTGTTGTTCTCATTGAAATGGTTGTTTGTTTTGGGTTGTCTAATGCCTGATACATCATGGTCACACAGGTTGGTGTGCTTCTTCCATGTGGGCTTTCTTGCTTCCCTGCTAGATGGCCGCTTATTTAACTTCAAGCCTTTAGGACCCCAGATGGTATATCTTGTAATAGTCAGGCACCATCAGCTTTCTTCAACCATATTAGCTTATGCACACATTTTGTCTTCAGTGAACGTGTCGGGAAGGTAAGCATCACAGAATACCAGGTTATTAGAACAAAGTGTTTTTGAATTGAGGGAGGACTTGAATAGAGGCCAATGTCCATTTGTTACCTTAATACTTAAGCTATAAATATATGTACATAGACCTATATTCTGGTGGTAATTACATAATCTATTGTCAATGTGAGACTTAAGAGTGAAGGGGTGGAGTTTAGCCTATCAATCAGGTTGCAGCTTGATGACCTCATTTAGAGGCGCTATGGAGATATATGGCTTGCTGGAGGCAAGACACACACACACACTCCCTCTGAGACATTACTGGCAACTAGACTGATGGAGCTATGCTGATGCAGCCAGAGTCCTGGAGCTGAAGGAGCCATGTAGAAACCTGTACCAGCACTGAGATGCTTCCATTGCCCCTGGATCTACAACACTTTCCACCCACTGGCCTGTGATCTTCCTGCATTTAGTGTCATTGCATGTGTTGCCTGAGTCTGAAGAGGAATTTATAGTTTGGTATCAGACACATGGACTAATATCGGACTTATAGAGTTGATCCAGACTCAGCTGGGATGTTTTTCTCAATATTTAATTGCTCTTATATATAAAGCTCTTTCTTATACATACATATATGAGTACCCCTGGATTTGTTTCTCTAGTCTACCTAGACTAATACAATACATGGCTATATTTATACCTCTATAAATGTTTTTTTGTCTCCTAGTTCTGTCCTCTATTTCCCTTTACTTTCATCCTGTCCCACTATCATGTTCGACCTTTATTTGGCTCTCTGTACTTCCTCTTGGCTACATTGTACTTGATCCCCACCAAACATTCTATGCCCTACTTGTCATCGATTTTATATTTCTTGTTGTTCCCTTTACTCTGTTTTTTTTTGGCTCCTGCCTCTCTTTCCCCCCACCTCCTCCTCTCCCATGTCCCCCTGGAACCAGATGTTTTCACCTCCGGGTTGTTTAGCCTGCCTATCTTATATAGATAGACATAAAAAGAAAGAAAGAGAGAGAGAGAGAGAGAGAGAGAGAGAGAGAGAGAGAGAACATTGATAGCTCCAGGTTTGTCTGCTGACCCTTATGAATATTTTCCTATCAGGTCTGATGCAATGCCAAACTGCGCCAGCCCCTCCCCCCCCACCCCCCCCCCACACACCCCACAGTCTGGGACACTTTGTTGCTTTGCTCACTTTGCCGCTCTGTTGCGCTTCCTTTGCATTAAGCCCTGGTGTGTGTGGAGGGGAGGAGGGAGGCGGGGCAGACCAGGCACAATTCCTACACTGTCTCCAGTGCTGCCCACCTTGTAGCTGTGGGTCAATAAAGGAATGTGTCTCATGGTGAGGCTAACCCTTTGATCCACTCCATGCATTGGCTGTTCTAATGTCATCCTTGAAGCTTGGTGGGCCAGGATGCTGTCCACTGCCTCACTCGAGCTCTTTCCCTCTTAGTTTGTTTGCATGTGGTCTGGGCAGTCCTGCGACTCTCCCCCGGCTGTATCTTCACACAGTACTATTTTTGTCACATAGTTGTAGTTACTGCTATCTCCACTTCAAGTGATTTATGAGATTGTGGGTATTTTTACTTATTAATTCATATGTAGCTACAATTGTATAAAAATAGTCCTTGAAGAAGGACCCCATGCTTGGTAAAGTAAAGGGGTAATGAAGGAGAGGAAGGCCTTCACCTCAACCAGACAGACAGACAAAGCTGCTGCAACAAGGGCCTCAAATATAAGAACAATCCTGAGGATGGCACAGGATCAGGCAGTGTTTCACTCTATTGTACATGGGGTTATATGAGCAGGAACTGACTCGAAGGTATCTAACAACAACACCAACATATTTAGCCAATGAAATGAGTTATTTGGTGTCTCCTAGATTGTTTTTAAATCATTTTATTAGGGGCTCATATAACTCTTATCACAATCCATACATACATCAATTGGTTTTTTTTTTTGGTTTTTTTTGTTTCAGCCTTTGTTTTTATTTTATTTGTTTTTTTCCCCTTTTGCATTTTTTTTTAAACAATTTATTGGGGCTCATACAACTCTTATCACAGTTCATACATATACATACATCAATTGTATAAAACACATCTGTACAGTCTTTGCCCTAATCATTTTTTTCTCCTCTTTTCTTTTTTTACATTTTATTAGGGACTCATACAACTCTTATTACAATCCATACATATACATACATCAATTGTGTAAAGCACATCCATATAGATAGTATATTTCTTTTAACATAATTTTTTTTAAACAATTTATTGGGGCTGATACAATTCTTTTCACAGTTCATACATATACATACATCAATTGTATAAAGCACATCTGTACAGTCTTTGGCCTAATCATTTTTTTTCTCTTTTCTTCTTTTACATTTTATTAGGGACTCCAACAGCTCTTACCACAATCCATACATATACATACATCAATTGTATAAAGCACATCCATACATTCCCTGCCCCAATCATTCTCAAGGCATTTGCTCTCCACTTAAGCCCCTTGCATCAGGTCCTCTTTTTTCCCCCCCCTCCCTCCCCTTTCCCCCCTCCCTCATATGCCCTTGGTAATTTATACCTCGTTATTTTGTCATATCTTGCCCTATTCGGGGTCTCCCTTCCCCCCTTCTCTGCTGTCCCTCTCCCAGGGAAGAGGTCACATGTGGCTCCTTGTAATCAGTTCCCCCTTTCCAACCCACTCACCCTCCACTCTCCCAGCATCGTCCCTCACACCCTTGGTCCTGAAGGTATCATCCACCCTGGATTCCCTGTACCTCCAACCCTCATATGTACCAGTGTACAGCCTCTGTCCTATCCAGCCCTGCAAGGTAGAATTCGGATCATGGTAGTTGGGGGGAGCATACATCAATTGTGTAAAGCACATTTGTACATTCATTGCCCTCATCATTCTCAAAATATTTGCTCTCCACTTAAGCCCCTGCCATCAGCTCCTCATTTTCCCCCTCCTTCCCTGCTCCCCCTCTCTCATGAACCCTTCATAATTTATAAATTATTAGTCATATCTTCAACTGTCCCATGTCTCCCTTCACCCATTTTTCTGTTGTCTGTCCCCCAGGGAGGAGGTCACATGTAGATCCTTGAAATTGGTTCCCCCTTTCTACCCCACCCTCCCTCTACCCTCCCAGTATCGCTATTCTCACCACTGGTCCTGAAGGGATCATCCACCCTGGATTCCCTGTGTTTCCAGTTCCTATCTGCACCAGTGTGCATCCTCTGGTCTAGCCAGATTTGTAAGGTAGAATTGGGGTCATGGTAGTGGGTGGGAGGGAAGCATTTAGTTAGGAACTAGAGAAAAGTTGTATGTTTTACCGTTGCTACACTGCACTCTGACTCGCTTGTCTCCTCCCTGTGACCTTTCCATAAGGGGATGTCCAATTGCCTACAGATGGGATTTGGGTCTCAACTCCACACTCTCCCCATCATTCACAATGATATGATTTTTTTGTTCAGATGATGCCTGATACCTGATCCCTTTGACACCTCATGATCACGGAGGCTGGTATGCTTCTTCCATGCGGACTTTGTTGCTTCTGAGCTGGTTGGACGATTGTTTACCTTCAAGCCTTTAAGACCCCATAGGCTGTATCTTTTGATAGCTGGGCACCATCAGCTTTCTTCACCACATTTGCTTATGTACCCACTGTCTTTAACGATTATGTCGGGACGGTGAGCAGTTTGATAGAACAAAGTATTTGTGCATTGAGGGTGTATTTGAGTGGAGGTCCAATGTCCATCTGCTACCTTAATACTAAATATATACATATATGCACATAGATCTATTTCCATATCCTCATATATATATTTACATATGTATATGCCTTTATTTAGACCTCTAGATAAATGCCCTTTAACTTCTTGGTGTCTACTAGATTCTAATAATTTTATTACCCCCCCAAATTGGGGATAACTAAAAATTACATTGCAAATTAACTGACTTAAGTATCTATTGGCCCAACCAGAACAACCAAAAACAACAAAACTCAATGCCATCCAATGATTCCAACTCATAGTAACACTATAGATGAAAATATTCGCATACTATGATATAGGGTGGGGAAGAAAAAACACACGTCCTCACCAAAGTCAAAGGGAAGAAAGACTAGACCTTTTTGATCACAATGATGCTATGAGTCGTCTGGAGTGCAGCGATCCAAAGTAAACGCTGATGCTGTCCACTGTGTGTCTACTGTTGGCTCCCCGTGGTCTCTCGGGTCTTGATGTCCTGGGAGGTGCTGCAAAGAGGTGGGGTCAGTGATGTCTTTCACATTTTATACTACTGTCATTTTTTAAAGTCAGCACTTTAAGGCTTTACGCATTCCATTGCTATTGCAATGTAAGGATTTGAAGCCGTCAGCAGCTTCTGGGAGAAACATGAAGCTTTGTGTCCTGGAAAAAGTTTTAAAGCTTTTGGAACCCTACCGAGGAGTTTGGTAGCTAGACCTCCAAATAGTCTTGAGTGGAAGTGGGTTGTTTATTTTTTCAATATCAGGTAGGTCTCAGGTGGAACTCTTTGAGAACTGCTTTGAGCCACGTGGAAAGGAGGAGGGGGAGGCGAAGATAGGTGTGGATGCCCCTCGTGCCCAGAGGGCTCACTGGCCACCGAGCTCTCTAGCAAACCCACCACGCCGAGACCCCTCAGGCCTGACAAGGGGAAGAGGCTCAGCGGCCACCTTGCCCTGTCCAGTTCTGACACCCAGCTGGGGTTGCCCATTCTTGAGGTACTCCAGGCGGCTGCTCCTCCTCTTCTGCCCGCCCCGCCCGGTGCCTGAGCACCCTGAGTCCGTCGGGTTCCCAGTGGTGGGGCTCCGGCCGCGGCTTCCCGCGCTTTCTAGTTCTGTGGGGCCATGGCCTACTGACTCTCCCTTCCCCGCGCGACCCCCTCGGGCCTCCAGACTTCTCCTCCCAGACACGCCCCCCGCCCCGCCCCCGCGTCTCCAGGCTCCTCACCTAGCCCCGCCCCCGGTCAGATGGCCCCGCCTTGGGGTGGGTCCCGCGCAGGGCTCCTCCCCCTGGTGCCCAGACCCGCGCTCCGCAGAGACAGCCTGCGGACGCCGCTAGTCCGAGGGCGAGAGGAAGGTTCTGCCCGTCAAACGGCCCAGCCTGCGAGCCCTGCCGTCGCCGCGCCGCCGCGCCTCTCCTCCGAGTAAGTGCCTCCCGGGCGCACCGTCCCGAGGGAGCTTCCCGCCTCCGAGCGTCGCGAGTGAGGACTTGCGGGGTGTGCGCTTAATTGTGTGTGGATTGCGTGTGTGTGTGTGTGTCTGTGTGTGTGTGCGTGCGTGCGCGCGCACTTAGGGACACTTCTGGGAGTTTTACCGAGTGCCTGCGTCGCCGGGGGAAATACGAGAGCCCCGGCTCAGACCCCTCGCCGACTTAGACCTGAACCTCCACTTCCTGCCCTGCGCCCCACTTCCCTCTCTTTTCTTCCTTTGGTAGACGCAGCCCCCCTCCCCCATGTGTCACGCCCTCTTGGTAACCAGCCCCACGTGCAGCCCAAGAAACTGCCCTGTTATCTGGCTGGCCCAGATTGCAGACTGAGATGCTGGCTGAGATTGTCATCCACCCTCGCGTTGTACAACGGGCCGGGGCCGCGGTTTTGCTTTGAGCTCCTTTGGTGAAGACTTCCTCTGCAGAAGTCTGGGTGTGCGTGTGCGTGTACTGTGGGCGCTGGAGCGCCGGCGGCCGTGGACTCCCAGCACCTGTTGCAGGGACACCTGAGCACCCACGCTCCGCGGACCCGCAGCAGCCGAGAGGCTCGCTCGAGACCAGGCTGACCAGCTAGGCTGGGCATCCAGAAGATGTTCAGTGATTCACTTACACCGTAGTTGGAAAGCAAATTAAAATACAGCCTTACTCTTGGCGAGTCCTGTAAGGAGTAAGATTGTCGTTGAAGGCCACGATTCAAACAACCAAATCTTTAGGCTTTTTAAGACGGATAATTTCCCCATAAATTAGTTTCATTCAGGGTCAGGACATTAAAGAAAACGTTAATTGGTAAATTTGCGTCATTTATGAATTCATTTATGAAATAGTAGTTTCACCTGCACGATGGTTCCTGAGGTTCCATCCAGCCCTAATGGTCTCTGACGTGTACACATCAGTCCATTTACTCTGTGTTGTTGTTATGAGAGTAGAGATACCCACACAATGACCCCTCTTATCTGATAAGAAATGCTGGCCGGGAAATGACCTTTTACATGGAAGTTACTCCATGAAGTGTCCGGACAACAAAAGTGTGTAACTGGAGGAAATACCCAAACAAGGCAGCCTTTAAGATGCCATTGTGTATCGGCATATGAAAGTTAAGAGTTGATAAGTCACTGTAAGTGCTGCTTATCACAGCAGATATTTTTATCCTGGCTTGAATCCTGTGTTACAGACAAGTGTTTCCACTCTGTTTAAACCAAAGAAATATTATGCTTTGCTATGTAAACATATGACTCCATCTCTCTTTAAGGAGAGAAATAATTATCACAATTAAGCCCCTGTAAACATTTATTGCCACTTTCTAATTAGATCTGTTGTAGAGACTTGAGTCAGCAAGTTGTTAACATTCTAGTTAGTAACAAAATTAGCTTTTTTGTGGATCTTTTTGGGTGCATTTGGCACTCTTTAGAGTTTCTACCTATAATTTGAATAAATGAAATTTAGAGAAAGGGTTTTATGTAGGGCTCTATGCTTTAATAGCTATAAGCCTTAAAAGCCTCTGTTTTCTGCTAGATATAGATGGTTTAAGAATCAGGTATCAATTATTTAAAAGAATGAAGGTTTCCCTTACGAGAATAGTGATCTTGCTCAAGGGGACTTTTTTTTTTCCCTTAGGGAAACTTCTGATCTATGGTATGTCTGCTATAGTGTGTTTAATTTACTGAGACAGATGTTGTGTGAGCTAGTCTTCTGAACTTTATGGTTTCTTTATTTTCTGTTTCTGACAATAGTATTAGACTGAGTTTTGCCCCAGTAGTGAGGCTGAGTTAGAATCGGCAGTTCTAGGACCTGAAATAGAATGAAGGCAATGGGGTGAACATTCTGCAAGGGCTGGATTCTGCAAGTCTTCGTTCTTTTGAAATTGGAGGAAAGGGTGTGCGGCATGAATGATTGCATGCAAACAGTCCTCATTAGGAAATGCTGTGTTGGGGGAAAGGTAGCCTTCTCGATGGCTCTGTCTTGGGGAGAGCTCGAGTGGCATAGGGGGTTTACAGGTGGGGCTGCTAACCACAAGGTCAGCAGTTGGATTCCTTCCACCTCGGGAGGCAGATGAGGCTTTCTGCTGCTGTACATATGTACAGCCCCAGAAACCCAAAGGGACAGTGATGAAAAAATAGGTACTACTTAACTTTGCAATTTGCAGATTTTTGCTCCTCTAGGGTGCTGCCCAGTAGCAGAAAAAGATTGACTCATTGGTGGCCAAACTGAAATTTCAAAAACGCTTGTTGCAGACTTGTGAATAAAGTCAAAACTAACCAGTGGAGGCAAGTTAGTTTTCATTCTACATTTGGCCCAAAGGAGAAAATGATTTGCAAGTGGAGTGTAGATAATTATAGCATGTTAGAGGCAAAACACACCTTTAGAAACCATGGGGTCTGTGTGTCTTAATTAAACCACAACCGTTTGCCGTTATGCAAGTTTGGAGGAGTCTCCTCATTGGGGACAACACTCAAGGTTTCTGAAATTAAGGTCTCAAATCCAGGATGTCAGTTGGTGTGAAGAAAGCTGTTTGCTACAAGGGAGCCCCTGAAGGTAAGTTTACAGTGGCGGAAGTACGTTCAGAATCCTATGTCTTGCAAAATAAAGGTACTTCCTTAGGACAACGGAAGAAGTATTTTTAAAACAGACTTTATTATTTCTCAATTTTTTTTCTGATGTCTGTTTCAAATAACCAATGGCATAACAGTAGTGAACCTGATTTCCTAGTTTTCTTTCCTTGGGCTTTTGCTTCAAGTATAAAAGTTACCTGAGAACCTTGTTTTAAAGTAGCGTCATTTTCAGCAATACTTAGTAATGGTCACTCCACCCTTTTTCTCTAAAAGCACACATTTCTGAATCCCAGCTCAGAACCAAGGTGTCTGCATACTGCATAGCTAGGTCGGCATAAAGTGATCATGCCTGGGGGCCAGCCAACATGATACTATTTCTCTGAGGTGACTGGAGTTTATCAAAGGATTCTGTCCCCATTGGAACACTCCATGCTAATTTATATACAAACCGGGGTTGTTTTTCTTCGGTAACCGAGAATGAAGTTCATCTTCACTAGGAATAAAAATAACTTTCGCTCTAAGAAGTGATTCATTCACTTCTAGTCTCTCATGTCTTAGTCACCACTGACTGTGCCGAGTATAGGCTGTATTTTGCATCCCCTGAGCCTTTGTCCTCACCTAAATACTGGGGATACAATTAGCATTCTAGGGTTGTTGAGATTGGCCTGCATGCAGAAAGCACCCTGGTGAGTGGTAGGCTCTATTGGGTAGGCCAAATAGGTCTCATTTCAACAGGATGGTATTTGTACTAGGGTCCTAATGGAGCCAAGAGGGAGAGAAAGAGTGGTAATTTGTACCATATGTGCTTTTAGCATGAACTTTTCTTTTTCTTCCCTTATGATGTCAGAGGAACCTGACGAACGGGGTGAATACAGCACAGTTTCACTGACTCCCAGCTGCAGAGTGTCAGGATTATATGAGGGAGATCTTCTGCTGGTTAAGATAAATAAACCCAAGCAGATATTGGCGTTTTATGAGGCTCACACATAAAGAAGAGTCTTGGTGTCCATTAAGCTGTTCTGTATGTAAAGAAACCTTGGAAAAGCTCTATTACAGTTCAATTGTGAGCGGTGCAGTGGGTTGGCCCGCATTTAAAACAGGTAATGGCCGACACCCCGCTGTCCAACACCCCCGGAAGAGGAAGAAACCCTGTCTTTGCTGCCTTTAATACCACACCTGGTCTCTGCTGGCAGGGTCTCTTCAGGGGGGTGTGTGATTTCTAGGAGGCAGAGGGCAGGATCACTGAAAGTTCTTCTGGTGACATGGTGCTCAGCACACAGTATGCTCTTGAAGATTTGAAATAAGCGTCAAAGTGGAAATAACTCACGTGACAAGGACCTTCCCTAAGCTTGGCTCTTATTCCTTCAAAACCAAGGTGATATAGTTCAGTCACCTCTCCACTCCCAGGTTATTGTTTTATTTACTCAAAGAATATGGGTTTTTTTTGTTTTAGTTTTAAACAACATGGCTGTCAGCAAAGGTAGGAGAGGCAGGGTGTGTGATTGTGGAGGCCTTACAATAGTCATCCTTTTCTGTCTGAGACTCTTAGTCTGATTCCTGTTCAGACTCACGCACACACCCAGACTTAACAGGAATTTCTCATAAATGCCACGGTCTTCTGAGGAAAAAAAAATACAGGAACAATGTTGACAACAGATTGCAAGGTTCTGAACAAACTGGTGACTCAAACTTTTAAGACAGAGCTCCAGTACCTGATTCTACCTCTTTGTAATCAGGAAGTCTCCTGTGTTTTTTCAAGAAATAAGGTAGCTTGCTGGGAAATGACAGGTGTTTGATTAAGTACGAGAGAGAGAGAGAGAGAGAGAGAGAGAGAGAGAGAGAGAGAGAGAGAGAGAGAGAGAGAGAGAGAGAGAGCGAGCGAGAGAGAGAGAGAGAGAGAGAGAGAGAGAGAGAGAGAGAGAGAGAGAGAGAAAAGGAGTAGAGCAACAGGTGAGGCTTTAAAAACCTCATGGAGAAGTTCCATTAGTTCTTGGTTCCATTTTTCCACAAACTTTGTTTCTTCACAAACTTTTTAAAGCATCCTCCCTACTACTTTGAGTGCCCTGGAAGGGTGGAGTAATCTTGATTTAGTGATAGAATTCCTTTTGTCTTAATGTAGTGATACGTCCCAGGTGACTCAGTTGCTTGTCCTTGGGGAAATGAATGACTTTGGGCTTCCAGCAGTGCCCGGTCATGGTCTCCATTCATTTGCACACATCCAATTGTCACCTTCCCTTTTATGACCTGGAAGGACTGATTATGCACACAAGGAATGGCTGCTATTTCTTGCCAGTGACAGACTGTGTGTAAATAGGGAGCCTCCCAGGGAAGCAGGTAGTCTCTGCCCTGAGCCCTCTCTCTCACAGCTAATCACTTACCAGCCCAGAGGTTCTGCCCACGTGGAGCCATTGGAGAATGTGATTATTTTGACAGTCACAAAGATGATACACCGGAAACTTTGAACTTGTACTCGCTCATTCACCCACCCACCCACCTGTTCACCAACTCATTCGCTGGACTGCCTGCTGTTCTAACTGACCATGTGGGTTTCCAAGACTGGGCTAGAGGAAGGACCTCTTCTTTTCCCCCCCGAGGAGTAGCTGCTTGATTTTAGCTGTTGACCTTGTGGATTACAGCCCAATTTGCAACCACTACGTCACCTGGGCTCCTTTGAGCTGTATTTGAGGACTTACCTGGGGCAATAGATTCCTAGCCTGACTGCCAGAAAGCATCACCTGGGAAGTTTGGTCTAAAAGGTACAGATTCCTGGGCTCCCCCGTACTGAATCAGCATCACCAAACCTGGCTCCAGAATCTGTGTTTCTAATAATTGCTCCCACATGACTGATGGATAGCAATTTGAAAATCCCTGTCCAAGAGACCATCATTTTAAAAAAAAGTTATTCAGGCAGCAGATATCTGTAGGGATTTTATAGTAGTGGAAAGCAAAGTTCTCTTCAAAGTACAACTTGGCATGAAAGTTTAAAAAGGATTACCACAAACATGCACACACAAAATGAACACCTGTGCACGCATCTTAAGATGTGACAGAGTAGCTTTTCAAGCAGGTCCTCACTGGGCTGAAAAATCGTGCTAAGCAATGAGCTCAGGAACAAAATATATCCCAAACCAAACGAGGTGTCCTACAAGGATCGCTAGGAGTTGAATGCCGAAATAAGAGACATTGGTATTTATTTGCTGGAAGTGTTTATTTGGAATTATTGGCAAGACTGACATAAACTAAGTGCTCCAGCTGATTGGAGAACGGCTCAGATTACCTTGTGGATCAGTGACCTGGGACAGGCATTTTCAGAATGGCACGACTCTTGAGTTGCCAGGAGGTCAGTTTTCCTGACACTTGGCTGCCTCCACCTCTGAGATCCTGCGACCTCCAGCACCTCTCCTTGCCTTGTACCCCTCTTGTTTTCAGATGGTTGGAAAATGGGAGAACAGATTTTTCTCTTTGAAGCTATCTTAGCTATCATTTTTCTTTCTTGTCCTTGTTTTTTTTTAAAGTTTCGAGTCTCCCCATTTCTGATTTCTAGTTTATTTTTTAACTTATTCTAGTAGAGCCAAGGGAATTATGAATGGTAGATCTATTACTAAAGATACATCCTGCTAATTTTAGTAGAGCCACTTCCCCCCTACCCCCACAAGGTTTTCATATGTGATCAAAGACCAGCCTTCTTCTGCAGCTCCTCACCCTCCAGGTTTGCTGTCCTAGAGCCCAGCACACCAGGGTCCCTGTTGGGTGAGTGGGGCAGATGGAGGTGGAGATAGGCAGAGAGCAGAGGATGAATCCCTCCACTCCTTGTTTTGAGTACCCCCAAGCACAGCCCTCTGCTTTTAACCGTTCTGTATTTTGTGAGTTCTGTACCTTTTCTATGGTTGCCCTCATTGCTCATTGTTCATGGCAGAAATAACTACATCAGGATACTTGAAACTGCAGCCAAGAGGATACCCAACCTACTCTGTTTCTTGAACATTATCAGATTGCAGAGTCGGTAGGAATTGAAGGCGCCTTTGTGGCTGAGTGGGTTACACCTTGAGCAGTTCAAATCTAAAGAACTCTGCTGGAGAAAGAGGAAGCTTACGACTTCAGTAAAGAATTATAGCCGCAAAAGCGCAATGGGGGCAGGTCTACTCTGTCTTACAAATTATGTCAGTGCCAGTGCGTTGAGTCTGGAATTGAGCAGATTGAGGACTGGGCCAGTGGCTGGGACCAGGTTATCAAGGGCCCTGGTTCTTTCTATCCTTCTCTTCCTTCTTGCACAAATTTTTACTGTTTTATCTTCAGATTTGCTGCCACCTGGCCAGAAATTGTCCCCCTCAGCTCTGGGTAACATGTACTCCTGATCTCTTTTGTGGTTGTTTTTCCTTGTATCGCCTTTCAACAGCAAGAAGAGTGTGTGTGCTTTTTGGTGGGGGGACTGATGGACACAGAGAAGGCAGCATAAAATTATCTTCATTGGGAGTAAAAGCTTTCCTGAAGTCCCTACAGACCTCAGAGGCCAGAATGGAGTCACAGTGGCAAGTGAAGCCATCTGCGACGGTGAGAAATGGGCCCTGGGAGGCTGGTCTTGCCAGTGGAATCAAGGGAGGGAGAATGGTAGTTGTGTGGGGAAGTAGCACTGTCTGCCACCAACACTAGCCACAACTCCGATATGCTAATGACTGGCTCAGGCCATCCTTTGACTGAGAATAATAATCCCAGATTCTATTGGGATTAAAACAAATCAGTGGTGATGAGTAGCGGGAGAAACAGCGGGGATGTGGAAGGTGCTGAAAACCACCTATGGTTTCTAGCAGTGACATTTGGATGTTAACGATCTTAGATTTCTGAAAATAGCATAAGCTTTGGAGAAAGATCTCTGCATTAATTTCCGGAAGATTCACAATCCCTGAAACAGTAATCCTGGCAAACCTTTATTGAGTGCTTAAGAAGGATCAGGTATTGTGCTCAATACACATGACTTCCTCCCGTTTTCATAACAGCCCTATGCAATAGGTACTATTTCTTGATCCTCATTTACAGAAGAGGAACGATGGTTTAGGAAGGTTCAACACTTGGACAAAGTCCCAGCACGGATGCCTCGCAGAATGAGGTTTATAACCTGGCAGTCAGCTAGTGCTCTGAGCTGTTAGAGTTAATAAAACAGCAACAAAGCCACCCACCATTGCTGACTCATGGTAACTCCATGTTTCAGAGAAGAACTATGTTCCAGCAAATTCTAGGGCTGCCACCTCTCCGAGTTGCCTTTGGGTTCAAAGCACCAACGTTTGGTTAGTAACTAGCCCTTAACTGTGTGTATCACCCTTAACCCGTAACTGAACTGCTATTATGATTGCTGTTAGGCGACACCCAGTTGCTTCTTACTCATCGTGACTCTGCATCTGAACAAACCACTGCCTGGTCCTGCGCCAGCCTCACAATGGTTCTCATGTCTGCGCCCACTTTTGCTCCCATTTGTCAGCCCCTCTCACTGAAGGCTTTCCTCTTTGTCGCTGCTGTCCCTCTGCTTGACCAAGCTGAGCCCGCCTTCAGGGGCTGGCCTTTCCTGACAACATGTCCAAAGTACGCGAAGTAGACCCTCACCATCTTTGCCTCAAAGAAACATTCTGGAGCTCTCTCTCTTCTCTGAACTCCCAAAGGCTGTTTGTTAGCTACTCTGATTCTGCTCGGTAGCGCTTGTCCCTGTGTTACTTTTAACTTTTGTTGGTTGGTTGGTTTTAGTAGTGGGAAGATGAATCATTGGGCTTGCTTGGCCTTGCTAACACCCACTTACCTCGCTTCATTCCACAAATTTCTCAGTCTCCCCCGCAAGGTTCGGAGAAACCCTGGAAGCGCCTGTGAGGTACACACCCCACCAGGGAGAGACTGTCCATCACAGACAGCGCCATTCCCATCAGCAGAGTGCATCAATAACCGAAGGTCAAATTAATATTAAAAACTCAGAGAAACGTGCCCTTTCTATTGCCCCTCGCAACAGGTGCCAACCTGCGAGGTGGCAAGTGTGCCCCCAGGCAAACTTTGCGCAAGCCAGAACAATGACTTGACTGTAGCTGGCAGTGCCATTGAATTGTCTTTGTCTCACAGCTCTGATGACAGGAATGCTGTGGGGCCTCTCCTCCAAGGCCCTTCGTGCCCAGCTCCGAAGCAGCGGCCACTCAGGGCCAGGTCATGATGGGGGCTGTATTTCCTCATGTACATCCTGAAACTCAGTTCTAAACTGTATTGGTTACCATGGGTGGTGGTGTTTGCTCAGACTTTTCAGGAAGCCTAAAGGAGATTGACGGATCTGTGGTTGCTAATCACTGACATAGGGAGCTGGGAAGGAGAGGAAGGGAGTAAGTTCCACGTTTAGTTCTGGGAATTCAACACTGCCCTGGGTGGGCATGTTGAATGTTACGACTTTGAGTCAGGTGATTCATCCCGTATTTGTGAGAACAGCACAATGACGCTGTGCAGTTCCAGTCGACGTCCAAGGGTATTGTTTTGTGTTTGTTTAAAGATCGTTTTATTGAGGGCTTTTCAAAACTCTTATTAATCCACACATCCATTGTGTCAAGCACATTTGTACATATGTTGCCATCATCATTCTCAAAACATTTACTTTCTACTTGAAAGTATCAAGTATCCTTGGTATCAGCTCTACTGTTTTCCCTTCCTCCCCACCTCCCACCCTGGTGACCCGCTGATACATGATGTTATTATTGTTTTCACATCTTACACTGACTGCTGTCTCCCTTCACCCATGTCCAAGAGGTAATTTGGAACAAAACTTGCTTGTTTCTGTTTTGCAGCATGTCACTTGTTATATATGTCCAAAGATAATTTTAAATGCCATAAGGCAAGTTTAAGTCAAACCGTCTATAAGTAATTTTACCTTTCCGCACGGGAAGTCCACTGAAGCAAAGGTCCAGACCTCGGATTGATTTGTGACCCAGAACCTCAACTTTGCAGTAGATCTCACCTTGCAGGCCTTTCCAAACAGTTGGCCCTTCTACTGGCATCTCTAGATTTTATTTTTTTCTTTTAATCATTTTATTAGGGGCTCATACAACTCTTATCACAATCCATACATATATCAGTTGTGTCCAGCACATTTGTATATATGTTGCCATCATCATTCACAAAACACCTGCTTTCTACTTGAGCCCTTGGTATCAGCTCCTCATTTTTTCCCCTCCCTCTCTGCTCTCCCCTCCCTCCTGAACCCTTGATAATTTATAAATTATTATTATTTTGCCATATCTTACACTGTCCGATGTCTACCTTCCCCCACTTTTCTATTGTCCATCCCCCAGGGAGGAGGTTATATGTAGACCTTGTAATCTGTTCCCCCTTTCTCCCTTACCTTTCCTCCACCCTCCTGATATCGCCACTCTCACCACTGGTTCTGAGGGGGTTCATCTGTCCTGGATTCCCTGTATTTCCAGTTCCTATCTGTGCCAGTGTACATCCTCCGGTCCAGTCGGATGTGTAAGGTAGAAATGGGATCATGATAGTGGTGGGGAGGAAGCATTCAAGAGCTAGAGGAAAATTGCATATTTCATCGTTGCTACACTGCACCCTGAGTGGCTCTTCTTCTTAATGTTATTTTATTATTAATACTTTTTATATTTTTGTGTGAAATTAAGCCCCAATAGAACACCCACATAAACGTACAGCTTAGTGCATTACTATAAGGCAAACCATGGAATGATCACTCAGGTCAGGACTTTGCCTGCACACAGCCAGTCCCAATCATACTCCATCCCTCCCAAAATAAGCACCATGCACGCTTACTTTAATAGCCACCGCTTCCTTGCACTTCTATGGTTTTAGCCCCGAGTGTGCATCCTGACCTACTGTAGGTTTATTTTGACCAGGTTTTAAAAACTTAATAAGGTTTTCAATTTTCTTTCAATCTGCAGGGTTTTTTTTTTTACCATATCTATCTCCTGAAGAGAAAAAAACATTGCTAAAGAACCAAATTGTTTGAGCTGTAGAGTGTCCTGCCATCTAAGCCATAAGAAAGATGCCCGTCCACGGTACATCTCCATTTGTTCCCTTGCCTGCTCTTTCCAGCCTTTGGATATGCAGTCCCTCTCTCTGCCATTGAGCTGATTCCGACACATAGCTAATGCTATAGGACAAGGCAGAACTGTCCCTGTGGGTCTCAGAGATTGTTCATCTTTAGGGGAGTAGAAAGCCTCCTCCTTCCATGGAGCAGCTGGCTGCTTCAAATCGCAGACCTGCAGTTAGCAGCCTGCTGTGTAACCACTAGGCCATCAGGATTTTCCATTAGCCTCTCTGACACGATTACAGGCACTGTTGTGGTCTTCCCCAGGAAGCGCAGTGTCTGGTTTTCCACTCTTTTTTGATGTTAGCGCCTGTTGACCCGCAGTGTCTAGATCTATTCCTTTAGGGGGGACTCAGAATGGTAATGCACTAATTGTCTGATTTTTTCATTGTTTCTTGATTTAAATAATTTAATAAGGATGCACATCCCTTCAATCTGTTGTTTGATTACCCAGGGGTACAATTTGTTTAGAGAAAGCAGGAACAATGCCTTTACCCAGTTTTCAAATCAAGCGCCTACCCCTCACCCACACGCCTACCCTCAAGCCCCCGCCCCATTGAATTCTGACTTGCACGGTTTCACTGTATCTGTTGCTAAATCTTTTGACAGCAGTTTGTAGTACAACCATTTCAAACATTTTAAAGACGAGGCTCGGGCTGTGGGAATGGAAGGCTCTCCCTAGATCAGACGTGGAGCAGAGCCGGTGTTCAGTTGCTGGTGCTCCTTCCATTGTTCTTCTTCCTCCTGAAGAAACTCTCTCTGACATCACCGAGCCAGCTCACAGGTGCTTACGCTAGGCCACTGTCACATGTCAGAGCTGGAGCCCACGGGCTCCGAGCTTTATTTGCATCTCTGACGCAGTGGTCATTTCTACGCTGAAGAATGCATGGGCGCAGGTAGTGAGAATGGCAGTTCATTTTCTTAAAAAAAAATCATTTTATTGGGGGCTCATGCAACTCCTATCACAATCCATACATCCATCCATTGTGTCAAGCACATTTGTATGTTTGTTGCCATCATCATTCTCAAAATATTTACTTTCTGCTTGAGCCCTTGGTATCAGCTCCTTATTTTTTCCCATCCTTCCCTGCTCCCCCTCCCTCATGAACCCTTGATAATTTAGAAATTATTATTTTGTCATATCTTACACTGTCTGATGTCTCCCTTCACCCACTTTTCTATTGTCCATCTCCCAGGGAGGAGGTTATATGTAGATCCTTGTAATTGGTTCCTCCTTTCCACCCCACCTTCCCTCCACTCTCAGCACGGGTCCTGAAGGGATCATCTGTCCTGGATTCCTGTGTTTCCAGTTACTATCTGTACCAGTGTACATCCTCTGGTCTAGTCAGATGTGTAAGGTTGAACTGGGATTATGACAGTGGTGGGGAGGAAGCATTTAGGAACTAGAGAGAAGTTGTATGTTTCATCGTTGCTACACTGCACCCTTAGTGGCTCATCTCCTTCCCATGACCCTACTGTAAGGGGATGTCCAGTTGTCTACAGATGGGTTTTGGGTCCCCACTCTGCACTCTCCCTCATTCACAATGATTTGATTTTTTGTTCTTTGATGCCTGATACCTGATCCCTTCGGCACCTCGTGACCACACAGGCTGGTGTGCTTCTTCCATGTGGGCTTTGTTGCTTCTGAGCTAGATGACTGCTTGTTTATCTTTAAGCCTTTAAGACCCCATACATTATATCTTCTGATAGCTGGGCACCATCAGCTTTCTTCACCACATTTGCTTATGCACACATCTGTCTTCAGCGATCGTATTCGGGAGGTGAGCACACAGAGCAAACCCAGGAACAAGGGAACAACAAGTATTCCAAATCGGCAGTTCATTCTGACTGATGCTGGGCAGCAACTCCTATGAAGTCCAATTAATGTGAAAAATTCAAGATGTATCTGTAACATAAAAGCAAACAGTCACATGCACCAAAACATTATGGGGCTGCCTTGTTTTCCAGGTCTCACAAGTTTTCCAGCATTGACCGGATGCAGTTTTACCACTTTTCTATCACTCAATTTAATGCAGGATATTTGTGATATTTCCTTCTCTGACAGGTTTCTGCTTCACACAGGTTCTGGCTTTGCAAGTTTTACTATATAGAGAGCTTAGCACTGTGCATTGCACGGAGAGGGAGCCCTCATGGTGTAGCGGTTACATGTTGGGCTGCTAACCACAAGGTCAGCAGCTTGAAACTACCAGCTGCTCCGTGGGAGGTAGAGTTACAGTCTCCGGAACTCGGGGGCAGTTCTGTGAGCCAGAATTGACTTGATGGCAGTGAGTGTGGGGTTCTGTTTTAGAAAGTTTTAATATTGTTAGGCTAGAGATATTTAGTGAATCTTAAAGTATTTCTTCAATTTTTTTAATGCACAGAAAGGTATACTCTATATACTAAGGCCGCTGACATCAGTTGAGTAGCTGACATTAGACCCAAACCATGACTAGCTGTTCCAATTTAGTACAAGCTCAATTCAAGACAGCTTTAGGAATGCCAGCCATATGAGTGTGGTTCAGAGACTCCACCTTGAGGAGCCCAGGCTGTGAATCAGTTGTCAGGACTGCCCACAAGGTGAGGTCCACAGGGCTTGCTGGTCCGAGTCGGCTGTGTTACTGTACTAGCACTTGCTTGCTTGTTCGTGCCTCAGCAAGGGATGGGAAGTTATTAGTGTGTCCGTTTGGTTTTTTTTAGACATTCTAATAATGACTTTGATGGAGAAAGAAGTTCAAAGAACCTCAGTGTTTGAGGGCCCTGCTGTCTGCCATCTTTACCGATATTCTCAGAAGCATTCGGGATTTAGTTTAAAAACTTTAGCATCGTTCTTTGCCAGCATGTATTAAAGATAACTGTGCTTACATGGCCTCTCTAAAGCACTTAAGCAAAAGGTTATTTGCACTGTGTTGTGGGGGCAAGCTCTGGACAGCTTGGTAGAAGGTGGCTGGCTGCCTGGTGACTAGCTGAGGATCCAGCCTGAGATGTGTATCTGAGAAGTGTGGGGTGGAGACTAGATAATCCCTACTCCCTCCCAGCTCTGAAGTCTTGTGCTTCTGATTGTTAGCACCTGCATTTTTTTGGTAGTCATTTTAAGCACGGAAGCCAGAAGGCGGAAGCTACTGCTACAGCAAGAGGTTAGTGCCTTGGGTCCCTTGGGGGATGAGTGCTGTCTTGGATGTCTTGGATGTGGCCCCTTAACTCCCCCATGGTGGGGAGAGAGAGAGAGAGAGAGAGAGAGAGAGAGAGAGACGTGCACGCCAGATAATGATAGAAGGTGCATCTTCCCAGGAAGCTTCAGGGCTGCAAAATACTGTTATGAGATATTCTTGTGGATAAATTAATTTTTAGATTACCTCTCTGTTCCCCTTTGTTGTTAGGACAGATGACCGCTAACTGTATTATTACGTATGAGGAAATCATGCTGAGGTAGAGCTCAGGCGTGGAGCCATCACAGCGACACTACAGGACAGAGCAGACCTGTGCCAGACGGCTTCCAGGTTGTAACCTTCACAGAAACCGGTGCCTCATCCTTTCCTGTGCTACAGCTGATGGTTCTCATCGCTGCCCTTTGGTTATCCCCTGAGCACTTAATCCCTGTGCCACAAGGAGCTCATCTGTGACACTGAAGATGCTGCTAGAAATGACCTTACATAAATTCAGTTTGGTTCAAAAAGCGTTCATTACATTGTGTGTGCGTGTGTTAAGAATGAAGGAAACAAATCCGTGAAACAACTGGAATGCTTATCACCTGCTTTAGCATAAGTACTTCCGTATGAACTTGAGAAGAAATACTATGCAGCTTCAGAACAGAGTTGGTCTCTGTACTCTGAGATGGAAAGATTTCCAAGACAGATTAAATAAAACAGCAAAAATAATGATCTCATTATGTTTGGGGAAAGGGCATTTTATAGGTTCTGAGTGCATGCAAATTTTTTCCCAAAGAATGATCAATAAACATTCAATAATGGTGTTATAGATTAGAAGAAGAGGAAAGAGTTCAATATTTCATTTTATACCTTGTGAAGAGTTTACATTTCATAATAAAAATACATTTAGCAAAGGAAAATTTAGACTTCAGTTTAGATTTGGGGGAAAAAACAAAAAGCATACTGTGACAGGGAGGTGTTGTACATACAATTGTAGGCTCACATGAGAATGCTCCCCCATACCTCCTTCCCAGCCTTGACCGTGTTCCTGATCCACACACCTTATGAGCAGTTACTTCCTGTCGGGCAGTGGCATGTTACAGGTGAGGTAGAACAGGTTCCACAGTGAAGAAAGGCCTGGTGGTCTACATCCAGAACCCAGCCAATGAAAACTGTGGATCACCACGGGTCTGATCTGCAACAGACCATGGTGATCCTGAACAGCATTTTGATCCATTGTCCTGTGCTGGCCATTATTTGGGGCTGACTCAGTGACAACTCTAATGATAACAGGATCCCAGAAGAGTCAACAGCTCCCACATCTACTTAGAACCCCCTCCCCCCCAAAAAAAATCAAACCCCACAAAAACGATGGTAGTCTACAAGAACAATGTGATAGGGCCGGCAGGGTCCTCCTGGTTCATCCTCCGTGCTTCAGATGGGCATTGTGGAGCAGTAGCTGGCCACCAGGTGCACCCCTGACATCTATCAGTGAGCTGTGCACTTTTCAAAAACGGATTCCTTTTAGCCTTAGTCTTCTCACTTGCCAAACAGTTGTCAGTGTTAAGAAGCACAAATGCACAGCTACTTGGACGGAACTACAGAACAATATTTACTCAGTGTCCCGCTCTCTGTGTTCAGACTCAGAGCCAGGTGTGGTCATCACTGTGCCTCTGTGACCCTGGTCTGCATTCATAAACCACACTACCCTGCTATTGTCTTTGCTGGTTTTCTCCCCTTCTTAAAATACCCGTGGTTTCTCTTAGCATAATTAGACTGTCCCCTCTTAATCAGGTCAGGTGCTGTCCCCTCCATGAAACCTTTCCTGGTTTTCTGCCACCAAAAGCCCTGGAGTAATCTCTTCTTTTGACTGTATACAGCTCACTCAGGTTTGCTGTGTTTATGTTGATTGTGCCACTTAGGACATTCGATTTTAGTGCCTTACTCATTTAACTTCCTGAAGGCAGGAACGGTGTTTTATTACATCTTGATCACTCCCCTCCCTTACCTGTGTTCTTAGTACAAATGTATTGATGTAATTTTCATTTATATTACTTACACATACATCATTTGAACTTCCATTTGAAATTTCATTTCATTCATTGAGTTTAAAGGTAATAAGAAGAACATTTCCCTGAAATCCATTATGAATATCAAGTTAGATGGTTTCTTTTCCCTCAAAGGGATTTAACTTAAAAATTGTGGGAATGTCCTCCTTGGAGAATGTTTAGGAAGAGTTAAGATGGACATCTATCCAGGACATATGTTTCCAAACTTAGTTGGCTTACTGCCTCCTTTTCAGAAAAAGAAATTACTTAGCACTGCCCTTTGGCAATGAAAAAGTTCTGTATTGTAACCCATAATGCAGGATATAATGTAGATAGCTGCTTTTGCTAAACCCCACCCCCACATTATTCCAGTACCCCTAAGGGACTGGATTGCTCACTTCTGGAAACACTGATCTAGGGTGATTCCCCTTTAGTTGAGTAACTTTTTCACAGGGTCTCATCTGACGAGGTGAGATTTGATCCTGATATTTTCAAAAACAAACCACACCCAATAGTAAGATAATTCCTGACAAAAGTCGAGAGCATTTCGAAAGAAACATGTACTAAGATCATAGACTTGTGTGTGGAAGCAGCTTGTTGTTCACATTCCTCTCCATCTTTATTCACAGAACATACAAATGTGATCATAATATATATGCAACTCATTTTCCTACTTTTTGCTGTAGTTTCTATGTTGTATTTAATTCTTCAACCAGAGATGATTGTTGACTGCTGAGAACAAGACAGAGACTGGGAAAGTGGGAAACCAAATTTGACCCAGGGAATTGAAGAAAGAGAAGGTCGTGCTTAGATATTACTGAGCGATACTGGAGCAAAATCATTAACACGTTATTTGAAGTTTGCAAAACAATGAGATTAAGATCATGAGCCACTTTTAAGCCTTTTCTTCAATTAAATGCACATCTTTGAGGGACTAGACAGTGGGTTGTTTAATTAGTAAAATGTCTCCATTTTAACTTTCATTGTGAATTAGGGGAAGGTTACATTCAACAATTCAAACACAGTGTAATTCGACCAATCAGTTGCGATCCTCTCAGCGTACCATTGGTGATCTTCTGCTCTCTGTTTCCTGTCTCCAATCCTCTATTTTTCCTATCCCTCTGAACGTTGGCATTGGCTAAATGCCTCCCTTTTGATCTGAAGTGGTGGATCTTAAATGGTTAAGTTCCGTTCCAGGCTGAAGGGTAAGGACCAATATCTTGGGGGTTCCATCAGTTTCTTTTTTTCCCATCAGTGTCTATTTGATTAGTAAGCCTACTCTTTATGATTTGGGGTTCTGTTTCTCATGTTTCTCCCATGTGTCTAGGACCTTCAGAACAGTTGGTCGTGGTAGCCAGGCACCCTTTAATTCTCTGGTCTCAGGCGTGTGTATACTGATGCTTGCGTGGTCCGTTAGTCCATTGGATTGATTGTTTCCATGCTACTTTCAATGGTCATTGTGCATTTTTTCTGGACACAATAGTTGTATCTTCCATGCCTGCTCATGAGTAGTCACTATTCCCCAAATGAGGTGAGTGAACATTGTCTTTGTGAACTACTGACTTCGTGCCCGTTGACCTTGGTGTCCCCTGAGACTCTGGTTGTGAACCCCCAGGCCCAGCAACATGTTCCCTCAAGGTGTGTGTGTATGTCTAAGAAGTTTTCATACCGTTATCCCTTGGTTGCCCCATCCCATTCTTGGCTATATTTACAGTTAAAGTAAAAATATGTCTAAAAATATCCTGTTAGATCTGGATATAACTGTAGGTACACTTCCACTCTCCCCCCCCCACCTGTTTAGCCTGCATGTCTGTCTCATCATCTACTTATAGATCCCCACTGTCGCACGATTGTGTGTATAACAGTTGTTTGCCTCATTGCCTTTAACTCTTGCAAACTGCCCAGTGGTTTTGCCTGCCTCCATCATTTTTCCTATCCTCCCGATTCCTGTATTTTGCTGTCCCCTTCACCCAAGTAACACTTGCCTGATTAGACTTTGTTTTTTTTGCCAAGCAGTGACTCTTTATTTACAAAAGTATTAGGGGAACAGCTGGGAGGCAGCCATTCCTTATCTGCAGCTTTGAATAAGTGGTTGTTTCCTAATGAGCTCAGGTCTCACGTTAATGTCCTCACCACCACCCAGCGCGTTCTGACCCCCAGCAACCAGCACAACAGAGTAGCATTGCTCCTTAGAGTTCCCGGGACTTTAAATCTTTCTGGATGTAGATGGCTTCATCTCTCTCCTGACTAACACCAATTGGATGGAGTAATTTTACCCAGAAGAATCTCTTAACAACTATAGAAATCAGTATGGCACGTCTCAGAAAGCTAGAAACGCACTGCTCCATGATCCAGCAATGCCAGCCAGACTCCAGACCAAACTCGCACCCGTCACGTCAGGTCTGACTCATAGCGACCCTGACTCACAGCAACCCCTGCCTTCGAGTCAGTTCCTAACTCATTTGGAAGCTATTGGGCGGAGTAGATTGTGCCATCAGGCTGTAAATGTGTATGGTTGCAAAAAGCTTCATCTTTCTCTATCCTAGGGGCTAGTGAGGTCAGACTTCTGACCTTAAAGTTAGCAGTTTCTAATGTGACCAACTATACCACCAAGGTATATACCTTAAAGACCTAAAAATAATCGCATGGAGAGACACATAGAAACAATTATGCTCATTGCTACTTTGTTCACAGTAACAAATACATGGAAATAATCGAACTGCTTGTCAATGAATGAATCGATAGGCAAACTATTACTTATATAACGATGGCATACTACGCTGCCATAAAGCACCATGGATTGGTCTGTGAACCATATCCAGATATGGATGGATATGGAGAGCATAATGGTTTGTAAAATAAGCCAAGAATCAAAAGACAAACATCCCTCTTTTATAAGAAGGCAAGAATATATGGAGAGACCCGTGTTCACTGACAGTCACTAGGGGTGGTGGTAGATGGGGGTAGGCTTTGGATGGTAGAGAATTATTTCTGATAATGGGAACCGTGGCGCTGAATATGGATATGAGTGCAGCACAAGCAAATCATCCTGGAGCTCAGATAGCTGGGCAGAAGTTACATTGGTCTATGGGTAGGTGCAGTTGTGGTTTTTTTTGTTTTGTTGTTTGCTACACTGCCCCTGACTGGCTCCTCTCCTCCCTGCAACCCCTCCGTAAGGGGATGTCCAGTTGCCTACAGATGGGCTTTGGGTCCCCACTCCACATTCTCCCTCATTCACAATGATATGATTTTTTGTTCTTTGATGCCTGATACCTGATTCCTTTGACACCTCATGATCACACAGGCTGGTGTGCTTCTTCCATGTGGGCTTTGTTGCTTCCGAGCTAGATGCTGCTTGTTTACCTTGAAGCCTTTAAGACCCCAGACACTATATCTTTTGATAGTCGGGCACCATCAGCTTTCTTCACCACATTTGCTTTTGCACCCATTTGTCTTCAGCGATCGTGTGGAGAAGGTGAGTAACATGGAATGTCAGTTTAATGGAACAAAATATTCTTGCATTGAGGGAGTACTTAAGTGGAGGCCCAGTGTCCATCTGCTACCTTAATATTACACCTATAAATATATGCACATAGATCTATTTTCCCATCCTCTTATATAAATACGTATGTACATGCCTTTATTTAGACCTGTATAAATGCCCTTTGCTTCCTAGCTTTTTCCTCTATTTCCTTTACTTTTCTCTTGCCCCAATATCATGCCTTCATTTGGGTTTCAGTACTTCCTCTCAGTTACATTATCCTTTGTCCCTCCCTATCACAGGTGTTTTTATAGGTGAGAACAGTTAGAAATATCTATAAATCCCCTCAACCAAACCCAGTGGTGTCGAGTCACTTTGGACTCAGTCAACCCTGTATAGAGGGGATTCTGGGGCAGCAAGTATTTCTGGAGCAGACAGCCACATCTTTCTCCCGCAGAGCAGCTGGTGAGCTTGCTCTGCTGCCCTGTGAGCGGCCCAATCAATGCACAGCCTACTATATGAAGTATCTAAAGGTACGTGTGAAGACAAACACATGTGGGCAAATAAATTCATGGAAGACTCAAATATGATGCTCCTCCGACCAAGTTAAACACCTTGAACAATTGATTTTCTGCGTTTGAAAGCTTATATACCCTAGTTTCATGGGACAACTCAGTCATTTGAAATAACAAAGTTCTTACAAGTCATGATCTGCGTACTTGTGAAGTGAGTAACATCTGGAGTTTTGAAACGCTTTGAGAGGCTAAAACATAGCTACTGCTCTCTGTTTGCCAAGTAGAAACTACTGTTGAGCTCCATTTGCCAAGAACAAAATATAAGAAGGTAACCAATAGCTCAGGGAGGAATCAAGGCTACTTGAGCCCTAAGCTTGTCTACCCTGAAGCCAGAAGAACTAGGGTTGTGCCTGGCTATCACCCTGGACCGTCTGACCGGGTCACAGCAGCTGGTCCCAGATAGAATGAGAGTGAGAAAATGAGCAGAATTAAAATTCTTATTTAAAAAAAACAACAACAGGACAACCTGGGACAGTGGAGAGCAGAGAACATCCTGAAACCATCACTCTGAGATTCTCTTTTAATATTTTTTCGTTTTCTGAGACACTCTTAAAGCTAGATCTGAACCTCTCCCCTGGGATCTCATTTTAGTGAAGTAGAGTTTCACACAAAATAAAGGATATACTAAAGGGCAGTGCTTTACTTAAAAATCATCTGTGTGAGACCAAAAGGTCAATCAGGACCTCAAGGCAAAAGTGAGAAGACGAGGGCCCGAGAAAGAACTAGCGTACTGGAAATGGAACAGCGAAGGAACATGTGGACACGTTGTGATAAATGTGACTGATGTAACTGAGCAATTTGTGGTGAAATTGTCAAATGAGAGCCTGTCAGGTGGGGTAAATTTTAACCAAAGCTCAATAAAATACACTTTTAAAAAACCCAACAATCTCCACCCTTTCTAGAAGAAATTACTCTTGACTGCTGTGTCTCTAGTAAGATGTGTTTAATCTTTGAGGGGGATACCAAAATCTCTTTGAGGTCTGTGGATCATCTTTAAAGTGAGAGAGGAACCTTTAACATTCGGCTGCATGGAATTACAGAGCACCAGGACTAAGGGACTTGGTGGCAGAGTGATTTCGTGTTATGCTGGACTGTGACACAGGTCAGTAGCTGCAGCCACCAGCTACTCTGTGGGAGAAAGATGGGGCTCTCTACTCCCATGAAGAGTGGTAGTCCCAGAAAATCGCAGGGACAATTCTACCTTGTCCTATAGGGTCGCTGTGGATCGGCACCATGTTGATGGCATTCATTAAGTTTTATTTTCAGACACTGGAAACCTTGGGGAGCACTGAGGCATATAAGGTCTCCAGGAGTTAATTCCAACTTGGTGGTAGGTGATCCTATGCCTGTTGTACACACTCCGTCAACTAATGATTGCAAAGTTTTATTTTTCCAACAGTTTTATTGGAAACATTGTAAACAATGAGTTTCCCTTGGTAAAGGTTAA
This sequence comes from Tenrec ecaudatus, assembly GCF_050624435.1. NCBI lineage: Eukaryota > Metazoa > Chordata > Mammalia > Afrosoricida > Tenrecidae > Tenrec > Tenrec ecaudatus. The sequence goes on from NC_134531.1 coordinate 122,312,174, forward strand.
TCTCGTTCTGAGGAGATAGTCAAGATGACTCGTGCAATCAAGGAGTGTTGTACAGTCATCAACACAGAGGTTTGGAACATCTTCATTCTCACACTCGTCACCTTCAGCTCCCCATGTCCCTAACCTCTGCCCTCTCATTCCACCAAGGAACCCTTGATCCAGTTACTGTCTCTATAGATTTACTAATCCTGGATTCCATTGACAGAAACTGAAAACCGAACTAGAGTTAAACAGATTAAAACCCTCAAGCAAAAAGAAAGCAGAAAATACTAAGAACAAGTTGAAATGGATCCTAAGGAAGATCAAATGTTACAGTATGGAATTTTAACTGATCTGGAACAATCCATTTTCCAATACATGTTATTCACGGGCTATTCACATCCTGTTGCGTGGTCACAGGGCATTCACCGGGGAAGGCTGTAATCTTGACAGAAGTCGATTGCTAGGTCTTTCTCCCATAGAGCCTCTGGGTACATTTGAACACCTGACCTTTCAGTTAGCAGCCGAGCGCTTAACTCCTACATCACCAAGGAGCTGTAATAGTCCCCCCCTCCCCCCCGTTTAACGACCTACTCTAAAACTTAATGACCGAAGACAGTAATAAGCACTTACTATTCGATGCCGTCTGTGTGGGTTAGACACCGAGGAGCAGCTGCACGGGATGGTTCTGGCGTGGCCTCTCTTGTGAGACGGTGCTCGAGGGAGTTCAGGACTGCACATGCTGAAGGCATTCTTGGGTCTGGAGGATCCAGTGCCAAGGGGACTCACTCGTGGTTGGCAAATGGGTGCTGGCCCTTGGCACAAGGCCTTTGTTTCTTATAAGGCAGATAACGTTTTTAAAAAATCATTTTATTGGGGGCTTGTACAGCTCTTATCACAATCCATTCACTTTTTTCTACTTGAGCCCTTGGTATCAGCTCATTCCCCCCTCCTTCTTCCCTCTTGAATCCTTGATAATTTATTTAAAAAATTTTCATATCTTACACTGACTGATGTCTCCCTTCACCCACTTTTCTGTTGTCCCCCTGGGAGGAGGGGGTTCTAGTAGATTATTGTGATTGTTTCCCCCTTTCTCCCCCCACCTTCCCCCTACCCTGTTATCGCTGCTTTCATTATTGGTTCTGAGGGGTTTATCTGTCCTGATTTCCCTGTGTTGTGAACACTTATCTGTACCAGTGTACATGCTCTGGTCTAGCTGGATTTGTAAAGTGGAACTGGGCTCATGGCAGTGGGGGGTGGTGAAGGCTTTAAAGAACTAGAGGAAAGCTGTATGTTTCGTCAGTGCTATGCTGCACCCTGACTGGCTCAACTCTTCCTTATGACCCTTCTGTAAGGGGATGTCAAATTGCTTATAGATGGGCTTTGGGTCTCCACTCCATGATCCCCCTCATTCACATTGATATGATTGTGTGTTCTGGGTCTTTGATGCCTGATATCTGATCCCATAGACACCTCATAATCACACAGGCTGGTGTGCTTTTTCCATGTGGGATTGGTTGCTTCTCATCTAGATGGCCGCTTGTCTATCTTCAAGCCTTTAAGACCCTGGCAGATATCTTTATTGATTTACTAGACTGTTTTCCTAATATGAATGTTGGTTTCCCCCAGAGAATGGTCCAAGAGAGGACAAGGACAAAATCCTCAGAAGTCTTCTAAAATCAAGCTGAGGAAGGCACCCACCATCATTTCTGACAGATCCCAGTCATTTACATAAGTCATCCCTATTCGTGATACGTGTGTGAGAAGGGGACATGCAAGGGAACCCCAGGAAGCATGAATCCTTGGAGATGACTACTTTTGAGATGGGCTACAATACGGGACCAAGAGCAGTGTGGTGATGAAAAAAAACGTTCAGTGCCTCATGGAAGGAGGTGCACTACTAACCTGATGCATTCTCAGTAGCTAAAAGGGAGTGAAAGGGTGTTGAGAGGATGGGGCGCGGAGCAAAGGGGCTGGGCAGCGTTAGTGTGTTTAGAGAACGCACTCGGTGCTCGGTGCCGTGTGGCTGCAGCCTACAAGGAGCCAGAGCCTGTGATGTCTTGAAGCCCAAGGTAGGAACTTTGGACTTTCTCGATTGTTAGGGATGAGTCATGGAAGGTACGTGAACAAGAGAGTGACCTCATCGTGGGCATATGTTAGCTTTAATTTGTGTATGAGCTTTAGGATTTTTGTTCTCAATATTTTTGGGTAGACGTCTTTTTAATCTTTAAATTCTACAACACTCTTACCTGTGCCTGTTGGTCATGTTCTACCTTGTACTGTTTAACTTTTCATATATTTGTCTTGTTATCGCAATTAGATTACAGAGGCCATATGGGTGGAACCCATATCTTGATCCATTTCCACTTCCCCTGCTGTACCTAGCTCACTGGGTACCCAGTAAATATTTGCTAACTAATTGGATAGTAGCAGCCAACTATTATTTTTGTGAGCACCTACTCTTTCCGGTCTGCAGTGCATAATTTGCAGCTACCATTTTTGCAAGAGCAGTTGTGGTTGCTTTGATTTATTTAAGTGGAAAAAAGTGCACAGAATAAGTTCTATGAGTGCGACATTTGCCAAAACATTTATAGCAAACTTGGAATAATAAATTTATTTTTCAAAACCCATGAATTGGTTTTACCTTCAAAGAGAGTGCTGATTTTCTCTAAGTGAGACCAATGGAGTCACAATCAGTCACAGGGTGAAGTAAGGCTGTTTTCCTGTTTAAATCGTGAAAGTAGTCTCTTTCATGCACTTGTAACACAGTTATGGAGTAAATGTCCTGTTTAGGGGTTGAGGTAAGATTTTGCCACTGCCTTCCTTGGCTTGAAAGGTATTATTGTTCTTGTATTTTTGTTGCCTAAGTAGTGATTCCACCTAACAGAGAGTCTCAAGAAAGTCAGAGATAATCTGGCTGCAAGCTATCAGAATCATGTGCTTTCTCTTCTTGAAAATCTTCCAAAAAGCATAGCAACAATAACCAGGAATGCAGACTATAGCCTCATAAAACTAGGAGACTTCTGCAACCCTGGACCATGCAGCAACTGAACATGTAAAGCAGATAAAATGATCCCAAATGACTTCTCAAGGAGGAGGAATGAGGACAAGAATAAAATGTAAGACATTGAGAGAGAAGGGCAGAAGCCGCCTTTTGTCCAGGGAGGCTCAAAACTGAGCATTCCCACAGCCCCAGGTTCTGCAGAATTAAAAGCTGGATGGTGCTTTGGGGGTGAGAGTAAGGTGTGAAAATCTGCAGAGATGAAGGGGGGAGTCCCTGGATGACTGAGAAGGGAAGTTCCCCAGTAGCATCTCAGCCCAGAAGCAACAGCTATGTTAGAGCAGAGGGTGTAGTAGGGCTGCAGGAAGGATGATTCTGGAGAGTTACAAGAAGAGATCAAACAAGGGCAGAAGTCCAAATGGCCAATAAATATATGAGAAAATGTTCCACATCCCTAGACATAAGAGAAATGCAGATTAAAACAACTATGAGATACCAGCTAACACCCTCAAAGATAGCCCAATTCAAAAAAATCAGAGAGTAACAAGTGTTGGAGGGGCTGTGGAGAGATAGGAACTCTTGTCCACTGCTGGTGGACATGTAGGTATGTACAGCCACTATGGAAATCGATTTGGTGATATCTAGAACAGATGGAAATTGAGCTACTATACAACCCAGCAATCTCCCTACTGGACATATACCCAGAAGAGACAAGAAACAAAACCACGGCCAGCCATCTGTGCTCCAATGTTCATTGTGGCACAGTTCACAAATGCAAGGAGTTGGAAACAACCCAAATTTCCATCAACAAACGAATGGATAAAAAAAACACGGTAGTACCTACATTACAACAGAGTACTATGCATCCCTAAAAAAAGCAGTGATGAACGCATGAAACACATTGCTGCATGGAAAGAACTGGAGGAAATTATGCTAAGTGAAGTAAGCCAAGCACAAAGGACAGTACAACATGAATCTGCTGAGGTAAGCTCAAAAATGCAAAAGGGATATAGGGAAAAAACTACTGTATACATACATTCCTGGGGTGAGGTCCAGGTAATATGTCAGGGGCCAGACTAAACCCAGAGATACATATGGTAGCCAACTAAAAAGGAGGGGGGAAAATGACACAGGTATCAGGAGAACAGGGTACTAACCCACCCAAGGGGAGGGTATTGTTTATATCTCCACAGTGAAAGAGGGACCAGACTTCAACCCGGTTCTCCAAGACAAGAACACAACACACTGACATGAAGCAGGGAACCAATAGAGAGGCCGGAGGGGCCGGCTCCATTACCAACTAAGTGGACAGCCCCCTCTCGAAGAATTCACTTCAGAGGACAGTACTGAAGCTACAGCTCAGGGAGAAGGACACGTTTGATCAGAGCACACAGGAGCAAAGGAAGGGGAAGGGAAAAACAGTGAAGCACATCCTGACCCACCAAGCCCTGAGGATAATATTCCTGTTCAGAGCAGTCAATGCACAGAGAGGACCATAGGGCCAGCCCTAACATGAGACACAAGTTCCTTCACTGACCCATAGCACTACGGGGGACAGCACTGGAGACACAGTACGGGCATTGTTCCTGATCTGACCCCACCACACTGATGTGAAACACTAAGGGCGTGCAACAGAACAGCAAGGGGAGCAGAGCAACGAAGTCCCCAGGGAATACCAAAAATAGATTGTGGGGCCAGGGTGTGGCACCCCATCAGACTCAACTGGAAAACACTTGTAAAGGTCGGAAAATAGACCTTGAACTATTTATAGGCTTTTCTTTTTGTTGTTGTTGGAGTTATTGTCTTATTTTCTTTTGTTGCTTTTTCTTTGTCTTGTTTTAACCATTCAAAACATCATTTTGGTCTCCTGTAGTCATCTCTCTAATATGATCTGATTGGTAACCCCTTTATTCCCATCCCACCATTATAGATAGAGGGAAATCCCTGGAGGCTTATGTCCTGTGTAGATCTCACAGATGTAGCCTGGTCTTCCACTGTTCTCCAGAGCCTTTTGCAAACCAGAATCTCACAATTTAGGCTCTGATACTGTTCCCTCCTTCGGCTTTGGCTTAAATGGTTTACAGTCTTTCAGGCATGGATGTCAGTGTGCTTCTTTCATGTGGACTTAGTAGTCATCTCAGATAGCTGCTTGTTTGGAGACAGGTCGTTAAGACCCCAGATGCTAGTTTATCTACTGTCTGGCACCATCTGATTTCTTCATTACACTTTGCTATAGGCACGCATATCTTCTGTGTTCCCTTCCTGAGGCAAGTATTGAGCAGGGCCATGATATAATTGTTCTTAAATTGGAACTAGGATTTAGTGCAAGCCCAAATCAATTCCTGGATCAATGTATTTTTATCTGCCTTTGGCTCACCGCAGGGACAGTCCTTGTTAATTTATGGTGGAGAGTCTAATCATCTCCCTGGAGCATAAATAATATTCCTTTAATATTGTCAATGATTGGCCCCTGGTGCTGATTTTTAAAACATTGTTGAGAGAGGGATATTGAACCAGTATTGGCTAACTACATATCGCAATACCTGAATTATTCACTTATACAGAATACATCCTCATGTGGCTGGATGCTATTTACACAAACTATAGGAGTTGATTTTTAGGCAGAATTTACAATAATATTCACTGAGAATGTCAGTTGCAGGTTTGCCAGAATAACATAGATATTAATGCAGCAAATAGAGCATTGATGTGCTAAGACAATGTTTGTACACCTACCGACAGACACTTCAGTACTCTTGGCATAGCTCTCTTCTGCTTCTTCAAACACTATGACTTTTCAGTCTTTAGTCCTCAGGGTATAGGGTGTTTGAGGGAGAGTCCAGTTCACTGAGTGGAGTTTCTACATCGGAACCCTCTGGTGTGGCCTTTGGGAGTGTTATGCTCCTTGAAGATCCAGGGTCCAATGCCTCAGTGTTCTTTGGCACTTGGCTTGGGTCACCAAGATGTGTCTAGAAACTTGGACCACTGTGGCATATAGGTAAATATTAGCAGGGATACTAGGTCCTTCAAAGTTCTGTCAGTCCTGCCCCTTCCCCGCACCCTGATACTTGGACGTTGGTCCTCCCCCTTTTATTACCAACAGACATGCACTTGTGTTTTCCTAGACGTGTCTGCTCCCTTTCCTCTCTCCTGACTCGACTTTCCCATCAGTATCCCTTATCCCTCTGGTAGAGATGTCTACCTGTCCGGGTGGGGTGGGACAGAGACCTCATCATAAAGTTGATTTTTAATTTTTTTAATATTTTAAAGATGATTTTTAAAAGATAAGCTTCCAACAATTCTATCCCAAGTATCCACCCAAGAGAAATAAAACACTGTTGACGCAAAGACTTAAGACTTATACTCAAGTGTTCATAGCAACATTACATGTCTCAGCCCCAAACTAGAAACAACTCAAACCCTTGGCATTTGGGTCCTGAGTCAGTGGTTGCCTGGAGCTAAGGTGGGAATGAGAATAAAATATAATTGGTCAGTTTTGAGATTATAGAAAGGTTCTGAAACTGCACTGGAGTTATGGTTACACAACTCTGTAAATTTAACCCTTCCCCCCAAACCTCCCTTGAGTTTACACTTGTAAATTCTACCTCAGTAAGGCTACAAGGAGGACCCCTGGTGTCCAGTGGGTGAATCACTCAGCTGATAAACCAAAAGACCATGGATCCACCTCACCAGGAGAAAGTCACTGGGGAGCAATGTGGCCATCTGTTTTTGTTTTACAAAGACAGTATCGGGAACCCTATAGGGCAATTCTAGTCTGTTCTGTAGGGTCACTCTGAGTTGAAATCAACTCAAGGGCAGTGGATTTGATTTTTGTTTTGCTGTTTTTTCCGGAGGTATAAGAAAATGTTTTCTCAAGCTGTCCTTTGAAGTTCTCTACTCTGCACCTTGACTTCATCCTTTCTTCCCCTCGCTCTAGTTACTTAGGCTTATTAGCGAGTTTCACGGTCTCTCCTGGTACCTGCTTTGATGTTTTCCTTCTTTCCTGTCTTTCTAATGACCTTTGCTTTCTTCGTGAGTGATCCTCTTGATGCCCTCCCACAGCCCATCAGTGTGCAATGCGTCAAATGTATTCTTGAGATGTTCTCGACATTCCGGTGGGATAGACTCAAGGTGTATTATGGCTCCTGGGGGCTTGTTTTCATTTTCTTCAGCTTGATCCTGAACTTACATATGAGCAACTGATGGTCTTGACCACAGTTGGCCCCTGGTCTGTGTGTTGCATTTGGGGAAGTCCATGTGAAAGTTTTTTGTGTTTCTGAGAAAAGGTATTTGTTATTAACAAGTCGTTGATGCTGCAAAATTCTGTCTCCAAGTCCATATTTTCCAACTACTGTTCTTCCTCTTTGTTTATAACTATTATATTCCAGTCACCAATGACTGTCAATGCATCTTGACTGCATATTTGATCAATTTGCAACTGAAGTCATTGGTAGACTTCTTCAATTTCTTGGTCACTAGCTCTTGTGGTTGGCAAATAAAATGGAATATTTCATTGTATTGTGGGATTTTCTATAAGACTATTTATATATATAACCGGATCACAGATAACATTGTACTTCATGTTGGATTTAGCAAGATCTTTACTGACAGTGAATGCCATGTCATTTTAAAAGGGTATCTCAAGAAAAAAAGCCAAATATTATAATGCAAGGTGCAAGGATCTAAAATTAGAAAACCAAAAGGGAAGAACAAACTCAAAATCTGAAACTGAAACAACTCAAGAAAAAAATTAAGTCTAGAAGAACAATTGTGAAAGATTATATAGGCAACATATTAAATAATGCAGAACACATCAAGAAAAGGTGGAAAGAATAGTCACTCTACCAAAAATAATTAATTGAACTAATCTACCATTTCAAAAGTTAGCATATGAGCAAGAACCAATGGTGCTGAAGGAAGCTCAGCATGCACTGAATGCATTAGCTAAAAACAAGGCTCCAGGAATTGATATTTAAATGTTTCTGAAACCGGAAGAAGCACCGGAAGCATATACTTGTTTATGCCAGGAAATTTGGAAGACAGCTTCTGTCTTCCTGGCCAGCTGACTGACAGAGATCCATATTTGTACACATTTCAAAGAAAGTTGACTCAGCAGAATGCTCAAACTATGGAATGATAGCATTCCCATCTCACGCAAGTACCATGTTACTGAAGATCATCCCACAGCAGGTGCAGCAGCACATTGACGTGGAGCTGCCAGAAGGTCAGGCCCTGTTCAGCAGAGGGATAGCAGTGTGACAAAAGATGGACTGGGGCTCTGAGTGGAGAATACCGAAAGATGTTTTACTTGTGTTTCATTGTCTATGAACCGCGGATCACCTTGGGAAGATTGGGACTTCCAGAACACTTCCTTGTGTTCTTTCAGAACTTGTTCTTGGATCAAGAGGGAGGTGTCTGAGCAGAGCCAAGGAAGACTGCAGGTTTTAAAATCAGGAGAGGTGTGCAACAGGGCTAGCTTTCCTTGATACATTTCCAGAAAATCCCAGTGATTGTATCATCAGAAGTTTAGTTTCCTGTTTGAAAAAATCACATACGGTAATTGTGTGATACATTTTAAAGGCCCCCAAACAAACTTGTTGTTGAGTTAATTCTTATTTAAGTGACCCTGTTAGGACACAGTAGAAGGCACTACAGAGGATTTCCCAGTCTGTAAATGTTTATGGATGCAAACTGCTCCATTTTTCTCCCATAGATCCACTGGTGGGCGTGAACCACTGACCTGTTGGTTAGGAGCTGAGTGCTTAACCACGTTGCCACCAGAACCTGGGGTACATTTTGGAAAGAATCAAAGTGAAATGAGCCATGCTGTTTAAGAAAAGTAGACGATATAAAACAATGCTATTTGTAATTGCTGAATGTTTTTATACTTCCCTATCCCTGCACCCTAGTACCTTCCAGTGCTCACAGAGATGGCTGACAGCCTTAAACTCTGAACAGTGCTAATGAGGCAGTACAGAAATATGGGCGTCTTTTCATAGTTGTTGTTAGGTGCTGTTGTATTGATTACAACTGGCGACTTCATGGGATAGAGTAGGGCTTCCTGCAGAGTGCTCTGAGTTATATTTTTCCCATAGTCACTGGGTGGATTTCAGCTGCCTGCCTTCTGGTATGCAACGGAGTGCTTCGGTGCTTGCACCACCAAGGCTGCTGCTTATCTGAGAAGCCACTTGCTACAGAACACTGTTGTTATTCTGGGGGGTGGGGCTAGATAGGTTCCTGCTAATATTTTAAAATGAAGAACTGAAACAAAAAACCCCAAACCAAGCTTGCTGCCATTGAGTCAGTGCTGACTCTTAGTGACCCCCTGTGGGTTTCCGAGACCGAGTGTTCAGTGGAGTGGAAAGCCCAGTCTTTCTCCCGCAGAGCTGCTGCTGGTGGGTTGCCGAGCAAGCGGATTGTAGACTAACATGTAACCACTACACCACCAGGCTCTTGGAATATTGAGGAGACATGGGTAATGTTAAGAAAATTAAGTAATTCACTCTTTTGTGAGAAGGATGGGTAGAAAATGAAGTCTTTGAAAAGGTTCCATCTGGGGTGACCTGCTGCTGAGAACTTGCTTTTTCCAGATATCCTGAATCAGAGTCTGTATTTTAACAAGAACCCAGAATATTCTTACAGGTCCCTAGGTGACCTTGTTAAAATGTGTATTTCGATTCAGTATGTCTGTGATGAAAGTGCAAGTTCTCAGCAGGGGCCTGAACCTGGAGTGACCAGTTCCAAATTCTGCTTTTAATGGAGATTTTATGAGTTCCTTCAGAGGTTGTTGTTCACCTAGCAATCATCTTTCAGACAGGTTTAGGTAGGTCAGTGCAGTAATTCCTTTTTGTAATAAACACTTAAAGTTTATGATGTAAGAGGGTTTCGCACACAAAACCAGGTGAAAACTACAAACTGGCAAAGCCACCTTTAGATGCTGAGGACAAAAGGAGATCAGCATTGCTGGTCTTTCTTCAGCTCCAGTTCAAGGAGACATACCGAATCAAACCCCCGGCACCCACTCCATCCCAACTCATAGTGACCTCATAGAGTGTTTCTCAGATGGTACACCTCACCGGGGCAGTCAGCAAGGAGCAGCTGGTGGCTTTGAACCACTGATTTTGCATTCCAATACCTAATCTTTTCTGGACAAAGCCTTCATAGTACATTGTTATACCGTGGACCACTGAAAAAATACCACCTGACTTCATTTGATTTTGTGATAATTTAAAACTTTGCATGTATGCTCACCTTCTCTTCCTGCTGAGAAAACCTGGCCCCTTGTGTCCTAGTGCTCTACAGAGCACAAACCATAGTCTAGGAAATTAGGAAACTAGGGCCTGATTTCCCTACCGAGTGAGCCATTTAGGGGAACAGCCATGCAGCCAGTATAAACATTCTACTTCATCTAGAGCTAACGTTTTGGTTTTTCCATGACCCATGCTAGTGAAGTCATGAAGAATTTTTTTCTTAGAAATTTTTATTTACTTTGTTGTTGAGAATCTACACAGAAAAAAAAATACACCAATCCAAGAGTTCGTACATGCACAATTCAGTGGCATTGATTCGGTGCTTCGAGCTGTACGGGGATTGTTACCCTCCTTCCCTGAGTCGTTCTCTCCTCCTTTCAAACCAGTGAGGAGAAACTGACGGCCCTTTAGCTTAAGAATTGGCTCACTTTAATCAGCATTGGTTTTTCACTCTTAACTGTGTGTTGCCTTGCAGAACATGTGCAGCTCCGGTCCCCAGAATTGGGGCACAGTTAATGCTTTGCTACTGACAATGTCTTTGGTAGAAATTAATCATCTCCTTCCTCTCTCAGCTGCCTTGTGCTGTGTGAGCCGAGCTGTGTACTGGAATGGGTTTAGTTAGATGCTCCTAAAACGGCTCCTTTGAATCTTGGAGCCCTCCAAGACCAGAAACTGGATTTTGTCTTCAGCCATCACGTAGGTATCAAATGAATGAAGTAAATAATAGAGATATCTAGCATAGACACAAGAAAGAATACTTGTGTTGGAAACACAACGGAGAAAAAAGCAAATTGAGTTGAAGTAATAATAAGAATAATTAAGTGGCAGGTCAGTGTGTGGTAGGGAAACTGGGTGACTGCAACAAGAAACATCATTGGTAAGCAAAGGAGTCCCTTTCCCAACAAGCGTGCAGGAGGTGGTTACGTTTTCCGAGAAGTTCTGTCAACCTCATGGTTAAGTGCACCCAACAGTAACAAACAAACACAAAACAGTTACTTTTTGTTTTCTCAAACCTTGTGTAATAGTTTCTTACTAGTATTAGGGAATGAAAGCTTTCACCAAGTGTGCACATTGTAACCAGTTTGAGTGGAAATTGTCGGAATGCCTTCGGAGTGTAAGGGGAGAAGCCAGTGGCCGCCTTTCCCCAGAGAGTGCCCTCTTGGGGTGTGTGATCTTACTAAGAGACCACTCTTACAAGCTGTCAGTTCCCAGCTTGTAATTCTCAAAGTGGGCTCCACCCCTCCGCACACGCCCCCCCACCCCCACCCCTTTTTCAGGATCAAGTTCAAACTCCTTCACCTCACATATTAAAAGCCTCATTATTTGGTTCTCATCCAATTTTTCAGCCGCATTTCCTCTTTTTTTCCAAAGACCCTCTGTGTTTCAGCCATTCTGAACTATTTCTAACCTTTAAACTTTTTTTTAAATCCTTTTATTGTGAACTCGTACAGCTCTTATCACAATCCATCCCATCCATTGTGTCAAGCACATTTGTACATTTGTTGCCATCATCATTCTCAAAACATTTGCTTTCTTCTACTTGAGCCCTTGGTATCAGCTCCTCATTTTCCCTCTCCCTCACCCACCCTCGTTCCCTCGTGAACCCTTGATAATTTATAGATTATTGTTATTTTTATAAATACTGTTCTTTCTCTTATGTGGAGCCCTGATAGTGGAGTAGGTTAGGCAGTGGGCTGCTGACTGCAAGGTCAGCAGTTTGAAACCATGTGTTTCTCCGGAGGAGAAAGAGGAGGTGTTCTATTTCCGTAAGTAGTTAGTCTTGGGCAGTTTGACCCTGCCCTGCAGAGTTGTTCTGCATCAGAGTGGGCTCGAGGGCGGTGAGAGTTCCTTCTCTGGGGGTGCCTTTACCCCATGCATCTGACTAATGCCTTTCAACTCAGTCGTTGAGATGTCCCAGTCGGGCCCGTGCTTTCCATGTAAATCTCCAATGTCTCCATTTAAACTAGCACACACCAGTGTGCGGGAATCTCCCAGCTTTTGCCATGCGACTTTTGTACTGTGTTCTAAGTATGGGTCTGTTGTCCTGCTTCCCCCATGAACAGTCATCCTGATAGTTACCTGATAGTATTGAGCAGTTACTAAGTACCAGGTACTTTTCCAGAGTCCCTGGGTGTCAGTTAGGTACTTGACTACTAGTTAAAAGTTTGAGTCCATTCAGAGGCTTCTGGGAAAGACAGGTTTGGTGGTGATCAGCTTCCCAAGGCCGCCTCCTTGAAAACTCTGCAGAGCACTTCTGCTCTGCCCATGAGTTGGAATCACCTTGATGGCTAAGTTAACAAGTTACTTTGCTAAGGAATCCATTTGTATCAATTTAATTTAATAATACCTTTACATCAGGTGCTATTAACACCTCCATTTAAAGATGTGTAAGCCGAGTCATGGGACGTTGTGTAACACACTCAATGTCTTAATGCAACTAGTAGGCTGAGTGGGATTTGATCCCAGGCAGGCTGGCTCCAGAGCCTTTACCCACTGGCTTGTTGGCAGGGACTGAATCCCTAATCTGAGCACACAGTGGGCGCATGGTGTTGAAGGGAATGGATAACTGGATGAATACAGTAAGCTCACTGAGGCCAGTCTGCTGTAGAGTGGGATGTGTTATTGGGTGTTTAACTAATAAGGAGGTGAGCACAAGAACGAGAATGCCCTAACATTGCAGTCCTGATTATACAACGCTTCGTGATATGACCAAGCTATTGAATTGTATGATACGTGAATTAGAACCCAATAAAACTGTAAAACAGTTAAATGAGGTGCCTGTTTTCTTTTACAGAAGCATGGTGGTTAATGCGACTATTTCTGAATTATTAGTGGTCAATTTCTGAGATCCACTTGACCTTCTCTATTGATCTTCCTTTGGTATATAAGAAAAAGTCCTTAAAGCCTGTCTATTTAAACACAGACTGAATTGCTAAGGAACAGAGCTTGTCCAGCATACACCATTGATGGCTCAGAGATGTTTCTGGAAACATAACTCCGAATAACCTGGTCCCTTTGCTTTCTGCACCAGCAGCTCATGGTACCATTGAATCCAAAGTCCTTAAAGCGCCTCAGAATCCTTATCAGAATATGATGCACAGTTATTGCACTTACAGTCTTGTTAGGAATATTGGGAAATAAAAGAAGCCTACATGAGTGCCTCTTAAATCACTTCTATCACATGGAAGTAGCATAATTGTTTAAGCCTGGGTTCTCCAGAGAAGCAAAACCAGCTAATCATATACAATAGAAATTTACATCAAGAAAAGAACTCAGAGTTGTGGAAGCTGGCAAAATCCAAGTTGATGGGTCACATGTTAGGCTGGGGCTTCTCCTGACTTGCTAAGCTGTGGGAACTGGTGAACTCAGGATCGACAGGCTTGTGGTTTCAGAAAGGAACGAATCCTAGGGCAGCAGGCCACATGGCAGTCCAGAAACGGGCTGCTGATGGCATCAGCAGGCATTATGTCACATTGGTGGTTCAAGTGCACAGAATTAGAGAGGTTGATGAGCCAGATGCAGGACCCAGACCCAGTTAAAAGCAAGTCAGCCTTTCCACAGCAGGCACTTATATTGGAAGCAGGCCACATCCCCAGGGAAACTTCCCTTTAGCTGATTGAGTCAGGGCTGTGATTAGATTTAGGGTGTTGCATTCCATCCTAATCTTACAACTAATTGGCTGTTCATGGCAGATCCTCCTATAGATGTGATCACATTGTGTTAGGTTCCATCATGTTGGATTACTAGGTGTAAATTGCCAAGCCACTCGATCCTGGTGCAGCCAAGTTGGCACAAAAACTCACTATCACACTATCTCTGTCTTTTTAGGTTATAATTTCCTTTCAGTGAAGCTGAAAATACCCTTGTAGAAATCATTTAAAGCTATCTTTTGCATCAGCCTTGTAGCACAGGTTTTTCTTTAGTGTGTACCAGGAACCAGATCAACACATCACTGCTTAATACAAATTAATCTTAAATGACACATTTACCCAAGTTGTAACACAGTGTTGAATTGAAAGCTCAAGAAAAGTCCTGAAGGAATGAAGTGAAAGTTCTTTTTGTAAAAGCACATGTAGTTAAATAATTTATAAGCAAGTCAGTGTAATCTGCCTTCTCATGATGTAAAGAGAAGCCACGTTGCTTGGAAGGGAGAATGAGATAAGTATAAATCTTTAGACTGTACACTGAAACGGTAGACCTCGGCAGAGCTATTTGAAGGGGATGTTTCTCTGGTGCTGTGAGTTGCCATTTACAGGGTAGTACTATGAGCAACATCTAAAAAAGGTGATTTGCAAAAGGACATAAAAATCTGAGAAAACCTAGGGTATTTAAAGAAAATCTCTTTAATAGTCATTCTAGGGCTTTCTCCTTTGAAAAAATGAATGATCTTTCAAATCACCACTTGCTTATTTGAATATATTGGGTGAGGGGTGGGGGAGTATGTTTTCTAGTTCCTAAGGAGGAAGTGACATTTTTGCAATAACAATTAAAACACCCAACTCCCTATCTTAGAAGACCAAGGTCCTTCCTAAGTGAATGGTAGTAATGATTCTGATTTTGAAAGTGATTTGGAATCAAATTTATGAAACTCGGCTAGCTTCAAATCTACTTTGCTGTGTATCATAAAGTCTCCCAAATATAATTACTTTTCCATAGACCACAGGAATCTGTGCCTTAGCAAGCCCCCTTTGCGATTTTGAGGATGGAGGGTGGCATAGTGAGAGCAGTAGTGCCCCAGTGTTCCTCTGCTAAGGACTGGACCCGATCCTTCAGCATCCAGATGTATGAGTGTTCCCCCCAGCCCGCCACCCCCTCAGAGAAGGGGAACACCATGCCCTGCTCTGCTGCTGATCCATCCTCCCTGCGGGGCAGGACTGCCTCTACTTCCCTAGCCTGCCCACCAGCAGCATAAAGACAGGCTATGACTTGTCCAAGCCTGCCTCAGCTGGATAAGGGAAGGATGCAACCCCCTACTAGATGCACAAGACCCCTCAACAAATAAATGTTCCTTGCTCCTTGCTTTACATTTTAAAAAAATAAAATAAAACATCTCCTGGGCTGGTTTTCCTATAAGGCAGTGGATCTCAACCTTCCTAATGCCTCAGCCATTTAATACAGTTCCTCATGTCGTGGTAACCCTCAAACCATAAAATTATTCTCGCTGCTACTTCATAACTGTCATTTTGCTACTGTTATGAATCGAGCGCTCCCTGTGAAAGGGCCACTCGACCCCCAAAGGGGTGGTAACCCACAGGTTGAGAACTGCTGCTATAAGGGATACCCTGTTCCAGTGCTTGATCTAAGCCACTACATTTAGGAGAACTACTTACATGTAACTTATTTTGTTTCCAGAATTAGTTAGGTGTTGAAGGTGAAAACCCTCAAATCTTAAGAAAGGATATAAAGTTGATAAAACAAGTAAAACACTCTTCTCACCCCTACTCTACAATTAGAAGTAGCTTTCCAAAAATTTCTATGTATTTTCATGCGTGTGTATTTTATATATGCATATGCAAATGGTATTCTGTGTTTCATGAATTCACATGTGCCATGTAAAAGAGACCAGCCCCTGGAATAGGACATCATGCTTGATAAAGTAGAGGGGCAGCAAACAAGAGGCAGACCCTTGATGAGCTGGACTGACACAGTGGCTCAAACATAACTACTGTGGGGCAGGTTGGCATTGGACCAGACAGTGTTGCGCCATGTCCCATATGGGGTCGCTGTGAGTCTGAACCGAGTCAGCCATAATAACACAAGATCCCGTGAATTGTGGGAACTGTTATGAAATTAAAAACAAAAGTATTTTTTAAGCTTTATGAACTGTATAATGTTGCTTTTCTGCATTCATGTTTTCCCCCATTAAAATTTTTTGAATACCAGTTCTTTTTTTTTTTTTTTTGAATACCAGTTCTTATTAGCAGATCTGCTTCATTCTTTTTGTACTTCATGGTATTCCATAGTTTTAATGTAGCTTAATGTCTCCAAGAAATCCTTTATAAGAGCTGGAAACACAGGAAATTTAGGACAGATAAACTCCTCTGGACCATTATTGAGAGTGGCCATACCAGGAGGGTAAGAGGAAGGTGGGGGAGAAAGGGGAAACCGATCACAATGACCTATGTATAACCCCCTCCCAGGAGGATGGACAACAGACAAGGGGGTGGGCGAGACATCTGATAGTGCAAGGCATGAAAAAGTAATAATAATTTGTAAATTATCAAGGGTTCACGAGGGAGGGAGAGGAAAATGAGCTGATACCAAGGGCTCAAGTAGAAAGAAAATGCTTTGAAAATGATGATGGCAGCATATGTACAAATGTGCTTGAGACGATGGATGTATGGATTGTAATAACAGTTGTATGAGCCCCCAATAAAGTGATTAAAAATAATCCCTTATGGATGGAAATGTATAGGTTTTATATTACACCCAATGCTACATTGACTCTTGAGTCACTGAAAGAGTTGCATAGCAATGACTATATTTATAATGAAAGATCTCACTGGGTCAAAAGATGTGCACCTTTTAGTAGCACTTTGTATGGGACGCTGTTGTCTGAGCCGCTGTGCCCCTCTGCTCCCCAGACTGATTGTCTCGCCAGTTATCTCTGGTATGCCTGCTACACAAGCCCAGCAGATGTGCGTGTGTTTGATAAACTTGTTGGACTGTTCCCTGTTAACGGTCAGCATTGAAGGAGACAGTTATTTACATTTTCAGTCGCTTTTTGTGTAATATAAAGATCAAAGACCCTTTTCTGTAGTTTCTGTCTCAAACCACAACTTCCTTCCTCTGCTCGAAAAGCCCCTGCAACGTGCAATATATTTTACTTTCTCTCCTTGAGTAGCAGATAATTTTATTGGACTGAGATGAAGCATGTAGATGCCCCTCACTGGATGGCAACCTTACTTAGTTGTTTGTTTGTTTGTTTATGCTGTTGTAGACCCTTTTGAGAATTTGAAGAAAGCTTTGGAGGATGGATTGGAGTTTGCTACCAGGCAGCTGTGGAACTGCAGCACATTTCCCCAAAGCTGCCACAATCCTCTTTGAAGGATTAGTTAATAATTCTGACAAAATATATATTTTCAATTGTAAAAAATATTGTAAAAAAGAGAAAAAGCTGCTAGTCCATTCCAGTGCATGGCCACCATATGTGTGTCAGTGAAAAACTACACCAGAGGGTTTTCAGTGGCTGTGAACTTTTGGAAGAAGACATCCACGTCTTTCTTCCCAGGTGCCTCTGGGTGGATATTTCAGGTGAAATATAGTAGCAAGGAAATCATGTTGGAGTAAAGACAGGTGCAGTTGTTTGCATTGATTGTAATCTCAGTGCTCAGACTGGCAAGGGGCCGGGGAGGGAGGGGCATTGTAGGTGAACTCTATACTACCACCAGTGACAAGCACAGTGCTCAGGCCTCAGCATATCCTGACACCCTGACGCCCTTCCTCAGGAGACCAGGGGTCTGTGGGTCACAGGTTGGAAAGTTCTAGGGCTCGATAGCAGTTCTGGATGGGAATGGTAAGTGGACCAAGAAGCTTTGAGCAGGCTATTGCCTAAATATCAGCTCTGATGTTTCTCATCTGCGAGGACTCTGCCTGTCCAGGTGCTTCACTTCTTTCAGGCCTTCATTTTCCCACTGGAAATAGGAATAAATCACAACAGGAGGTAGGATTGTGGGAGGGTTCCTGGAGGTAACCTGAATCAAACACCTGGGACACAGTAGGCGGTGAGACGGCAGTGCCTTGCCTTTCCTTCTGTCATCTTTGGTTTGTTTCATGGGGATAGGCTTGCTTTGCCCAGGAGGCCCGTTACCAGTGGGACTGAGGCTCATTTTAGTTCTCAGAACTCAGTGTTTGCAGAGATTAGAAAATGGAGTGCCTCCGAGGAGCTGTGTGCTAAGGTGAGGAGAAGGCAGTGGTCTGGAGGACCCAGGGAGCAGTCTCCTGCTGGCATGCAGACCTGAACCTGTGCTCAGGAGAGTAGCCCCAGCAGGGTCACTGTGCTGGGGAGGGACAGGGATTGCCGGCCCAGTCTCCACAATGGAGGAAAGGGAGGGATTTTCAGAAACCTGGGTGGAGTCCTTGGAATGGTGCAGATGGTTGATGCACCTGGCTGCTATCTAAAGGGATGGAGATTTGGGCCCACCCATGCACAATAGAGAAAGATCTGGAATCCAGTTCTGAAATATCCACTGCTGTAAATCCTGTGGAGCACTGTTCAACTCTGACATGCCCCACCGCCCCCAGAAGTGGAATCCACTTGATGGAAACTGGTTTGGCTTTAAAAACTCATAGACAGGAAGAACCAAACTTTCACCCGAAGCCTAATTTAAAAGTAGATTAAAATGCTGTAAGAAAAGGAACTGCACGTGGGGTCTGAGAAGCCAGCAGATGTGTGGTTCTTTGGACATTTCTGCTCTTACTCCAGGATGACTGCAGACGGCGGGCCTGCTTCCTAAGGGCGACATAGTGCTGCATGCAGTTCCTGCCAGTTCCTTTAAAGATGGCCTCTCTCCTCTTGGAATTAGGCTTCTCCAGCATCTTTTTTTTTTTCTTTCCCTGCAGAACTCTTTTTTTTGCTTTTCCAAAGTACCCGTAGTGGCATGATGTGGACTATTCGGTGCCCAGCTGGTGCAGTGGTTAAAGCATCCATCTGCTAACTTACAGGTTTGAACTCAAAAAGGGACTCTGTGGGCCACAGGGGTGGCTGGCTGATTCTGCAAGGTCTACAGCCTTTGGAATGATATTCGGCAGTTCAGCCCTGCCCTGCCCTGCCCTCTAGAGTTGCTTTGAGTCAGGATCAACTTGACAGCCGATGGGTGTGTGGACTACTAAAAACAGGACTAGCTGAAAACCTTGTAATTATAACACAGAACCTGTATGTGCAGAATTCTTATCCCGAGCACTTGAGCTGAGAGCCCTGATATTGTTGGTCAGAGGGAAAGTGCCGGATCGCTCTCCGGCAATGCCAGCTTGTCGGGCTTTGAGATAGAATTGTGTGTCTGATACACAGAGTTCAGTAGGACCCAGAGGTGGTCTGGTGTTGGAGAGAGAGGTAAAAAAGAACTTTCTCCGTCTGAAACACTACGGATCAAACTATACACTGGCACCGTTTTTGTGGGGAACAGTCTGGTCACAATTACCACAATTTCAAACTCATACATGTTCATCCGGCAACTTTGAGAATTCATTGGACACCTGCACAGATGTACATGCACAAGCGTTTTCTTAGGCTATCCACTGCAATATTCTATGTAGTAGCAAATATTAGAAAACGTTTAACTGTTTAACAAACTTAACCACCGAGGGTAAGTGAGCCGAGTTTCAATGTGCTATTTCTAGGTGGGCTCACACGGAGCTACGACAGAAAGAAAAACAGGCTCATATTTATTGACACTGAAAGATAGTCACTAAATACTTTTAACTCCCAAACCACGGTGCAAAGTGTGGTTCTGTTAGAGTCAGGAGCAAAGGGTGCGTGACGAATACATACGTTCCTTTGTCATCTTTCATTCTGTTGACAACATCAAACAACAAACACAAATTTGGCATTTTAAACTTCAGAATATTAAAAACCAAACCACATTGTTGTCATGATTCTACCTGGGAAAGAAGATCTTTTGGTTTTACACAGGGACTAAGAGCCAGGAAGCTGGAAGCAGATCGGGATTCAAATTCTCTCCGGACACTTTTTCTTCTGTGAAATGGAACTACTCAGCCCTGACCTCGTGTGAGGATTAAAATGAGATTATTAAAGAAATGACCAAACATTTAGTTCAATGTTTGGCATGGAATAGTAAGAGCTCAACAAATTTTAACTTTTATAATGAACATGTTTTTCTCATCAGAAATACAAAAAGCTGTTTCCGTGGGAAAGGGTAGCCCATGTGAAGAAGCTTAGTGACAGCCTCAGAGGGTAAAAATGTACCAGCCCAAGGGGTCAGATTCGTTTATAGGAATGGTATGGACTTGTTGCAGGGTAGAATGTAAAAATTTACCACCGAGAGAATATCAATGGTTGGAAGTAACTAAGATTCCTAGAGACTTCTCAGTTTGTACAGAGAAGGCTAATGAGGGGGTTAAAAGTTTTGTAGGCACAGAATAGGAAAAAGTCAATTTTCCCGGAAGAGAGGGTGATGTTATTAGGACAACCAGTACTTAGAAAAACTGTTATCCAATAAAAACTAGGCCACATACTTGTTTTTATTATTATAATATTTATTTTGGCTCCTGTATTTGGAGGCATTGGGTTTTACTGAAAGAATGTTATGCAAGGTGAAAATGTTGATAGCATTTCTTGAAATTGTGCAGAGGTGTAAAAGTTGTAAGGTGCTGCATATAAATTTTTGTTACATATGATTAGTTGAGAGCTAATTTATATTTGATTTCAAGGTTACTTAAAAGCTCCAAGGAAAAGTATTTTCTACTTATTTTTAAAACATAAAAATGATTCACAAATGTACCAATTCTTAGCCTTTTGTGTACGATCAAGTATAGTACAAATGATTCACAAACTTGAAGGAGTTTTACAGAAATCCTAAAGCGGAAATACCAGTCTGCAAGAACTTGGCTTGTGCAGGTACCTTGTTCTAGGGGCCAGTGAGATTGGAAGATGAGAGGGGAGGCTGGAACTTTTGCTTCTGTTGTCTCACGATCCTAAATGCCACATCTGCCAACCCCCAGAGCCAGAATGCACACAGTTTCACCAGTCTGCTTTACGCTGTAGGTGCCTTACAATCGGGCCAGATCCATTTGCTAAAGCTTTTTCTTGTAAGCTTTGCGTGGTGAATTGAGTGAAGGTGCGCAGAGAAGACCACATTTCCATGCAGCAATTCCTATCCATTTTGTTTAATCTCCTTACAATCCTCACCATGTAAAATCACTTATCCCACTTGCTCCCTCTGTCCTCTGTTGCCATATATCCTTCTTTCCTAACTGTTGTGAACGTTGGGTAAATGCCCTTTGGAACTCAAGTGGTTGGTTATTCTAAGGTGTACACATGTCCCTAGCATCATTGTTCTCCTTATAGGCCTGTCTTTTGCATGGCTGATCTCAGGGTGACAAAGGGCCATAATCTAGGGATTTCCAGCAGTCTCTTATCTGACCAGTATGCCTGGTTTCTTTTATAATTTTGAATTTTGTTCCATATTTTTCTTCCACTCTACCAGGGCCTTCTACTGTGAACCCTTTCAGAGCCATAGGTAGTGGTAGACAGGTACAGTTTAGGGTTGTGTTGAATGATGTTCATGTGGTCTATTAGCTCATTGGACTAATTGCTTCCATGTATTTTTAGACTTTCATCATTTTTCTTTCCTCTGGACAAGGAGAGACCAGTGGTCTCTTGCACCTAATAGGGACACTCGTGAGAACCCAGTTGCCGTTCACCAAAATAGCACGTTATTGTCTTTGTGGACTGTGTTATTGCCATTTCCCAAGATTATGTTCCCGAGTCTCCAGTCCCAGCAGTTCATTCCCTCAAGGAGTTGATTATGTCTAAGAGATTTATTTAACTTCACCTTCTTTATGTTCCACCTTGTTCATGGATACATTTGCAACAAAGATAAATATGCAGGTACAAATATCCTGAGTCAAATATACGTATGTGTGTGTTTGTGGGTGGGTGTGTTTTCCGTTTCACACCTCTTTGGTCCACATAGATCTATTTGTAGATCTTTGTTATTGCGGCAGTGTATATATACGCATATGGCTCTGGGCCCTTTAACTCTGCTAGTGATCTTATTAACGTGCAATATTTTAATAGAATTCTCAGCCCTTTCTATAATCCTATTAAAGCACAAGGCATTCTGTACGTATTTGGAACACTGAGCTCAGCATACTTGTGTTAGGAAACAGCCTCAGGATACTTGATACATCCAAGGTGAGTCAACAAGGATTGCTACTAGGGTTCTACTTCATGTGGACATGGGTTTATACTAAACATGATTTGTTTAAATATTTCACTGTGATCTGTAGATGGCTGAGGACTATTTCTTTCAGAAATACACGGTTTCAGTCTCTTAAGGTGCTTGCCCCCCCCCCCCCCGCCAATCATTTTACTGGGGGCTCATACAACTCTTATCACAATCCATATATCCATCCATTGTGTCAAGCACATTTGTACATTTATTACCATCATCATTATCAAAACATTTGCTTTCCACTTGAGCCTATCAGCTCCTCATTTTCCCCTCCCTTCCCACACCCCTCACTCATGAACCCTTGATAATTTAAAAATTATTATTATTTTGTCATATCTTGTACTGTCCGACATCTCCCTTCACCCACTTTTCTGTTGTTCATCCCCAAGGGAGGGGGTTATATGTAGATCCTTGTAGTCAGTTCTCCCTTTCTACCCACCCTCCTGGTATCGCCACTCTCAGCACTGGCCCTGAGGGGTTCATCTGTCCTGGATTTCCTGTGTGTCCAGTTCCTATCTGTACCAGTGTACATCCTCTGGTCTAATCAGATTTGTAAGGTGGAATTGGGGTCATGACAGTGGGTGGGGAGGAAGCATTTAGGAACTAGAGGAAAGTTGTATGTTTCATCATTGCTACCCTGGACCCTGACTGGCTCATCTCCTCCCTGGGACCCTTCATTAAGGGGATGTCCAGTTTCTTAAGGTGCTTTTAAAATATATGCATGGGTGCAAAAAGCGTTGCTCAAAAATCAAGTAGTTCAGAGAGCTGATCTTTCTATTAGATGGTTTCATGGAATGAATTGTATCTGGAGACAAGTATTGGATTTTTCTAATACAATCTAGGGATCAAGGTCCAATCAAACCATTGGCTTGAGGTTGGGGGTGGGGGTTAGGGAGGGGGATGTGGAATCTACAGGGCCATTTAAATTCAAATAGGTGACCTCAGAAGGTTATGGTGATTCCCAAAGACTTTCTCCACAAACACAGGATGATCACAGGGGTGTGGTGAAACAAAGTTACTTGGTATGACTCTTTGTGACGCCCACCAAATGACTGGGTGGGATTATGGAAGTAAGGTAAGCAGGATCTGTCTGTTTGGCCATTCCACTGAGCCCTTTCAGAGGCAGGAAGAGAGAATGCCACGACCACTGGCTAGACCTAACCTGAGCAGAGGAGCAGCACTGAGACTGTGAGGCAGAGCGGGCACACTTCCCAGCCCACCAATGAGTAACATTTGAGTGCAGTTGGGCAAGAGTGGGGTGGCTTGCAGAGTGGGGTGCCCTTTGGGCATTTATTACCACTGAAAGAGCTTTGTAACATGTGCTTGACCAGGACAGGGCCGAAGCCGAGGGTCTACGTGGCTGAGAAGTAGAGGACCAGAGAGACATGCAGGCTGGCATGGCTGAGAAGAGGTGCTGCGGCAGACTTGAGATCTGTTAACACCCCTGAAAGGATGCACCTAATTGTGGATGTTGTCTGTGAGTTCTACGTGGCCATTGCAGTGGCTTCTTGAACCCAGCAGAGAAGTAGCGTCCTGGGAAGGCATGGTTGGTGTCAGAATAGGGTTAAGCAGGTTGGGGGGTGGGAGTGGGGGCATGCCTGACCTCTGTCTCATAGTCATTCTTGAGCAGTATGCAGTTAGATTTCCCTCCTTCCTTGTGTAGGTGGAGGACGTCAAACTTCGTCCCTATGCAATTTCCTCAGTGGCTTTTGATGACAGGGTTTTAAGAAAGTTGAAAGCTGCACTGGTGAGAAAAATGCCTTGAAAGGGGAACGGACGGCAGTGTCTCCCTCCCGACAGGGCGCCTGCTCGCTCATTGTGGGCACCATGAGCCGTCCCTTGAGAATTTTTTTTTTGGGAAAACCTTATCCCATCCACACTCCAGCCTTGATCTTCAGTGTTCCCAACACTCAAAGCACATTTAAAAGGAGCATAATTGGGTCCCTTCCGGATGCCCAAACTGCTGTCTTGACATACTGTAAACAGAAGAACACAGAATCCAGCCAGAAAGTGTTAAAGAGACCAAATCAGTGCCATCTGAAGAGCATCAACCTAAGTGGAGGATACATTGAGAAATAATAGCCGCACACTTGGGTACTTTTAAAATGTTTCCATGATTTTGTAGCAGTGCTTTTTGACTTTCTGGTATCTTTACCCTCGTGTGAACAAAATATGATCCTTGTGCTTAAAGGATGTTTCTGTTTCAGCTGGAGAGACTTCAAGACTCAAGTACTTGAGGTATTTTTCATGCATGTAACTTTGTTTGTAAAGTAATTGCAAAATTCTAAGGACTTGACAATTCATTTAGCAATTATTTGAGTGCTTACTGTGTGGTAGGCCTCAGGTTTTGCATTCTGGGGTTAAAGCTCCAGAAAAAAAAGAAAAAAAAATTCCATACTCTAGATAAATTTGTTCAAAATACAACATAAAATATAGTAAAGGCAGTGTAATGTAGGGGTTAAGAATGGCTTATGCCTGTTTTGTTCATTCATGAATCTTCAATGTGTGAGACACTCAGTAGCTGCTGGCTGAATGAATGCTGATAGAAATAGGCTGTCCCATGGAAAATTACAAACTAGAAGTTAAGACCTGCTTCTCCTGGATATAGGTGTATGGGAATGTCCGAGGGGTGCCTCTCCCCCTCACAAAGACAGTCATGGGTTTCGTAGCCAAAGTTAAACACTCTGTTCTATGAGGCTGCTCATTTTGCTTCCTCAAGATGGGTGCGAATGTAGCATTCAGTGTTGATTACACTTCCATAACATCTCCTGGAGGAGTTTGGAGAGGGAAGAATGCCGTTGCTGGGCTCCAGGAACACAGCAGTCTTTATCTCCTGTACTCACTGGTCTGCCTCTGATACTTAAAACAGTGCTTGGGACGGCTTGGTCATGTTTAAGGCAGAGTGCGCAAATGAGAAGATGCGAACGTCTTGTCAGGTATTGCCATGAACTTGTGCCGCTTAGCAGGTTTTTGTGGCTGGACGAAGGCAGTGAGGGCTTAGAAGGGAGAGTTTTTTGTGGCGGGGGAAGGACTTGGTTTAGACTTGGAGCGTAGTGCTCTTAGAGCAAAGTCACAGAGATTGCGGTGTGAACAGAACGTGTTTGTGGGAAATGGCGGAAATTGGTCTGGCTAGAGTGGAGGTTTCATAGTTGGAAGAGGAAGGCCAATGCTGGGTTATCCTAACAGTTAGTATAGCGTCTGAGTGGGAGCCTGCAGAGCTGCGCCGTTGGAAGGATGTTTGGCAGCTATGGTGCAAGATGGATTGCTGTGAGAGCTGAGCGGAGCCAGCGCCGAGGTGCTTTGCAAACCCACGAGTAACAGAATGAGAGCAAGTGCCAGCAGGGACAATAGAATGGACGGGACGAGAGAAGACGTGAAAGAACCAACAAGGCACGGTTCACAGAAGACAAGGAGTATGGGGAAGTGAAAATTGAACTCCAGGATGCAGTAAAGGCAGGGTCAGAGGTATACACTGTGCCCCGGGATTGCCGATGGCGTCTAGAACAAAATCGACTATGCACACGGACCACCATAAATGATGTATGCAAACCACGCATCGTTCCTTGGCCATGAACAGTTCCCCTAATTTCTAACTGCAAATTAATGAGAGCATGAAGCATTCACAGGTGACAAGAGACCAAGACTGATGTAGGTTTTCTGTCACAGGTACAAGCGCTTGGCCGTTAGCTGAAAGGTGAGCTGTGTGAAACGAGCCGCCGGGCTGCAGGAGAAGCTAGTGACAGCCAGCTTCCAGGAAGAGTCACTGGTTCTTGTTGTTAGTGCTTGCTGCTGCTTTTAATTTCTTTCTGTCTGTGAGATCCAGCATAGGTAAATCCATAGCGACAGTAACTGGATTAATAGTTTCTTAGGGGTATGGCAGGGGAGGTTGGAAGGAAATGTGGAGCTAATAACAGTGAGCACAACAAGCATGAAGAAAATGTTCTAAACTGATTGTAGTGATGATTCTACAACTCTTCTTGATGTGATTGAATTATATGTGAAGTATATGCCAACACAACTTTTGACCGTCCCCCCCCCCCCAAAAAAAAATAGACAGCCTTGGAAACTACAGGGAAGTTCTATTCTTTCCTATCAGTTTGCTGTGAGACAGATTCAGCTCTCTGGCAATTGGTTTGGTTTTAGTCATTGATAATGGGAGTGCCAAGCCGGCAGTATTGGTGGTGGTTAGGAGCATGGGCTTTGGGGGTATGGAGAAATGGGTCTGGGTTCTGGTTTTGCATTGGGAAGTTTCTTAAATGGGCTAAGCCTTAATTACCTTACCTATAAAATAGGCACATTAACAGCATGCCTTCCAAAGCTGTCATGCAATTTACGCACATAGCAAATTATTTTGCACATTATAAGCACTCAATACACTTGCAGATGATTTTTCTTTGAAAGGGGAGGAGGGTGTGTAGTGTATGTGAAGACTTGATTGTTCTTCATTAAAGGACATCCGACAGCACAGCAGGTAGGTTGGTGCATTGTTAATGGGCAACCCAATGCCCTTCCTGGAGCTCAGAGGCAATGCCATGCTGTTCTCTGCAAAGCTGGAGCCAGACTTAGGGCTGTTGAGCTTGCAGAGGAAGCTCACTGAGGAGTAACATGGAGAGAAGAACAAAGCTGTTCACAACCATGGGGCTTTTGTCTTCCATTAAGGAAACAAGCACTTACGAATGGACTCTGCTGTCAGCTCCAAGCACCTCTGAATGGACTTTGTTGCAGTTGCCATGAATGCAAGACTGTCTTCCTGGCCCACTATTGTTTGTTTATTATTTATAATGAACCCAGTATGATGTTTTAGGAGCTCCTTAAAGAGACAACTTTCAAAGTTGTCTTCATTGTAGAACTGGTATTTCTACCCTGTGAAGAAATAGTTCAGTTTTCTTGCTTTTGGTGCTTGGTTTCTATTATTATTTACAATCTTAAAAACAATAATAGCTTAATGGAAGCAATTCATATACTATACAATTGCTCATTTAAAGTTCAAAGTTTAGTGGATTTCAACCTTTTAACTGTGATGAAAGATTACAGAGCAAATGGTTTTTGCATTCAACAAATCATACACGTGTGTTTATTTGATTGCAATCTTGGTTTCTAAAGCTCCCACACCATGGAGTGTTTTCAGATTCGGTGTTAAGATTTGACTAAATCCATGTGCCAATTCCTGCACAATTAAGTTGGAAAGAAGTTTACAGATCCGAGATTCAGTTAACCATTTTCTCTTTCCTCTACTTTTCTCATTTTCCTTGAGATTTGTAGATTCTAATACCAAGAAAGGAGATACTGATTTGAGGGGATATAATACACTTCATTGTTGTGGTCATGTGACTCAATGATTGATCTGGTATCACTGATGAATTATTGAAGGGTGGAGGGATAAATGGCTTGGTGAGCCTCGCCTTTCTAGTTCTCGGGTCTCTTGCTTTCTGATGGTCAGACCAGGGTGGAGCTGCCTTAGCCAGTTCCATGCTGTAGTGGATAAGGCTCACTTCCTGAAAGACATCCCTGAGGAGAAGCCACATGGACCTACCCCAATGCAGCCCTGCTGGAGCAGCTGTGTGGAGACCCCTGTGAGCGCTGAGATGCTTACACATTCACTGACTCAACTTTCCTCCTGCAGTCGGCATCATTACGTCTGTTTTGTGAGATGGAGGAGGACTTTGTGGATTGATGTTGGACATATGGGTTAATGTTGGACTTGTGGGCTTGGACAGCACTTGGTTGGGATGTTTTCTTGATGTGCACTTAACCTTTACATAAAACTCTCTCATACATGAGTTCCTGTGGATTTGTTTCTCTAAAGTACCCAGACTGACACAACTGCTAAATACTCTAAGGCAGGTTCTCACATTGTGCTCCACATTAGAATCTGTTAGCCTTCAACACTCCCGATGCCTAGGCCCTACCTCAAATAAATGAGAATCTCTGGGGGTTAGCTTAGTCATTAGAATGTTTTTAAGCTCTTCAAGTGCTTTAACGATGTCGCCATGTTGTGGAGCCAGTGCTTTAGAACTTTGGTTCCCAGCTGGGGACGGTTCTGCTGCAGGGCACATTTGGCACAGAGTGGGCACTAGAGAAGCCAGAGATGCTGCTAAACATCTTAAAATGCGCAGGGCAGCCCTCTGCAGCAAATAATCGTCCAGCCCCAAACATCAGTAGTGCCCGTTAGGAAACAGTGCTCTCGAACAGTGTTTTCTAAAGTGGGCAGTACCACTCCCAGGAAGTGCTGGAATGATCCAGAGGTGCTGTAAAAGCAGATAGCTACACCTTGGATTGAGGGCTGCAATATAAAATTTTAATTGCAAGGGGAGCACTGAATCTTTTTTTTTCTGAGATGGCACTGTAGGCCCGATAAGTTTGGGGACTCATGCAAATAATCAGCTTTAAGAAATAAAATATGCCAGAGCAAAAGACAAGGGGCTTCAAAAACTGTGGAAAAATAGAATTAAAAGATAATGGGATTTTCCCATGAACTTTTGGAAGCTATATGCCTGTTGTGAGACAATCATAGCAGGTAGAGATTTATATTTTTGATTTCCTGACACGGGGAAAAGAGGGAGGTGCTTAAGAAAAGCCTCCGTGAGTCTTTCTGTAGTTGCTCCCAGAGTGGCCTGACGGTTGTGTCCTGGTCTGGCCTTGTGACCAATGGGTATACCTCCTGGTCCTGCTTTCTTGGGCAGGATCTCGCCCATACTATGGTTCCTTATGTTTATTGCACTTGAATGGCTTGGAAAAGGACCAACGTTAGAAAAATTAGACCCATGGATATCAGTCAATATAAACAATTTTAAGTAAGCTTTTGAACTGCTTATCCTAATAATAGTGCTTTCTAAAATTAGGGAGTGAACCATTAAAAATGATTGAAGTGGTCAAGAATTTAATTTTGCTTAGAAGTGAAAACCAGCAGCTCCTTGGGAGAAAGACAGGGCTTTTTACTCTAGTGAAGAATCAGTCTCAGAGACTCACAGGGCAGCTCTACCCTGTACTCTAGGTCACTGAGTTAGCATCCATTTGATGGCAGTGAGTTTGGGTTTTTGGTTTGGAGCCACAATTAATGTTCATAGAGGCAGCTGTTAGGACATCAAAGGATGCACTGCATTGGGTGAATCTGCTGCACAGGACCTCCTGAAAGAGTTGAAAAGCAAAGACATTACTTGGAAGGCTAGGGTGCACCTGAACCAAGCCATGGTCACTTCATTTGCCTCATATGCATACAGACGTTGGACATTGAATAAGGAAGCCTGAAAAAGAATTGATACGGTTGAACTATGGTGTTGGGCAGCGGTTCTCAACCTGTGAAAGTTAAGAAAATTGGACCCATGGATATCAGCCAACATAAATAATTTTAAGTAAGCTTTTGAACTGCTTATTCTAATACTAGTGCTTCCTAAAACTATGGAGTGAATCGTTGAACATTATTATCATGAGCTATAAGAAATCTTGCTTTCTATGCTATAGACCAGCAGTTCTCAACCTGTGGGTCATGACCCCTTTGGGGGGTGAAACGACCCTTTCACAGGGGTTGCCCGATTCATAATAGTAGCAAAATTACAGTTATGAAGTAGCAACAAAAATAATTCTATGGAAGAAAAAACATTTTTTTTAAAAAACGAAAGAAAATATGGTTGGGGTGGGGGAGTTCACCGCAACATGAGGAACTGTATTAAAGGGTCACGGCATTAGGAAGGTTGAGAACCACTGGTTTGGGGGGAGAGTATTGAAAGTCCCGTGGACTGCCAGAGGAACGGACAGATCTGTTTTGGAAGAAGTATAGCCAGAATTTTTTAGAAGCAAGGATGGTGAGATTTCATCACACACAGTTTATCAGGAGTGGCCAGTCCCTGGAGAAAGACATCACGGTGGGTAAAGTGGATGGGCAGCGAAAATGAGAGAGGCCCAGGTAAAGATGGCTCCACAAAGTGGTTTCTACGATGGATAAAGCAGAGCAATTGCAAAGGTTCAGGACTGGGTAGTGGTTTTCTGTGGCACACAGGGTTCCTCTGAGTTTCAGGACCTGACAATAACAACAACACACAGGGTGATTGCCAGCTCTTTTGTTTGGTTGGTGGTGTGGTGGTTTTTTGCTTTTCAAATTGGTCCTTTGAAGAAGTTTCAAGTTGCACCTGTAATTCTCTGTGTAAGCCTTTGGTTTTAGAAGTAAATTCGTGTATTTAAATCTGTAGCTATGTCTGTTTTGGGATTTATTTTCGACATTGTGTGAACACTTAAAGGGGCCACGTGGCGTTGTCTATGGTGGCAGCTAAGTTTCATGTCCATTTGGGAGGGCTGGATTCCCCATCATCTGAGGTAACAATCATGAGGCCAGCTCCCTGGCAGGATCTTAAGGGACACAGCAAAGCAGCTATGGGGAGGATACTACTGTTAGGTACCGTGACTCAGTTCCAACTCATGGTGCCCTTGTGAGCAACAGAAGGAACTGCTGCCCCATCCGTTGTCTGTGCCCCTATCCTCACCTTGTGGAGCCGTGGTGGTACTGTCTAGTAGGGGCGGCCCTGCAAATCACAAGGTTTGTGGTGCAAAAATTGCCAGCTACTCCAAGGGAGAAAGCGGGGGCTGTCTGTTCCCATTAAAATGTACAACCTTGGAAACCTTATATAGGATTGCCATGGATTGGAATTGATTTGATGGGAGTGGATTTGGTTTGAGTTTGCTCTAGATAGTTCCTAGAATAGGGACCTGTTTGTACATGTAAAAAGGACAGGTCTTGTTTTGGGAATAGGGGATTTACTGGGTGTAGCAGGAGTTTTCAAATGTTTGAAGACATGAAAGGGAGATTAGGGAGCCTGTGTATCCTCCAGGTATAGAACCACAGCCAACGGACTGAAATATAGGAAGAGAGATTCCTGGCTTAGTTCATAGATTGTCTTAAGAAAGCTTGATTCCCAGAGGAGGTATACTGGCACAGATAGGAACTGGAAACACAAGGAATCCAGGACAGATGATCCCTTCAGGACTAGTGGCGAGAATGATGATACCGGGAGCGTGGAGGAAGGGTAGAAGGGGGAAACCCATTACAAGGATCTACATATAACCTCCTCCTTGCGGGATGGACAACAGAAAAAGGGGTGAAGGGAGACATCGGACAGTGTAAGATATGACAAAATAATAATCTATAAATTATCAAGGGCTCATGGGGTGGGGAGTAGGGAGAGGAAAAATGAGGAGCTGATGCCAAGGGCTTAAGTGGAGAGCCAAAATTTTGAGAATGATAATGGCAACGAATGTACAAATGTGCTTGACACAATGGATGGATGTATGGATTGTGATAAGACTTGTATGAACCCCCAATAAATGATTAAAAAAACAAAAAGTTTCCTCCTAGGCTTTACCTAAAAGTCTAAGAGGATTCAAATAAGTCTGAATTTTTAAGTACAAAAAAAAGAAAGCTTGATCCATTGGTGGGAACATGGCTACTTAAAAAAATGTAAACAATGACATGCCCTGCCATTACTACACTGAATGCCATTGGGGGTGATGGCAGCTGGGAGGGGCATGGAGGCTTAGGGATGCAGACTGCCCCGCCTTTCTCCTGCGGAGCCTCTGGTGGGATGGAACCACCTAGCAGCTGAGTGCTTAGCCATTGCTCCATCAAGTCTCCTTTCCACAGGAATAGGCGTCTGCATTCCCTCCTTCCCCAAACCTGCTCCAGCCCAGACTTGCCCTTCTCAGTCAGTAACCCTCCTTTCGTAGCTGCCCAGGCCAAGCCCAGGAGGCAGATGGATTGCTCTCCCTCCTTCAGCACTCCACACCCAGTCTTACAAATCCCATCCATTTTCCTTTCTGAGTGTGTATGACCCAAAATCTCACCACTTCCTCTTCTCTCACCATCCTGGCTCTTGTCGGTGTGCTCTGTAGTCTTCTGAAACCCCTCTTTGCTCCTGCCCTGCTTCCAGCTTTCCTCCTGTGGGAAGAGGAATTGTATAAAACACATCACATCATGCCCTTCCCTCTGGGCTTCCCACGACACTCAGTAAAGCCCTCACACCCCAGCACAAGCTTGCACTGCTTCCTGCACTGGGTGATGTGGCCCCTGACGGGCCATAACGGCTTGTCTCCCACCACTTCCTGCTTCTCCCACTTTGATCAGACCATGTTCACCACCTTGCTGACTGTCAGTCTTTTCAGTCTTGTTACTGCTGCCCAGGCAGTGAGTCTTCCCCTCCCTCCCCTAGCCTGTATCGATTTCCCCACCTTTCTCAGGTTTCTGCTCAAATGTCACCCATAGGGGGAAGGCCCATTGAAAATCCTCTCCTCCTCCAATTACTCATGATCACTGTCTCCTGTTTTCGCCCCCCCCCCCAAAAGGATGGTTTTACATCCATTTTGTATTTTTCATTTTCCAGAACCTTTGTCACTGCTTTATCCCCAGTAGCCAGAACCATAACCATCATCGATGACCAGTCAGCTTTAAAATAAAATCATTTTATTGGGGGCTTGTATAACTCTTATCACAACCATCCATCCATCCATTTTGTCAAGCACATTTGTACATTTTTTGCCATGATTATTCTTAAAACATTTTCTTTCTACTTGAACCCTTGGTATCAGCTCCTCATTCCCCCCCTCCTTCCCTCATGAACCCTTGGTAATTTATAAATTATTATTTTTTCACGCCTTATACTATCCGATGTCTCCATTCACCCACTTTTCTGTTGTCTGTCCCCCAGGAAGGGGAGTATATGTAGATCCTTGTGATCAGTTCCACACCTCCCCCCCCCCATTTTCCCCCTCCCCTCCTGGTATCGCTACTCTCATTATTGGCGCTGAGGGGTTTATCTGTTTTGCATTCCCTGTGTTTCCAGCACTTATCTGTACCAGTGTACATCCTCTGGTCTAGCCGGATTTTTAAGGTAGCATTGGGATCATGATAGTCGGGAGAGGGATCATGATAGTGGGGAGAAGGAAGCAATAAAGAACTAGAGGAAAGTTTCATATTTCTTTTTTTTTTCTTTCTTACCCTAACCCTAACCCTAACAAGTTGCAAGTTTCATTGGTGCTATACTGCACCCTGACTGGCTCATCACCTCCCTACAACCCTTCTGTAAGGGGATGTCTAGTTGCTTACAGATGGGCTTTGGGTCTCCACTCCATACTCCCCCTCATTCACATTGATATGATTATTTTGTTCTTTGATGCCTGATACCTGATCCTATCAACACCTTGTAATCACCCAGTCTGGTGTGCTTCTTCCATGTGGACTTTGTTTCTTCTCAGCTAAATGGCCGCTTATTTATCTTCAAGCCTTTAAGACCCTAGATGCTATATCTTTTGATAGCCAGGCACCATCAACTTTCTTCACTACATTTGCTTATGCACCCACTTTGTCTTCAGCAATTGTGTCAGGAAGGTGAGCATCATGGAACATCAGGTTAATAAAACAAAGTATTCTTGCACTGATAGAGTACTTGAGTGTAAGCCCAATGTCTATATGCTACCTTAATACTAAACCTACAAGTATATGTACATAGCTCTATTTCCCCATCATCATATATAAATATATTTACATAAGTATATACCTATATTTAGACCTCTATAAATGCCCTTTGCCTCCTATTTCTTTCCTCCATTTCCTTTTGTTCCACTATGATGTTCAGCCTTCATTTGGGTTTCAGTAATTTCTCTTGGTTACATTGCCCTTGATCAAGCCCTAGACCTCCTACACCCTCCTCACCATCGATTTTAGATCACTGTTGTTCCCTTGTCCCTGGGTTTGTTAACACCCACTTCCTTTCCCCCTCCTCCCTCTCTCCCATGTGCCCCTGGAACCATAGGTCTCTTTTTTTCTCCTCCAGATTATTTATCCTGCCTATCTTATCTGGATAGACTTGCAGAGATAGTAATATGCACATAAAACAAGGCAGAGCAAAACAAAGCAACAAAAGAGAACAAAACAATTAACAACAAAAAAAGCCAACTACAAAAAAAGAAAAAGCTGTAAATAATTCAAATTCTATTATTTGCCCTTTAGGAGTGTTTACCAGTTGAGTCTGATGGGATGCCACGCCCTAGCCCCAAAGTCTATTTTTGGTATTTCCTGTGGACTCTGGTCCCCTTGTTCTGTTGCTTGCCCTTAGTGTTTCACCTCGGTGTGGTGGGGTCAGATTGGATGCAATTCCTGTACTGTCTCAAGTGTTATCCCCCCTATTGCTATGGGTTGGTAAGGAACGTTGTGTCTCCTTGTGGGGCTGGCCCTGTGGTCCTCTCTGTGCCTTGGCGGCTCTGAGCAGGAATATCATCCTCAAGGCTTGGTGGGCCAGGATGTGCTCCAGTTCTCTCTCCTCCCCCTTCATTTGCTCCTATGTGCTCTGATCAGACATGTCCCTCCATGAGCTGTAGCTTCAGTGCTGCCATTTGAAGTGCATTCTTCTGTGGGGAGCGGAACCTGTCCACGTAGTGGGATTGGGGCCGGCCTCTCAGATCTCTATGACCAGTCAGCTTTTGGTTGAATGACGAAAATGATGACATGCTCCTCCTTGAGACTAGGTCCCCAGCATTGGTAGTTTCTCACTTCTCTGGTCCATAGCCCTTTCCCCACAGCCAGATTCTACTGTCAGTTTATCTCAGAACCTGTTTCCTTCCTGCTGCTGTCATTTAGCCCCTCCCTGTTTTCTCACAAATGACTCCAGGAATATGAAGAGTGGAGCAGCAACTGGCATGTTAGTGATAGGTGTAGAAACCAGGAAGACATGTTCTACCTCACTCCAATTTCATAATTCCTCAGCTCCCTCCCTGACCGCTCAGTGGAAGTCCAGGCTGCTCCCGTTTTCTGTACACAAGCTTTTCCACCACAGTCCTGTCTCCCTGCTCCTCCTCAATCTCCGTTGAAGGCTCCTTCCTCTTCCTCTACCTTGTTGTTGGGTGCTGTCCAGTCAGTTTAAAAGAGTGACGTTGTGTGACAGAATAGAATGTTGTCCTAGGTTTTCTAGGCTGCCATCCTCATGAGAGGAGATCTGCAGACCTTTGTCCTGAGGAACAGGTGGGTGTGGGTGTGTGCAAACTGACAGCTTTTCATTAGCAGCCAAGCACTCAACCATTGCACCACGAGGGCTCCTGCGCATTCTTTAAACACTGATATTTCTTAGGCTTTCCATTCTTGATCCATTCCTTGCTTTGGTGATGCCATCCATTCCTAGAAATTTTGATTTTGTTTTTACATGCTGAAGACTTCTAATTTCCATTTCCAGTCCAATCAGCAAATTCTAGACATGTAAGCCCAACTATCAAGTGTTCATCTGTACTTGGATATCTTGCAAGCAGCTCAATCAAATATGAGGTGAAGGAAGATGATCTTGTCTTCTCTTTCAGTTTTCTTCTTTTCAGTAGTTGGAGCTGTTAAGCTGTATACAAATCTAGAGGCATCTTTTTCTACCTCACTCCCATGTCTAGACAATTGCCAATCATGTCAGTTCTCCCATTAAACAGCTGGAGAAGCTCACTGTGCTTGTCTCTTCCGACTGCCATGAACCAAGACCAGGCGACCACTCTTAGCCTCTTATCTAGATTATTCTAAGGGCGGGCAACTGGTCCTTCCGCCTCTAGTCTGACGTACTATGACACGATTAGTCTTTATAACATGTCAGTATGATCATGCCACCTCTTACTTAACA
Organism: Tenrec ecaudatus; assembly: GCF_050624435.1. NCBI lineage: Eukaryota > Metazoa > Chordata > Mammalia > Afrosoricida > Tenrecidae > Tenrec > Tenrec ecaudatus. The sequence continues at coordinate 122,347,950 of NC_134531.1, forward strand.
CTCCCTAGTAAGAATTCTGACAAAGTATACTGACTTTGTGGTAGGGTTTAGAATATCTTCAGTAATCTGTGCCCCAACTACTGCACTTCCTTCTTGGCGCTTGTTGAAGTATTTCCTTCTCTTCCGTTTAATCTCTTTTCCCCACAATGCACACACAAACACACCTCCTCTAGCACTGTGTTTATCCTTGTATCCTAGGGCACAAGCTGCAGGAAGGCCTCTGTAAACATTTGCTGAATGAACAGGAGGAGGCAGTGGTCCTGCATTGTGATCGTCAGAATCTTCTTTGTATTAAAGTGGGATTTTCCTGTTGTGTCATAGTGCTGTGTATATGTGGCTCTGGATTCCATTCTTTCCAGAGACTTATTAAAACATGGAACTGAAAGAAAGTACATAGGATCCTCTTAGCAAACTGCTTTTAAGTTTCGTTCTTTGAAGTGATGTTGAGAGCTGAGATTAGGAGACTACCAAGCACAATGACCTAGGAACCAAACAAACCACCTTGTGACGGGTGTCCAGCAGGTGGGAAGGCTAGCTCACTGGGCCTCTGTGGTTGAACTTTTCCACTAAGGCCTTTGTCAGACTGGCTCAGATTATACACCCGAGACTTGTTGTGACTTGTCCAGAATGTTTATTAAATTTTCAAACCTGTTTGGGAAGAAAACTTGGAACAACAGTGTGTTTAGGTTTTGCGCAGTAAATCTTATTTAAAAGAAATTAAAAAGAATCTAATTGCGTTTAACCTGTAATCAGATAGGTGGGGCTGTTGGTCTGGTCTCTGTTGTAATGAATCTCAAGAAGAATTGGGAAAGTGTTTTCCTTAGGAGATCCAAACCTGGTCTTTCAAGCCTTCCCCGCAGGACTGGGAGGCCCCAGGGTGACGTCTTAAAGTCTCCATCTTCTCAGAACTCCTATCTCTGACTTCTTCCTAAAGAGGATCAGAGGGCTCTGACTAAGACACAGTGCTGAGTCACAGGGAGAAGCTCACAAGGAATGACACACTTCCTGTCTTAAGTTCTGTTTTGTTTTCTAATAGCTTATTTTCTGGTTTTGCTTTGAAGATTCCCTGACAAGACAGAAGCTGGCCTTAGCAATCCCTTGATCAGAAGTATTTCCTTACTTTTATGACAACGTAGAAAATCTACCCTGCTCTTGAAACTCTTCTAACACAGATGCTTAAAACCTTCTGTTTCTTATGAAAGCACTCTGTCTTCATGATGTGTATTTGTAAACTGTACGTCGCTCCACCCATCGAAAAGAAAGCCCTCAATTTCACAACCTAAAAAAATAAAATCATATTACAATGAGTATCTTTCTGGGCTCTCTTCTTCTACCTATAATTTTTCTCCACAAAAATTATATACAGTTTACTCTCTAGTCATATACCACATAATGCATACTAGGGCAGCATCCAATCACATAAATATCCATGGCCCCAAACCCTTGACAGCCTCTTATAATAGGAATTTGGGTACATACACTGAGCCGTACAACTTACAGGTGGTGCCTTGCTATATGCATCAAACCATTATAACTATTGTATTAGTGTGTTCAAGATATGATCTTGTCTCTGGAAGTGTTTGCTATTTTATGCATAGAGAGAAACATTCTGTCTATTGAAAGAAACATTTGACTAACTGATGTTAGAGGCCAACAGGATCCTAAATGTTCTAATTTACATCCAAATTCAACTTAAAGGCAGGTTTTTAAACACAATCTAGTCTTAATCCAGGGACTGTCTGTATATAAGATCTTATTTGCACAGTGTCCAAATCACATAAAACCCTATTTTACAGAGCCTCTTGTGGATGTTAAGCAAAGCATAACTATAATTTCTCAACTTTTATGTACTATTTTATAACCTTCCTGAATAGTTCCTATGTTATTAATTAGGCTACAGATCATCTTTAAAGATTGTGTTTAGTGCCATCTTATGGATTTGCTTAGCCATTCCCTTATAAGGGCAAGTGGGCAGTTTTCTGTGTCCAACATTGCATTGTACTGCAATGAATTTCCTTGCCCCACACCCTCTACACTTGTCTCCATTCCTCTGGCAATATTCCTAGAAGTAGTTCAAAGGCATGTAAAGTTTTCATGCTTTTGCCTTCACTGACACTTTACCTTCAAGGTATTTATCATGTTTCATGTGCCCACCGTGTCATATAAATGTCTTACCGTATCTCATAAGACCCTACATAGTCTGGCCCCTGTCTAATTCAACTGCATGCCACCCTCTTCTTCTTCTTGCTGCTAGCACTGTCCACCTTGGCATCCCTTTCACTGGAGCATGCCAGGTGGGTCCTGTCTCGGGCTGTGGCACATGCTTTTCCGTCTGCCAGGCTGCTTTCCCCGTGAATCTTGACTAGTTCTCAGCTCTGATGCTGTCTGTGTGATGGGTCTTCATCAGACTCCCTGTTCATTTCCATCCTAGCACCTGTCACAAGGTGTGTTTTTGTTTATTGCTGTCTACTTGATTCTCACTCAAGGTGACCCCATGTGCGCAAAACAGATGTGCTTCGTGGAGTTTTCAAGACTGTGAACTTTGGGCAGCAGATTGCCAGACCCTAAGTTCAGAGGTGCCTCTGGATGGATTTGAACCACCAAAATTTGAAGTCAAGTACTTAACCATTTGTGCCACCTACCGACTCTAACACCAACTGTAAATTTTTGTATTACTTGTCTGCCATTTCTTTCTCCCACTGAATGCCAGGTTTTTTTTTATTCTCCATGGTTGCTCTCACCATCTAATTAAAAACCTAGCACTCAGTAGATACTAGATGAATGCAAGTTGTTTTTGTTGGATCCTTGTTGATTTTGTTGTCTTGAATAGTGCAGTCTGATAGGACCAATGTGATATATATGTAAATGTATACTAATAGCTATCTTTTGAGGCAAAAGATGGTCATTGTTATAAGAATGTCTCCAAATGGCATGGGGGGGGCACACAGGAGTGGGCGCTGACTTCTGGATACGGGCATCATGAAAGACTTTGTCTGAGCTGAACATTGGAGATTGGCCATGTTTTGTGGATGGTGATGGCAGAAAAGACGGAGGTGCTGAGCAAAGTGTGTGAGTAGATGAGCAGAGGTATTCTATAAGAATATAACAAGACCGGCTCTAATAGCACAGATTGAGTGGGTTCGAGAGAGACAGGAGCTATAAAATGAGAAAACTCATAGTTAAGAAAAGGACAATGTAGTTGAGACACAGGAGACCCTGCAGTATAGACATTCCAAGACCCCTAACTTTATAAGAGGCAAGCTTAAATACCATTCCTACATGTAGCCTGCGACTCATGACAAGATGACACAGTGGGACAGTTCACAATTCTTTGAAGGTTGACAAAGAATCACCAGCCAAGTTACTCACCAATGACAGGGGAGGATTAGGTTGGGAACATGAAGTAACTGATAAGTTTGCAGACTGCTGCCTTGGGCAGCTTTAGTCAGGGAACAGGAGGCAAGTGCCTGTTTATCTCAACTCCCGTGGCTGAGCCATCAGCATTCTCCCATGGGCCATGAACCGTGGAAGTGGCGGTCCTGTTCCATTTTCCCAAGGAGCAAACGACTTTACCCTCACAGTAGACTAATACAAAACTCCAGGGGACACGACTGGGGACAGCCTTGAATACTGTGCTGCAAGTTCGGATCTTTTTTCATGGGCAGCACAGAAGTACTACCTAATTCTCATCAGAGAGTGACCAAGTTAAGTGGAGGTCGGACCACCTCCTAAACTCAATTCTAGTTTCATACACAATGTCATGGCGGTAAGAGCTGTGGATGGAGATAAGTCATCAGGCAAAGTGGAAATTCAGACAAGAAAATAAAGCCTGAAGCCTACTTCTGAAAAAGAAGAGCTGATACCAAGGACTCAAGTAGAAAGTAAAGGTCTAGAAATGATGATGGCAACAGATGTACAAATGTGTGTGTGAAGAGGGGCAGGGGGTGGTAGAGACAAGGGAAACCTTTCTGGAGAATGTTTTTTTAACCTTTAGGTTGCCGCCACCTGGGCAAAATTAGAGATGTCAGAGCTCCTTGCCTTCTAACGGGGTATGTAGAGTAGGAGCGAGAGGCTTTGCTGACTTCTCAGGAATGTTGGCTTTGGAAGATACCGCCTTTAAAGCAGAGGGTCCCCTGTAATCTAAATGGAAATGCATGTGGGAAGAAGAGCGTAGAGTGCGGTGAAGGAGAACGACCAGGCAGACCACCAGATGACTGGCCGACGCGGGAAGAAGAGGATCAGAAACGTCACAACGGAGGAACAAGCAAACAACAGAATGGCAAGTGGAGAGGGAATCCAGCTTGGGAACATCACGTGTTGCTGAATTAGCTAGAAATTCTAGAAAACGAGTAGAGAAATTGACTCTTGTAGCTTCATAGTTTTTCTTGGCACACTGAGGGTTTAATCAGTTTCGCATTTTAATACTGGACATTGCGTTCAGTTTTGCATGAAGGCTTGCAATGGAGGGATATTATAAAATGCTGGGACTCTGTTTATGTTCAGCTCAGTAGAAAATAAACCACAGGCAACTGCCAGGATATTTATTGCAGCAGGCGCCAGTACTTCTTTGCTTTGTAAATGCTAATTTCGTGTTTTCATTGGCGGTGCACATGTGAAGGGGGATTAGAGCCTCAATTACAGAAAGACCTCCACAGATGCTCTTCTGGAGGCCTAGGATGTGGCGCCCACAGCTGCACAGATCCCAGATAGCGCGTGGCTTTTGGACCCGTCTTTAACCTTCTGAGGTTGCTTTTTTTGCCTCGCTTGTAAAATGAGGCTAGATGACACCTGAGGTGTAGCCAAGGCTGAAGTTAGGTGATTTTAAGAGAGACAAGCTAGTCTTTTTTTTGTTTTGTTTTGCCTTATGAGTGACATTTTATAGAATTCATACTTAAAATGAATACCTGAAACAGAGGAATGCACAATACGTGGCAGGAAGCCTAATTTTTTTCCCCCTGTGCATCCCATTTTGGTGCATGCCCCTGAAAGGCAACTAGAATTAAAGCCTCTCCCTGCCCCCAGTCTCTCTTCTCAGGTGTGCCCAGCAGCACCTGTAGACATTGTTTAATTTATCCATCGAACTTGCCTTGAAAGGTGAGTGTCCAAATGTTTTTATTTTCCAGATAGCGCTCGATGGGTGGTTCTGTTGGTAAACGAAGGACATCTTGTGTTATGCTATGAAGGGAAAGTAGATTAGGAGGAACACAAAACCCAGTTCTGCCCAGGAGCTGGAGCCTCCAGGGACACTTCTCCCTCAGCCTGCTTTCCTCCCGCTCTGCCGCAATGCCGTCCTCCTCGAAGAGAAGTTGAGGAACAAAGGTGCCACAGGAAGTTCTGCCTGTCATGTTGGTGTCTTGAGGAAGGTCATAGAAGAAGTTGGGGAGTTGGGATCCAGCTAGAGGGGAAGAGTCTAGAGAGGCTGATTAGGAGAGGGGGTGATTGAACAGAAAGAAAAACAAGTAATCTTGCCAGCCACCGAATCCTGCACCAAGGAGCATATTAAGAAGTTGAGGTGTTTTATACGCCTCTCCAGTTCTGGCTCTGAGGCTCTGGAATCAGATGAAATAAGCACAGGAAGGTATCTTTTTTCATGCAGGCACCGATTTCGCCAGTCTTGTGGTGATGTTATTGAATGTGTTGCTGATAAGGATGTGGGTGGTTGCAAAGGAAATATTTTTCTCAGGGTGTGTAATAAGCAGTTGATGAAACTGGGCCAGAGAGAGTGCATGTGTTCTGGAGGTTGTTCAGAGAGGGAAAGGGCCAGCTTCCATGGCTTCCCCCATCAGCCCTGTCCCATCTTGTAGGGCCATGTTAAGTATGCTGCTAAACTTCTTTTGCTCTGATATTCTCTTTGGAAATTGGAACTACCAACCACTTTCCCTGGGTGTGAGGGAGAGTGAAATGATTTCAGCGATAGCGCCTTACTCTGAACTGCTTAGATAACATGAAGTGCATGTGTACACCAGCGGAAAATCAGGTTTTCTAATTGCCATCCCCATTGTGGTTGCAGACAGATGTGAAAGAACGCCCGATACAGATTATCCCACACTTCCCTAATGGTGGCCCATGCCTATGTCATTCGTACCTACATGAAGCTCCAAAAACATCCCGGTGACCAACGGGGGTGGTGGTGTGGGTGCCACGCAGCCTCGGGCTTTGACTGCAGGACTGGCGAATCATAACACCACACCACATCACACACACACACACCTGTATTCTTGAGCGTAAGTTGCTTCAACAAAGCCAGATCCTCAGCTAGGAGGCCACCTGACAGGTTCCAGAGCTGGGAGGCCTAGCCCCTTTCTCCCTTCTCCCTTGCCTCAGAGTTCGAGTAACGACTGTGTATCAGAGGCCATCACAATAGTTGATCTTTGAGTCTATGTGTCTTAATTTGCAGTGCTAAGGAATTCGTTTCAGTGATAGAATTCCCGCCTTCCTCTGGAGAGAGCCAGGCTTGATTCCTGGCCAGTGCACCTCATGCGCATCCACCATTGACCACTAGGGACAGGCTTTGTGTGTTACCTTGATGCTGATGCCAAACAGATTTTTTTAAAAAAATCATCTTATTGGGGGCTCATACAACTCTGTTCAAAGTACATCCATCCATCCATTGTACCAAGCACATCTGTATATTTGTTGCCATCATCAATTTCAAAACATTTTCTTTCTGCTTGAGTCCTTGGTATGGCTATTCTCAATATTAGAATATTAGTGCTGAGGGGTTTATATGTTCTGGCTTCCCTGTGTTTCCAGCTCTTGTCTGTACCCAGATTTGTAAGGTAGAATTGGGGGTCATGATAGTGGGGGACGAAACATTAAAGAACAAGAGGAAAGTTGTATGTTTCATTGGTGCTATACTGCACTCTGGCTAATTTCCTCAAGACCCTTCTGTAAGGGGATGTCCAGTTGCCTACAGATGGGCTTTGTATCTCCACTCCATACTCCCCCTCATTCACAATGATGTGATTTTTTGTTCTTTGATGCTTGATACCTGATCCTATCGCCACCTCGCGATCACACAGGCTGATGTGCTTCTTCCATGTGGGCTTTGTTGCTTCTGAGCTGGATGGCCTCTTGTTTAGTTTCAAGCTTTTAAGATCCTAGATATGCTATATCTTTTGGTAGCCTGGCACCATCAACTTTCTTCACATTTGCTTATGCACCCACTTTATCTTCAGCCATCATGTCAGGAAGGTGAGCTTCATGGAATGCCAGTTTAATAGAACAAAGTGTTCTTGCATTGAGGGAGTACTTGAGTAGAAGCCCAATGTCTGTATGCTACCTTAATACTAAATCTATAAATATATGTACATAGCTCTATTTCCCAATCGACATATATAAATATAATTACATATGTACATGCCTATAGTTAGACCTCTATAAATGCTCTTTACCTCCTAGTTCTTTCTTCTATTTCCTTTTACTTTCCTCTTGTCCCACTATCATGCTCAGCCTTCATTTGGGTTTCAGTGATTCCTCTCAGTTACATTGCCCTTGATCAAGCCCTTCCAAGCCTCCTGGAACCTCCTCGCCATTGATTTTGGATCACTTGTTGTTCCCTTGTCCCTGAATTTGTTAATACTCACTTCCTTTCCTCCGCCTCCCCCTCTCCTATGTCCCCCCAGAACCACCCGATCCATTGCTTTGTCCTCCAGATTTTTTATCCCACTTACCTTATCTAGAAGACATGCGGAGATAATAATAAGCACAAAAACAAGACAGAGAGAGCAAAACAATGCAAGAAAAGAAAAGAAAACAACAACAAAAACCAATGACAAAAAAGAGACTGGAATACACTCATAAAAGTCAACACGCAGACCTGGAACTATTTATAGGCCAAACAGATTTTAGTGGGGGTTCCGAACTAAAATCATCTAGGAAGTAAGGACTGGTCATCTGAAACCCCTATAGCTCATAGTGATGATGAGATCACAAGGATGATGCAGGACCAGGCAGCATTGGGTACTGTGTGGGCTCACCCACCGTGACTCAAAGGCCAGCAGAAGAGCAGACTACAGCACCACTGAAGAGCCGTCATGACATCTATAAGGACCTCCAATGAGAATTACATATTTCATTTCATAGGCTATTCTGTAAGGTTTGACCATTTCACAAAGTAGGCAGTTTGCATATCAAGACTGATGAGAATCTCCTTGCCTCTGTCTGTGACTTTTCTTAATTTCCAAATGAAGTAGGATGAACAGAATCTAATTCCAACTGCTGAGATTGCTTTAAACATCAAACTTGAGATCTCAGCCTGAAAGGCCTGGATATCCTTGTCTCAAGCAAAACTGACGAATATGAGCAATGGCCTTTTCACTGATAGGTTACCCATTCAGATGCTCTCTTTTCTCACACTGTTGAAGAACTCTTTCCAAAATCTGCAATGTCCTGCTGGGCATATGGGTGCCCACTTGGTACATGAGGCTGTAGGTTTGCCGTGACCTCTGTCCTCACCTGGTCCTGGGACACTCTTGGTTGCCTGTAGCCTATGTGAGCACTCCCACGTCATGGAGGCAGTGTTCATGTGGTGCTGCACGGTTCCTTTACCATCCTTCCTAAGCATCACCGGGCTGCTCTGTCTGCTCCGGGCAGTCACTCACAGAGAGGGGCCTGGTAACTACAAAGCCATACCGCTCTCAGTGAGGCCATGTTGTAGGGGAGCATGAGAGACTCATTATTGCTGTTTAGATGTACATTTTCTGTTTCTTAAACTTTGTAATTTACCCTCAGAATCGCTAATGAATCAGGATTTGGAAAGTCCTAGTGATTCAGAACCTTGCACTTCCAGGGAGTATTTTCTCTTGATATTTTGTCAATTGGAGCTGTCATGGCATTCAGGGGAAGCCAGAAGTTGGGGTTATAACAAAAAAAGGAGCACAAAAGGATTATTCGGTTATGTTTTTCTAGGCTGCCTGGCTTTACAATTCAGAGCTGTTAGCTCTGAGCTAAGAATAGTTAGCTCTTATAATGTGGCCTTACTGGATACACGAAGAGATCCCTGAAAATCTGAGTGCTACAGCAAAGTGTAGTGAAGAAATCACATGGTGCCCATCAGAAAGAATAGTGTCTGGGTCTTACAGACTTCTCTTAAAACAAGCAGCTGTCTAAACCGGGTATCAGCTAAGTTCACATGGAAGAGAAACACCAACCTGTGTGACCCAAGGATTTTTTTTTGTATTTTAATCATAATAGTTTTATTGATATATCTTTATACAATCCAGTATAGCCATTCACATACATTCCTGTTTTCAATTCTATGGAGTGGAGTAATACAATTGTTAATGCTCTGAGGCCCCGCCCCCCTTCCTGCACCCTGAGGGAGCCATTATTCCTATTACTGTTTCTGCAGGGTTATCTATCTTTTAAAAAAATCACTTTATTGGGGGCTCATATAACTCTTATCACAGTCCATACATACATCCATTATATGTCTCAAGCACATTTGTACATTTGTTGCCGTCATCATTCTCAAAATATTTGCTTTCTACTTAAGCCCTTGGTATCAGCTCCTCAATTTTCCCCTCCCTCTCCCCTCCCCCTCCCCCATGAGCCCTTGATAATTTATAAATTATTATTTTGCCATATTTTACACTGTCCAATGTCTCCCTTCACCCACATCCCTATTGTCCATCTCCCAGGGAAGAGGTTATATGTAGATCTTTGTAGTCTGTTTGCCCTTTCTACCCCACCTTCCCTCCACCCTCCCAGTAACTCCACTCTCTCTACTGGTCCTGAAGGGATCATCTGTCCTGGATTCTCCGTGTTTCCAGTTCCTATCTGTACCTGTGTACATCCTCTGGTCTAGCCGGATTTTTAATGTAGAATTGGGATCATGATAGTGGTGGAGAGGAAGCATTAATGAACTAGCGGCAGGCTGTATGTTTAATTGTTGCTATACTGCACCCTGGCTTGTCTCCTCCCGACAAACCTTCTGTAAGGGGATGTCCAGTTGCTTACAGATGGGCTTTGGCTCCCCAATCTGCAGTCCCCCTTATTTACGGTGATAGGGTTTTTTGTTCTTTGATGCTTGCTATCTGATCCCTTCGACAGCAGGGTTATCTCTTGACTTTCATGTACTGAACAATCATAAATATACAAATGAACATATGGAAATCTAACAGGACTGATGAGGTAAAACTAATAACAGCGTTAACAGTAAGGGGAGGAAATAATAAAGAAGTAGCAGATAATTACATGTGACCCAAGGATTTTAATTAATAAAATTCAGGACCAGACTAGGAACTGTATTAGAGATTACATTTGATGACCTAGTTTGCAGAAGGCTGTGGATGACAGTGAAAGTCCAAAGCCCATTTATAGAGCCCCCACATGGATTTAGCCTCGGAGGACTCCTCTTTGATTATTGACTGGAAATGCGAGTGGCCTTGCTTGGGGACACAGTGAATTAGGAATTAGATTAATGCATGCATAGTTTGGTTAAAATTTAATACCTTATCATTTGTTCGCCCTTTTGACCCATTTGAAACTAGTTCTGGTTTTATTTTTTGCTTTCTTTTCAATTAAAATTTTTCTCTTTATTTTGTTTTTGTTGGTTTTTTTTTATTTTGTATGTTTATCTTTATATGAACTCTAGGGTAGGTAAATGTATAGAGACAATAACTGGATTAAGTACCATAGGAAGTTTGGGGGGAAATGGGGAGCTAATAATAATGTGTACAGAATGAAGGAAATGTTCTAAAATTGATTGTGGTGATAACTGTCCACCTCTTTTTAATATGTGTGAACCAATTAATTGCTTTGTGAGTTATTATGTCTATCAGGCTGATAAGGTTTAAACATTTGTTCACTTTGTAGGAGTCAGTCTACTTTGACAGCAGCGGATATATGAGTTAGTCACATGATGAGGGTGACTAAAGAAAATAAATATACATATATGTTTATACATTTGTATTGATTCAGCATCTCTTCCCCAAATTAGTAGTTTGCATCGATTCAGGTGATAATAATGCTGGTCAGCATTTGAGCACTCGCTGGGCATCGGGCCATGAGTTACTGCTTCACATAGCTCTTATTACATCTTGACCGCAGTTCTATGAATCAGTGATGCTATTCTCGTTTTACAGAAGAGCAAAATTGCTCAGAGGGGGTTAGTAAGTTGCCAGTCTACAAAACCAGAAAGTAGCATAGTTATCTCCAGCACACTTGCTCACTGCATACCACTTGGTATCATTTTCCGAGTGCCTGATAGGCTCCAAGCTGCTACGGAAGACAAAAATAACATCAACCATAGGAGACCAAAAAGGAAGCTGCGATGTATTCAGTTACTTAATATGGCACTTGTAGCCATTTTTGTGATGCATTGTAAATTCTAGCCTCTGAGCCTGTGGTTACAATCCTATTCTGGAGGCGTCCTCTGTGAAGGACTCTGAGTCTCCGTCTTAGAGGACACGACTCAAGTCATCACCTTTTTCTTTGGGGTACAGTCTACTGAAGTGCAGCGACCACTTGTCCATATAACAATGAGCCATCTCAGATGTAAGGAGAGAGAAAGTCCCAGACCATCAGAAGAAAGTCCCAGGACCATCAGCCACCAGTGGAACATATTTAGATTTCGGTCTGAAGTAGTGATAGCCAAACTGTGAGAAGAACCATTGGTGTCAGGATAGGAAATTAGGAGGTGGAGGCATAGCTGACCTCCACCTCATGGCAGTCAGCCTTGAGTTTGTAGGGAGTTGGATTCTTCTTTGTTTTGTAGGAAGAGGAGGTTAGATATGGCCTCCGTGTAGTTCACTCAGTAGTATATACCCCCAAACAAATCTTGGAATGCAGGTAAGAGTAAAAAAGACAGACAAATTGAAACCCAAGGATGAAATGGGCAGGCTACTATTACATTGAAGGAAGCAGAACTAATGTCACAAAACAAAATGTATATATATTATTGAATGGAAAATAATTTTCTTTGTAGAGTTTCACCGAAACCACAGTAAAATGTAATAAAATGAATAAAAGGAAAGAAACTAATCATGTAATAGGAGATAACATCTAAAGCTAACATCAGGAGAACTGTGAAAGCTACCCAGAAAGAACTATCAAGGAATCACAAATGAGTGGCCGTAAAGTTCGAGTGCTGAGATCAAGTCTAGTCAGGGTTATAAGGAAAAGGCCCTTCATACAGGGACATGTGAAATGGGCCTTGCAGGACATGCCGAATACTAGTAAATGCGAAGGGGGAAGTGGGGATGTGTGGGGTGATGCTGACTGTCAAGTACTTAGATAAATAAACCGTTCTAAATAGAGAGATCCATCTTAGAGCAAGTACAGCCTAGAAGGCTGTGCTCAGAAGCAAGCATGGAGGGATTTTCTCTCACTTACTTTGAGCATGTTATCAGGAGTGACCAGTCCCCGGAAAAGGACATCATGCTTATCTAAGGAGAGGAAGGGCCTCGAGATGGACTTAACACTATGACTGCCATCCTGGGGGACACATGACTACCATTTCGAAGCTAACAGATCAGGCGGTGTTTAGTTCTCTTGTAGGGAGTGTGGCTTTGAGTCGGAGCCGACTTGATAGTCCAGAACCTGACAACAAATAGACTGTTGGCGTCCTACGTGGAACACTCCATTGCTAGCCGTAAGACCAGCAGTCATATCTACCCTGGGGCATGTCAGAACACAGCCCTAACAATCTGCTTTCCAAAGGTCACAGCCCTTGACAACCATTCGGAGCAGTTGCCCACATGGCTCGCCATGAGTCAGAATTGACTCCACGCCAACTAACAACAGCTATTTGATTGTGCGTGCGAACGTGCGTGTGTGTATAAACAAACTCAGACTCACTGCCATTGCTTTGTCGATTCCCTTGTAAACGTTCTGAGACTAAATCTTTACTGCAGTAGAAAGCCTCCCCTTTCTCCTGAGGCACAGCCTCTTTGCCAAGCTGGCGCTTAACAGCCTCCCCCTGTGTGGGTCTTGCTTTTACCTACCAACCCAAGGCTGTCCAATCACTTGTGGCGCACAGCACCCCGGCAGGATGGCGTCCGAGGGCTCCCTAAGGTGTCGGAGGCTATGAATCTCTCTGGAGGCAGGCTGCCTCACCTCCTGTGTGGGAGCCGCTGGGAGGTTGACCCGTCTGTGTGTTTGTCGCCCTTGTGGTAGCAGCCCACCCTGTCATCGCTGCACCACCAGCGGCCCTTGCAAGCACGCTTCTTTAAAAAGATGTGCATAACAAAGTTTCCAACCTATCTTCGCTGGTCCCCAGAAGCAGAACACCTCCCAGCAATGCTTACTGTTAATAGAAAGTCATGTCTATACCGGCCAGGTAGGAATAGGTGTGTTTTATTCTTCTAGACATCTGTGATTGGGCCACTCCCCACCGCCCACCCCCCCTTTCCCCCCACCCAAGTATCCACTCCTTTCTTACCCAGCATGTTGAAACCGTAGATTTCCTGTTTCTGCTGGATCTTGAAAGTACCTCCTCCTTACCTATCGCAGATAATCTCTGGAATCAGGCTGCGTGCTTTTGTGTAGCCGTAGTTTATAGCTAGCAAGTGCAGGCAGCAACCAGTCCATCCCCACGGTGAACTTAGAGACCTCTCCGGATTCACAAGTAGAGACTGCATAATGCATTCCACTGCAGGTGACGAAACCCAGCTCCCAGAATAACAAGCAAGACAACTTTAAAGCGACGGTTGCTGACCAGTATCTCCTGTGCGGGTGGTTCGGGAAGCTCCCGGTGGACTTTTCTCCAGGATGGTATAAGTTATTTGGACTTGTTCTTGGCGAGGAGCGCCTCTTCCGGAAGGTGATACAGATGTTATCGGATACCTACCAACAGGGTAGCATTTTGTGCTCCTCAGACCGGTGCGGCTCTGCCAAGACGCCCTGAAAGCCCTTTCTGGTTGAGTACAGAAGGAAAATGCTGAAGTTCGGTGAGTTACAACTGCCGCCAGGCCATCGCGGGCCCAGTGCCTTTGTTGGGATCTGGTGGAATGCCGGGATGACTGAGCCGCGCGGTGCGGGTTGCCATCTTAAGTGGTTATGTTCAACAAATCACTGCTTCTTTCGCCGTGTTCGGGGCGTGGGGAAAGGTGTTCCTATGAAGCAAGTAGGAGTGCTGTGGGTGGAAAACATGGCACCCGAGATTTGCACGTGGACAGTTTGATTTGAAAACAGAGGAAGGTTTGAAATGTGTTAGAAATAGGGCTTTGAAAAGCCTCTTTAGGGAAGGACGGTCACCCTTTTTTCTTCACCATGTTTTTAGTATGGTTTCCTGTGGTCCGTGTGCTGGCGATGCTGGTCGTGACTTATAAACTGCAGGGTGTTCATTTCTGCTTTCACATTGGGTCGCTGTTTGTCAGAATATTGCGGATGCCTTTTCTCTTACCAGCTGCAAAGCAGCTTTACCTTCTACACCGGGCGTTGCTGCCTTAGAAATAGCATCCTGGGTTTGGTGCATTCAGTCCTCCTCGGTGTTTCCAGAAGTGGACTAAATTTTATGAGTTAAGTAAATTGGAAACGAAAAAAAATTTGAGGATTAAAATAAAGTGAGCTTTAAAAACAGCCCTTAAAATTTCCTGTGTATTTGTGTATCCTCCTTCCCCCCAAAATATCTATGCATAATAGTTATTTATGTTTAGCCAAGATTTTTCAGCTTAAAAGACTTTTGGGACATTAAATTCTATACTAACAAGGACCTAGAAATTAGAAGACACACAGAGATGTTAGCGTATCCAGTCTTTTAACCAATTACAGTAATCCTTGGTAACTAATCCTGTTTCCTAAACTTCTGCAGCGTCACCTGACCATTGTTTATGGGAAATGCACATTTGTCTGACAGATACACGGAGCCATTTACTTTCTTTATCTTTGATTGGCTCACTGTCTACCATTTTTATATTTACATATGCGGCAGCTTCGAAAAGTTCTGAGAAAAGAGGAATTAAGAGATGATGGCAGGTTTCCATGATTCTTTTGAAGCCTTCTCCTGTATAAGTATTAATACTCTTAGATAAATAAGGAGCCCTGGCGGTGCTGTGGGTAGACACTGGGCTCTAAGCCTCTGGTTCAAACCCACTAGCAGCTCTGAGAGAGAAAGATGAGGCTGGCTGTTCCCATCCAGATTTACTGTCTCAAAAGACCTGTACAGGGTCACTATGAGTCAGACACCACTTGATGGTAGTGGATGAGTTCTTTGGGGTTTTCATATATGAGTGGTTGTGTTCTGTGTCTATATATCATGGTCCATATACAGTTGGGGTCAGAGCCAGGTTGGTCAGGGAAGTTTTGTGGAAGAAGTGAGTTTGGGGTAGAGGTTGAAAATGAGAAAAGAAGTTTGGGGTAGAGGTTGAAAATGTTAAAAGAAGAAGAAGAAAATGAGGATAAGTCATGTGTTTTGCCAGAGACATAGAGTTCTGCATGAAGCCTCCAAGGCCTCAGTGACTAAGTCACAGTCTTTCATGGGGAAACATAAACCATTTGAGAGCAGATTGAAAACTATTGGTTGAAAATCGTCCAATTTAAAAGTGAAGACGAAGTGAAGGGTGGAAGTGCCAAGAGAGCTGTAAGTTTAGAGGCTCTTTGCCTGGGTAAATTTCACTCAGGCACCCCCACATCCTGCCCACGTTGCCATCTAGTGGACATGGTAGGAATGCATGTGGAAGAACCACTGCTGTGTCTTCCTTGACTAACTGAATACCATGTTATCTTGGCAGTAGGCACCTTACTTCTGTTTTCCCCACTGCTTTTACCCAAAGACTGTAGAGTGAGGACATGGATGTAACAATGGTGGCCAGCAAATGAAATATGGAGTGAAATGCCAATCGAGAGCATTTTGCATAGACTGGAGTCCTGGGCATGACTGGTTGCTGAGCATGCAGGGTGTACATGATCCACCAGCTCCATCCTGGGAGCATGTAGGGGGCTGAACTGGAGCAGGTCTGCAGCAAAGTGAAAGGCACTTTGTTTTTATTGGGTTTGATTGTTTTTCATGTTTTCCATTCTGCTGTGTGGACAGCAGAGCCAGGTCTTCTGAACAGAAGTAGGGCAGCCCACAGACCTCAGAGCCAGAGATACAGTAGAGGGCCATGTTCCCCCTCCCTCTACTCCACCCAAGCATCTCTTCAGCAAATACTGCTGACCTCTTCTTATGTATCAGACACTGCCTGGTACTAGAGATCATCACTAAGTACATCAGTGAGCAGGGCAGACAGGAGCCCCTGTGCTTGGAGAAGGGACATTCTCAGACAGACAGTAAGCACACTATATTAATAAAATACACAAGAGAGATGAGGCTTTCTAGTTCCGTAAGAGGTCACGGTCTCAGAAACGCAGAGAAATTCTGTCCTGTCCGGTAGGGTTGCTATGAGCTGGCATTGGCTCGATGGCAGTGAGTTTGGTTCTGATCTGCTCAGTTGGATGCTGTTAAATCCTAAGGGGGGAAATCGTTTTGAAAAACTGAAAAAGAGGAACAGGGATTGTTGTAAGTACAGTGTTCCTTTAAAAAAAGAAAAAGGTCTCCACTGATAAAGTGATGCTATCCTAACCAGAGAGAAGTGAGGCCATCCTGAGGTAGAATGTTCCAGGCAGATAAACGCACTGATACAAAGGCCTGGGGGAGGGAACGGGCCTGGCGTATTGTCCAGAGACAGCAAGAGGCTGGTGAGCTGGAGGAGAGATGAGTCAGAGGGATGATAAAGGTTTCCTGGTTATGCCAGGCCCTGTGGCATAATTAATTAATTTGATCTAACTAGGCATGGGATGAGAGGCCATGTGATCTCATCTTATCTCATGATAAGAGATGATGTGCTGTGTAAGCCAGAGCAAAGTTAGGTGTCCAGAGTCATCCAACCTGTTAGAGCCAGATGTTGGGATGAGCACCTATCCACTGCCTTCTTCTCTCCTCACCACCAGGTAGCCCTGTGGGGATGTGAACCCACACTCAGACTCTACTTCCCAGGCCAGCTGGCCAGCGGAAGGGCCATGCCACGGGTCCGTGTGCTAATGCAAGAAGGGGACACAGGGAAACAGTGTCTTCTTTTGTCTTGACATGCAGAGGAGGCCCTTGGGTTTTCCCAGTGGTTAGTCAAGGACTTATGGTTCCATGAGCCTCTCCCAAATGCTAACCTGTATTCATTTGTAGCTTACTCGGATGTAGTTCACCAAGGTAAACATTTCTACAGTCCTAAGAGATTTGATCACAATCAAGAAGCGGCAAGATTGGGTACTAAGTACTATCAGTTTTACTTTACTAAAGTAAAATCTGTTTGAAAATTGGACAACCAGTTGAGGAGAGCAAATTGGTTGCACATATTTTGCCCAATGCTCTTTGTCTTCCTGCTTTACTTTGAACCAGTTCAAGCACTCTGCCCCCTCCCATCGCCTTTAGGTCTTATGCTCCTTGTCCTCTGGACACAGGCCAAGTCCTCTTATCATCCTTCCCGGGAGGGTCAGACCAGTGCTAAGTACAGAGAAGAATGACTCTGTGCTGCCACCGCCATTGTCTCCTCCTGTTCAGTCATCCCGACACCTGTGTCCTGTGGACGCAGTACCAAGGGTGATCCCATCTTGTAGAAGGACTCAGTTCCTAACTCTTGCCTTTCTTTCCCTTTTCTTCCTCTGTTTTTTATTAAAAGATTATTTTATTGGGGGCTCTTACAGCTCTTCTGACAATCCATACATTAGTTGTATCAAGTATATTTTTATATATGTTGCCATCACTATTTTCTAGACATTTACTTTCTATTGAGTCCTTGGTATCAGCTCCCTGCCCCCCATCTTTCCCTTCTTAAATCAAAGCCCTCACCACCACCACCACTTTGTTATAGACAATATAAGAATTGTATCATATTTAAAATTTTTTCTTGTGAAAAAAAAATTTTTTTCTTGTGACAAAATAGATATAATATAGGAATCCCCACTCTGACGATTTTTAAAGTAAAATGTAATGGCAATTGTATTCCCAATGCAACCTCACTACTATCTATTTCTGAAAGTTTTTCATCATCCCAAATAGAAACTTCGTACCCACACATAACTCTTTATCCCCTCTTTCCTCTTAGCCCCACATAATCTCTAATCTACTTTCTGTGTCTCTGAATTTACCTATTCTATATAGTCCATGTAAATGAAGCCATAATGTTTTTCTTCTCATTAACATATCTATATTTACATTTGTTTGCATAAATTTTTGGTGGGAGGGTTGGGGCCAACCCAGGTAGTCTCATATGTTTATTTGCATCTGTTGTTCATGCATAAATGAATCCTACCATTCAAACCACTGGGTCAGCATTTATTTGCATCCCTAAGAATTAGTATTTCTATTAGTATAGTTCAGTGATTCGTCGGGCTCGGGAGTTTCTGGGTACACCCTCCAGAGGTTGTTAGGGGAGTGCTGTGGGTGGGGGAAGCGGGAGCTCAGAGCTGGCACTGGTGAGGGCCTTGCTAGAGGACATTCACTACCAAAACTCAGGACAGAAATACAGCTATTTCTGTGTGTGTGGGGGGGGGTGGGGGGAGAAGGGGCTTCTGTGAAAACTTAAGAGGAGATATTTTTACATTTCTATCTAAGCAGAAGAATCACCAGTATGTGGTACACATGGGGTATGGAGAAGGAGTGTGTTCAGTAAGGTGCCTCCAGAGGGAGCCTAATTAAAACCCTAACAGAGTTCCTCATTGGGATTCAATGCCTTGGCTGCCAGAATGCAGAGTGGAAGTGCAGGAAAGCAATTAACTGTGTAGCTAGGCCTTGTTAAAAACAGCCTCACGTGGACATTAAGCATATTATAAGGCAAAAATCTGGCCTGAACTTATAAAAAGACATACCCTTGTGAATTTGTTTCTTCTGCGAACTACTTAATGTTCATGCCCTTCACCAAACAGGACCCAGGGCAGGCATGACCTAGCTCATGGCTCCTTGCGCCAGAGTGAGATCTTGAATTTTCACACATCTCTGAACCTTGCCCCACCACCTTACTCTGACAAGCCTTGTTGTGGCCACTTCATGTGGCAAGCATGGTCCCACCAAGGATTGATCCACGAGGAATCTCTGTGGACAGATGGGCCAACGCCGTGTTCTGAGGGCTCACGAGGGCTCACGAGGGCTCCCTTAAGCCCTCTTGCCTGTCTGGTACCTGAGGTTTCTCAGCATCCCCTCTGGATGTGCTCTCTGCCACCGCTGCCACTTGGCAGGGAAGAGTAGGCCTTGCTGCCGGAGGGGTCTTTCGAGGTGCATTCTGGCCTCTGTTAGACGGAGCTTGAGGACACGGAGGAGAAAGCTTGGATGACTGTGCAGTGCTGGCCTCTCTCACCTCCTCCTTCAGTGGTAGGAATGTGGCAAAACCCAGCCAGGACTAGGAATCCTCCCGCTCTGCCCCTCAGTAGGCCCTTGTATCAGTTAGGGCTGGGCAAGAAAGAGGAAACTTTTTCTCCTGACTCATAGCACTAGAAAAGCCAGCCAGGTTCAATATCAAGAATGCTTTATACAATTGATGTATGTATATGTATGGATTGTGATAAGAGTTGTATGAGCCCCTAATAAAATGTTAAAAAACAAAAACCTTAACTAAAAAAAAAAAAGAATACATTTCCCCGTTATTCTGCGATCGGTGGTTGACTTTTATCCAGAACAGGTGTGTCTCAGGATGACAGGATGTCTGCAGTGATACTAGGCTTTACATGATAAAACACACTCGCTGTCCAGGAAAGAGCATAGTGGCCTCTGGTGGCTTGGAGGAGTTAAGGACCTTTTCCAGAAGCTCCAGCAACTTTCCATGTCTCATTAGCCCAAACTGGGGCCATGAAACGTTCTATGTGCCGATTCGCCTGGGTTTGAGATCGCTGTAACTGAATTAATACGGTCTCAGGACTGAGTCTGGGAAGGAAGGGGTGGGGTCAGTTTCTTCCTCTGGTTTTAGCAGCTCTCCCGCAACACGGGGAGGAGGGGTGGAAGCGATACCAAGAGCCAGTCACTATGCCTGCTACACAGGCCTCCTCTACAGTGATTTTTTTTCATGGAACCATTTCTTATTTGGTGACTGACTGTGGTATGATACAGGGAATGGAGCCTCTCTTGTGGACTCAATCACTGCCCGATGTCAGCTGACACAGGTACCACCAGGAAAACAAGAACTCAGCCACACTGCCGATCAGAAAGGGGCGCTTGAACGTCAGGCCTTTCAGGCACTGCCAGGGCACCACAGGCCGGGCTGAGTAAACACTGAACAGTGAGAATAAGAACTAGGAGAAATTAAAGTTAGCATTAATTTGATGGCAGTGAGTTTAGTTTTTTATATACTCTACAGTTAGCTGTTTTAAATAACAATGTTATTAAGATAAATTCATGTGCCATAAGATTCAATTTTTCAGATGTTACCCTTGTGTGCTTTTTAGTATATTTGCACAGTTGTGCAGCCATCACCACATGTAATGGCAACACGTTTCCATCATCACCCCCCAAAGAAACCCCAGACCCATTAGCAGCTGCTCATCTCCCTGTCACCCCAGTTCCTGTCAGCCATGAATTCACTTTCCATCCCTACTGTAAAGCTTTTGAAGCTGCAAACTAGTGAACGGGACAATGAATCGTACAGTTTCATTTCATTCACTCTACATGATATCTCTCGGGTGGCTGTCGAGGGCAGGGAAGGGGGCTAAGGCAGCATTCAGAGCGAGGCCCTTCAGAAAGTGAAAGTCAAGGTGAAAAAGGAAAACCACGTTTTCTAAGTTCGAGTGGAAGAGGTGCTCGTTTATCTTTGTAGATTACATACATGGGTAAGGGTGCAGGATGCCAAAATCCAGAGCCTGTCCCTGGTCAGCCGACATTCCCTGCCACATCTTTAAGGAAGAACTAAGGAGCATCAAAAAGCTCATGTAAAAAATTTACTATCTTTTAATTCCACTTTCCACGAACTCTGTAGTTTCCATGTATATGCAGAGAGCCAACTAGTGCAGAGAGAAGACTTTTGTTAGTACTCGTCTCTGACCTACACTCTAATGAGGAACTTAATGAGTGTCGCTGCCATATGGGTATCTACAATGGAGGACTTTGGTGTGTGGATTAATGTCGTGCCCCTCGTTGGGTCACTACGAGAAACCCTGAGCCACAGCGGAAGCCTTGGAGATTTAGTTTCCAGTCCCTGCTAAGACACTTGAATGCTAAGCCTTTGGATGTGTCATATCAACATGCTGGGCCTTTCCCCCCTCTCTGATTTGTGAGCAAATTGGAGGAACGAGAAAAGTGAATGAAATGACCCCAGAAACTTCCTTTGCACACCAGCTTCTGATTGTTGGGTTTTGCGCAGGGTGCGATAGATACGAGGGAGTACATGTGGAACTGAGTTGGGGGCTTAAGTTCTCCTGAGACAGATGGACAAACAAGTGACAGTACAGCTTCTGTAGTGTTTGCTACAGATGTCTGAAATAGCCGCCGTGG
Organism: Tenrec ecaudatus; assembly: GCF_050624435.1. Taxonomy (NCBI): domain Eukaryota; kingdom Metazoa; phylum Chordata; class Mammalia; order Afrosoricida; family Tenrecidae; genus Tenrec; species Tenrec ecaudatus. The sequence goes on from NC_134531.1 coordinate 122,369,341, forward strand.
CCCATTTGAGAGCTGGGTGTGAATTGCTCCAACATGAGAGTACTGTCAGTTGAAAACTACAGATGCCGTATTTATATCTTCAAAACAAAAAAGCCTTGTTTCCTTTGCCAGGCTGGGCCTGGAAGTCAGCCTCCAGGCTTATGTGTGTACTGTGGCATCCGGATGTCAGGGATCTTGTAGGAGTCGTGTTCCTGAGGCCAGATCAGAGGCTGGCTTGTGACAGGTACTTCTGTTAAAAAAAAGGTTTCAAAGCCATGGTTACATTTTTCCCCCCAGGGACTGGCCAGCTCCACTGGTGTTTCCTGGTAAGAGTCTGATTGTAAGTGGTGTTGCACATGGTTGTTTTATCAGGTTCTGTTTTAAGTCAAACCGCTGTGCTGTTGTGCAGTAGGGGTCCTTGGCTGGTACACACGGTGCTCACTGCAAGGTTGGCGATTCAAGTCCACTCTGAGGCACTTAAGAATAAAGGCCTTGGCATCAGGAAAACCAGTTATTGAAAACCCCGTGGAGCGCAGCCCTACCCTGGCTCATGTGAGCTTACTCAGTGGCAACTGGCTTATTGAGCAGGATCCCCACTGGTATTCTGCCTTAGCACAGACTGGCACCGAACCTCAGCAAGAGAGAGTGATTGCTTGCTTGCTTGTTCTGAGTGTTAGTCTTTATAGCCCTGTGGCCACAAATTCAAATGCCCGCAGGAGCCAGGCAGGCCATATCAATGGGTAAATCGTGCTTATTTGCACAACTGGGAGTAGTGAGGTCGGTGGTAATTAAGGGAGGACAGTTCTTCTTTTCTAAAGTCATTGACGTTTCGAAGAAAAGCAAACAACACTTTACTGGCCACAGAAACGGCTTCTGTGAGCTGGCTGTAGTGCCAAGAGTCACCAGTTTCAGCTGTGATTGATAGGTTAGTTCACCTTCACATGTACGAGGTTTTGTGGGTGTGCAAACCCTTGTATAATTGGTTTTAACTATCTCTGGGATGAGAGAGCCATGATTATTTTCACCCACCAATTTGGAACTACCTCAAAAGAAACCATATCCTCCCAACACTCATTTTTTGGTTTTTTGGCTTTTGGGGGATTTAGTTAATGTCAGAGCCACAGAGATGTAAATTGCGATCAAAACCATTCTGAATATATGTATGTGTGACACACACACACACACACACACACACACCATAGTGAATGAAGGGGGAACTGCAGAGTGGAGGCCCAAGGCCCATTTGTCGACCACTGGAGATCCCCTCATAGAGGGATTTAGGAGAGGAGATGGGTCAGGGTGCGATGTTGTACTGATGAAGAACACAGCTTTCCCCCAGATCCTGGATGCTTCCTCCCCCCAACTACCATGATCCGAATTCTACCTGCAGGACTGCATAGGGCAGAGGTTGTACACTGGTGCATATGGGAGCTGGAGGCACAGGGAATCCAGGGTAGATGATACCTTCAGGACCAGGGGTGTGAGGGGCGATGCTGGGAGAGTGGAGGGTGAGTGGGTTGGAAAGGGGGAACTGATTACAAGGATCCACATGTGACCTCCTCCCTGGGAGATGGATGGCAGAGAAGGGAGACTCTGGATAGGGCAAGATATGACAAAATAACAATCTATAAATTATCAAGGGCTAATGAGGGAGGGGGCAGCGGGGAGGGAGGGAAAAAAAAGAGGACCTGATGCAAAGGGCTTAAGTGGAGAGCAAATGCTTTGAAAACGATTAGGGCAAAGAATATATGGATGTGCTTTATACAATTGATGTATGTATATGTATGGATTGTGATAAGAGTTGTATGAGTCCCTAATAAAATGTTTAAAAAAAACAAACAAGAAAAAACCATTCTGAATATTTTGTACCACTTAGAAAACAAACTAACAAGAAAAACCAACAACTGTATCACTAAAGATAAGGAACCACAAGCATTTGAAACTGACAACCTGCCTTGCAAGTTGTCTACTGGGAATATTTACCCTGTCTTTTCTTTTCCAGATGTTAGGCAGATGTGGGGTTAGTGGCCAGGGTTGAATGGGGAGTGGCACAAGGTAGTAGTCACTGCAACACACACTCACACACTTCTACTTTCTACATTTCTGCCATAGTCCTGGTCTCTGCTGGGAATGAGCAGCAGGCAGCAAAAAAGAGATAGTGAGCCCATTCACATGTAGATGTTAGCCCTGCCCTCCAGGGGCACTTGCACTTGTTTATAGATATACAAAATGGCTCATTTCAACACTGTTCACAGTTTAGCTACTCTGTGTTTATCATGTGTGAACATCAGCATTATTCATTTCCAAAAACCTGAACAGAAAATAGTGCAAAATTTTACCCAAATTGCTGCCTCTATAATGACAGGGTATCCCCTGTTCTGCTAAGAAATTTGAGGATTGGGAACCATCCAGATGCCTTGGAGACAACACTTGTATTGCCTCCTTTGGGTCAGAACTTCTGGGCCAGGACTGGCCCTGAATATGGTGTGGAGGTTTCTAGTTTATCCTTTGGTATTTGCATTATTCAAACTCACATCAGCATCTAGGCAAATTTTTGCACATGTGTTTGTATAAGAAATTGAGGGGACCTAGTTTTTCTGTGTTTTGTGTTGGTCATTCAGGGGACTTTTGTTAGGGTCCTTCCAATTGGTTCTGGCTCATAGCCACCCTCTACACAGCAGAACGAAACACTGCCTTGTCCTATGCCTTCCTCCCAACTGTCCCTGAGGTTGAGCCCATTATTGTAGCCACTGTAACAATGCATCTAATGGAGAGTTTTCCTCTTTTGCATTGACTCTCTACCAAATATGATAACCCTTTCCAGGGATGGTCTCTTGGAGGAACCCTGGTGGCATAGTGCTTTCTTGTTGGGCTGCTGACCACAAGATCAGCAGTTCGAAACCACCAGCTGCTCCATGGGAGGAAGAAGGGGTTTTCTACTCCCGTAAAGAGAGCCTCGGAAACTTACAGGAGCCTGCCTCTAGGGCCCATATGTATCAGCATCGACTCTGGCAGTGAGTTTGGTTTTGGAGTTTGGTCTCTACTGGTAACAGTAGGAAGTATGAGAGACGAAATTTTGCTATCCTGGCTTCTCACCCGCATACTCGACTCTCAGACTACCTCCTCCAGACCGATTTGTGTGTTCCTCAGGCAGTCCCTTATACTGTGGATATTTCTCACCAGCACTGTAGTTCCAACGCATTACCGTAACGTCGTCTTCAGTCTTTTTGATTATCCAGCTCTCACAGGCATAGGAGGCACTTGACTGCCTTTTCTCAGTCCAGGCACACCTTAAACCTCCAAGTAACATTTGGGTTTTTTTTTTAACACTTTAAAGAGGTTTTGTGCAGCAGATTTGCCCAATGTAATGCTTCATTTGATATCTATATATTTATCTATAATATATTTTTTCCATTTGAAATCTTAACTGCTTCCATGAGCATAAATTGTGAGTCTAAGTAAAATGAAATTCTTCAGAAAAAAAATCCTTCAATGAAAGACAGCTTTGACCTTTTTGCCATTAATCTTTATGCCGTTTATTTGATATTTGTTTTCTTTACATTGAATTGCGGGGGCTTAAGGGACTTCAAATGTTTTCACTAAACCTACTAAATAAAACTGTGTCCAAATCATGTTCTTTTAACAGCGTTTTCTCTTCTGGGTGCTCTGTCAGTTTATTCATTTCACTGCAATGTCATGAGTAAATATTCTACTAATGCTCCCCCCAGGCCCCTGCTGGCACAGAGAATTACACATTTGGGCTAGTCATTCAATCCCACTAGTCAGTCCCCTGGAGAAAGATGAGGCTGTCTGTCCCTGTAAACATGTACCATCTTATAAATTCTTAAGAGGCAGTTCCATTTTGTCCTGTGGGATCACTGCGATTTGGAATCTTCAATGGCAGCAGGCTGGGTTTGGTGGGAATGCTTTCTTCTCTACGCACTAACTACCTTTTATTCTCCAATGCTTTGCCATTTGGCTTCTCTCCTTCCCAAGTCTTATGCTACTGACACTTGTTTCTCAGAGATCACCAGTGCCTCCTGGCCACCAGGACCACTGACCTTTCTTCTGGTTTCCTTTTTCACCTGTTCTTTCTTCACCTCTGAGCTTTCATAGATGCGGTTAACTCTACCTGACATGGTCTTCTTTCATTTCTTCTTCCTTCCCCTGCCATGGCTGACCCTCCCCGTGATCTTCAGGTCTAGTGTCAGGATCGGGTCTTTCAGAAGTCTTCCTTGATGACTCCCTCCTGCAGGTCTAGTTCAGGTGCTTCTTCTGGGAGCTTTCACAACACTCCATACTTCTCTGCTGTTGTACATCACATACAATATTCTAATCGATAACTTACATGTATCTTCCCCAAAAGCCAAGACCATGGCTATTATATTGATACCACTTGCCTTACATATGCATAGTGTACAAAAAAATATTTGTAGAGATCTACAAACAAAGGGGGCATTCAAACTAGGGAGAGTGTGTGCCTTCTTCTAGAGTAGACACTTGTCCCCTGGTGTTCCCTAGCAATCTTGGCTGCCCTTAGGTCCCTTGAAGCCTTGATTAAAGGTATAGAGGAGGGTGTCTTAGTCTGGCTTTTATATGTATAATATATATATATATAAACAAAAATGTTTATATCAAGAAAGTGGCTCCCCCAGTTGGTAGTGCTGATCAAGTCCAGTCTGGGTCACGTCTGCAGGAAGCTTTCCCCGACTTGCATAGCTGCTGAGAAGGAGGAATCAGGAAGCAGGAAGACCACAGGCTGCTGGAGGCAGAGGCAGATGAGTCCAAGTTTTGCAAGTCAGGTTCGTTGTTGCAGTATTGAATGAACTCAGGGTCAGCAGGTGATGTGGCAAGTTGATGAGCCAGACACATGACCCAGGTCAGCAGAATGAGGAGAAGCCTTCCCACAGTCTGCTGAAATCGACATAGACCGCACTCTCCATGAAAGCACCTTCTCAACTGCGTTGGGTTTGACATGAGGTAGGAGGCTGCACTCATCCCTAATGCTCCTCTTACTATCTCTTTGCTGCTCACAATAGATACTGCCGTGGAATTATTTACATATGTTATATCTCATCATGGGGGAGGCCGCCACTGCTAAACCACTTCCAATCCTGGCCCAGCCAAGTTGACCCAAAGCACAAAGAGGCTGTTAGAAACTGTCGATAAAAAAAGTGATACTTGGTGCTGAAGGAGGACAACTGTGAGGAAATCCTGATTTTGTTATGGAACCGCTTCAGTTAGCAGACAGGATTGTTCTGCATTGTTTGTGTTGAACAAGTAATAGCTACTCACTGGTAAAACCCATAGAAGGAATGAGTGGATAGCATTTAAGGGCCCTGATCAAGCACCAAATGGATGACTGGTGATTTTATCTTCATCAAGAAGGAATACAATTGAAGTACTGATTAATATTTGAAGAGAAACAGAGTTAGAGGAACTGATACTGTACTGGGCATATGAGGGGCTACCAAACAAAACAAAACAGAAAAGCTCCGCTGGGTGGGGCTTTCATCATACACATTTTTTTTCCTGCTAGGCAAGCATCTCGCATCTCACTCTAAGTTACTGCACCCAGTGGCATCGCCTGAGAAGGTTCTCTCAGGTCACAGTGCATTTTTTTTGTTCAAGCAGTTTTGCTTGAACGTCGTTTGTTTTGTTGTGATGGCCAACAGTGTGGGGCTGTGAAATTTTGTGTCCTGCTCGGGGAAAAATGCTGCAGAAACTGCTGTAATGTTGAACACAGCTTACAAGGACAGTGCTATGAGAAAAACTCAAGTGTATGAGTGGTTTTCTTATTTCAAAAAAGATGAAATGTTGATTGATGACAAGCCTTGTGCTGGGCATCTGTCAACTTCCTGACCGGACAAAAATGTCGACTCAGTACATTTGGAGTTCGTTCCACCAGGTCAGACTGTTAATTAAGCTTTCTATTTAAAGGTTCTGAAAATATTGCATAACTGTGCAACAAAAAAGGCCTGATTGTGGCAGATGGGGGACTGGTTTTGCCACCCGGACAATGCACCTGCTCACACAGCCATTTCAGTGCGCCGGTTTTTGACCAGAAAACAGCATGCCTCTCTTGCTCCATGCATCTTATTCACTTGAACTCTCTCCATTTGACTTCTTTTGGTTTCCACGAATGAAGAGGGACACGAAAGGACAGCGATTTGACAATGTAGAAGAGGTGAATAAAAAAAAATGGGGGAGGTGCTGTCAGCTATCCAAGCAGATGAGTTTGAAAAATGTTTTAAAGAATGGACTTGCAGATTTGACCAATGTATTAAATGTAATGGAGAGTACTTTGAAGGTGATAAAGTTTTGTAAAAAAGTTTAACTACATAGCTTGTGGCAGGGGGATTCCGGGTTTTTGTTTGTTTGTTTGTTTTGGTACTCCCTGGTATATAAAACTATTCAGCCAGTACTGAACTAATTGGTCCATTTAGAGACTTCCAAGAATAATTTTAATTGCATGTACTTAAATCTTATTTAAGCACCCAACATGCTTTCTCACACCTGCGAAAACATGACTGTACTGTAAAGAAACTACAGCTATATATCATTGATGTATGCTTGAGACAGGCTTTCCAGATAATCTAAAAAGAATATGAAATCCTAATCACAAGAATCTTCATGCAATTGGGAATAAATTATTGAATGAGTATAAAGACAATGAAAACAGAAATTTATTAGGTAGACTTTAGTATGCAAAAGTAGGTTTACATCTGTGTTACAGAATCTTGTGATTAACTACAATAGCCTACTTCATTTGAAAAAAAATGCTTTATTGTATTAGTTTGGTAAAGAGGAGATATCCTGTACATGTTTTAGGAACATTTTCACCAAAGACAGATTTCTAGAGGCTCCAACACTCACGGAGCCAGCTCTGCTTAGGTGGAGAATGCCTGTGGTAGAAGATTCACATTCACATCAGTCACCCACATCAGACTCAGATGTGTGAAGTGGAACTGCTTGCCTTCCCCCTTGGTCACCCCTGTTCCTCCTCCAAATTTCCTCTTTTCTATTAATTTCTGGCTCCTTCCTCTAACCTAGCCACACTCAGAGCTTCTGTATCAGCTCTGGTCTCTGATCTCACTTCCTGCTCCCTGTCCCTCTGTTCTTGGAGCATATGGTGTACTTGCTGTAAATGTAAGTGTTTTTGTGCGCTGCTAATTCAGAGACCGCATCAGATAGGAAAAATACCATTAAATGAAGTCAGAGACCCACATGCTAAGTCAGCACCATGTCTGTGCTAAGCGACCTTGAGTTAGGTGCTACTTACTGTCTTTAAGGATTTGTGTCCTTCTCAGAAGTCAGTGGGGCCAATGAGGCATAAAGGTTTCTGTCTTACATGGTTGCCCGTAGGATCTGTGAGAGCACTTCTAGAAACTGCACCTGGCTGAATTGTAATAAGGGAGCTCCATGAGTCTCCTTTGCACTCATTGATGATGCAGTGAATACAAGCACACCCTCTGAACTTTGCCCGTGGGTCAGTCCTGCCCCTTTATTATAAATGGTTGATTATTCTACAACAGACATGAGTTCACGTCTACATGTAAGGGGGTTCCACTCATCTTTTCCTGATCAGTAAGGCTGGCCTTGTCTTTGATTCTGATGTTGCTCTTCATTTTCCTTCCACTCCATTCAAGACCACCTGTGTGATCCTTTTCAGAGCAGTTGGCTGTGGCAATTGGGTACCAACCAGCTAGTTCTTGGTTCTGAACTAAGTTCCTGGTTTGGGATTTTGGTCCAAGTGGCATACTTTTTCCTCTCTCTGCTCAACATTATAACATTTGGGACAACCAAAATGCTAGTTTCCCATGTTCACAGCTTAATTTCACCCACTGAGAAAACAGATGACACATTGTACAGTGATGGATCCCAAATTGGCTTTATAAACTATAGTATATTCTAAATGCAAACAGCCTCTGAAGGGAAGTTTGCTCCTAGGAGGCTTGTGAATAGACTGTTTATTGCCTGAGAGAAGGTCAGGCTTGCATTGAGAGGTGTCTGGAATTCCCATCTGGGATGTAGTAGTTTATATATTCAGGTGGCCTAGTGCCGGATGTTAGTTCTTAACCCAAGAGAAACAAAGTTTCCAACCTGAAGATGGTGACGTCGCTGCTCTTTTAAAAGTGGGCAGCTGCTGCTGCTGTACCTGGCTGGCCCTACAAATTTCGTTAACTGAAGTGGAATTGTGTTCAATCTGCCTTATTAATGGTGGTGTTTGATGGATGGTGAGTCGTGTTGCCTCCATGAAGATACGCACAGTGTGTTGGTGGAAGGCTGGAGTCCACTGAACTTGTACTGGGGATGCTTGCATTTGCTCAGCAGTGTGTGCATTCTGTGCATCTTTTAAAACAGAAGGTTCGCAGCTGCCAGAATTGTTTTCCCCTTGGTTCTTTTTCTACACTTGATCTTAGCCAAAAGGTCGAGAAGCGATGTTCCTTGGCTTTTTTTCTGACAGATTTTTTTTTTTTAGAAACTTGATAGATTTTATGGATTGCCGCAGATTACTAGCTTCAGTTCTTCAGATGCACTACAAATTTTCTTGTTTTCTAAATTTGAAGACAGCAAAGGAGTATATTTATTTAATGTTATTATGTGCATAGTTCTTGGATTAAGTGAAGATAAGACTATCCTCTCCCCCAATTTTATTTATTTACATCTCATTGAGAATATAGACAGCAAAACATACACCAACTTGTTTCTACTTGTACGAGTCACTGACATTGATTACATTCTTGAAGTTGTACGACTATTTTTCACTCTCCTTTTCTAAGTTGTTCCTTACATTAATGTAAACTCAGTACACCTACAGGTTCATTTCCCATCTTTCCAGTTACTCTTGTCAATTTGATTGCATATATATCATTAAAAGAGTAATAATGTACTGTGAATTAGGTGAAGGTTTATAGAGCAAATGAGAGTTCTGCATTCAACTATTCATGCACATTCTGATTCAACTCATCCATTGCACTCCCCTCAACGTATCCATTGGATGTTTCCTATTTCCATTCTTCTTCCTTCTTTAACCCCCGGAACTATGCTCTTGGATAAATCCTGCCCCTTTATTGTCAATGGTTGATTATTCTGCAACAGAATATTATCCCACTTCTAGGTCTAAGGGTCATATGGCCTTGGGGGTTCCACTAGTCTCTCTCTACCTGCTACTAAGGCTGGTCTCTGCTTTGATTTTGACTTTTGCTCTTAATTTTTCTCCCCCTCCGTCCAGGACTTTCTAATGCAGTGGTTCTCAACCTGTGGGTTGCTACCCCTTTGGGGGTTAAACGACCCTTTCATAGGGGTCACCGAATTCATAACAGTGGCAAAATTGCAGTTATAAATAATTTTATGGTAGGTGGGGTCACCACAACACAAGGAACCGTATGAAAGGGTCACAGCATTAGGACGGTTGAGAACCACTGTTCTAATGTGATCCCTTTCAGAGCAGTTGGTTGTGGTAACTGGGCAACAACCAGCTAGTTCTTGGTTTTCAAGCTGTGGAGACAGACATTTTCATGGTCCATTAGTACACTGGACGAATTGTTTCCGTGTCTTTTGGTTTTTGTCGCTCGTTTTTCTTCTGGATATAAATAGTTCTTAAAACAAAATTCTAAAGGTAGAACTTTTTTATTGAGCTAAACTGTCACTCGCTTTTAAAATGACTTCAGGGATATTAGGCTATTCGTGTATGTTGTAATCATTTGATTTTAGTAAAAGATTAATAATTTAGTAAGTGGCATAGAACCTTCAACGTGCTCAACATGTGTTTTATTTTCTAGAAAGAGAAAAAATACAAGGTATAATCTCTTTTTTTGTGGTTAAGCCAAGTAGTGTTTATTTTGTATTATTATTTTTACAAAAATCACAGACTAATAATCTCATTTTAGATGGTTTATCACTCTGTCTCAGAAGTCAGCTAATGTCAAGATTTCTGTTGTTATTGGGTGCTATCGAGTCAGCCCCTAACCCATAAGAACCCTGTATACAACAGAATGAAACACTGCCTGGTCCTGTGCTATTTTTACAATGAACTCTTCTTATATTTGTGCCTGTTGTTTCAGCCACTGTGTCAGTCCATCTAGTATGAGGGCCTTCCTCTTTTTCCCACTGCCTCTCTACTTTACCAAGCGTAATGTCCTTTTCCACAGACTTGTCTTCCCGGGCAACATGTCCAAATTACATGATACAAAGTCTTGCCATCCTTGCCTCTAAGTAGCATTCTGGCTGTACTTCCAGGACAGACTATGTCTGTTCTTCTCCAGCACCAAAATTTAAGTGCATCGATTCTTCAGTCTCTTTAGTATAAAGATTAGCAATTTTAAAGACAGAAGTTCCTATAGAAATATTCCCTCACAATGGGCTTCAGTGGGCTTTATGGAGGCATTGGTCCCTGATCCAGGCCTTAGTGGGCAGAGTGTGGGCAGAAAGGATGGTGGTGCGTCCAGCGGAGACTTCCCCCATAGTGCGGTGGCACCAAATATTCAAATTTGTCATAAGGTTTGTTTGAAGTAATTCCCAGTGGATGAAAACAAATGCTGGCATTTCTGAATGATTTACTTGCCTTTCTTTCTACATGTGTGTATTGGAGAGAAGGGGGTATGTGTTCATGATTTTGCCTCTAGTAACATCATGATGCCCTGGTAGCATAGTGAGTTACGTGTTGGATTGTTAACCACAAGTTCAGCAGTTTGAAGCTACCAGTTTACAAAGAATGAGCCTGAGGCTTATGAAGGAGAAAGATGAAGGTTTCTACTCCCACAAAGAGTTACATTCTCAGAAACCCCCAGGGACAATTTTACTCTATCTTGTAGGCTTGCTCTTAATTGGGACTGAATTGATGACAGTGAGTTTTTTAATGTCATTCATGGAGTCCTGAGCATTTCCAATGGTTAATGTTTCTGGTTACTAATGGAAGGTTGTAGGTTCAGCTCCATCTAGAACAGTGGTTCTCACCTGCCTAATGCCGTGACCCTTTAATACAGTTCCTCATGTTGTGGTGACCCCCAACCGTCGAAAATATGTGTTTTCTGATGGTCTTCGATGACCCCTATGAAAGAGTCGTTTGACCCCCAAAGGGGTTGCTACACAGGTTGAGAACCGCTGATCTAGAGGCACCTCAGAAGAATGGCCTGGTTACCTACTTCCCAAAACTCAGCCATTGAAAATGCTAGTGACCCTGGGTTGCCATTGGCTTGGAATCAAATTGATGGCAACTTGTAGTATCTCTTTCACTTGTCTGGTAATCTCCCTTTGCATCATGCCCATCGACCCGCGGATGGTCCCTCCTGATAACATGCTCCAAGGACATTAGATGAAGTCTCCCCATCCTTTCTAAGAGCATTCTGCTTATACTTTTTCTAAAATATATTTGTCCTTCTGGAAGTCTACGGTATTATTTTATCTCTGTTGCCATTTCCATAGCTCAAACGCATTAAATTCTCCAGTCTTCTTACAGATTATCCAGTTTTCTTGGGCATATGAAGCAATGGTAAATACCTTGGCTTGGGTCAGGCATACCTTAGCTCTCAAAGTAGCTTCTTTGCTTTTTAAAATCATTTTATTGGGGGCTCATACAACTCTTATCACAATCCATATATACCATTGTGTCAAGCACATTTATACATTGATTGTCCTCATCATTCTCAAAACATTTGCTCTCCACTTAAGCCCTTGATATCAGCTTCTCATTTCCCCCCTCCCTCTCCACTCCCCCCTCCCTCATGAACCCTTGATAATTTATAAATTATTCTTATTTTGCCATGTCTTACACTGTCCGACATCTCCCTCCCTTCACCCACTTTTCTGTTGTCCATCCCCCGGGGAGGAGGTTATATGTAAATCCTCAGAATCGATTCCCCTTTTCTACCCAACCTTCCCTCCACCCTCCAGTATCGCCACTCTCACCACTGGTCCTGAAGGGATCATCTGTCCTGGTTTCCCTGTGTTTCCAGTTCCTATCTGTACCAGTGTACATCCTCTGGTCTAGTCAGATGACTAGATAGTGACCATGATAGTGGGGGGCGTGAGCTTTGCTTTTTTAAAACAGTTTTTTCAAAAGGCCTTTTGTAGCAGATTTGCCCAATGCAATGGGTCATTCAATTTCTGACCAGTTTCCGTGGACATAGATTGTAGATCCAAAAAAATGAAATCCATTAGCAACTCACAGTCTTTTCTGTGCAGTCCCTTCACGATGTTGTTCATTAATCCAGTTGTGAGGATTTTTCGTTATGTTCAAGTGTAGTCAGTTTTGAAGCCTGTCATCTTTGTTCTGCATCAGCCAGTGCTTCAACAATTCTTTTAAGCAAGCATGGTTGTGTCATCTGTATATTATAGGTAGTTCATGAGGGTCCGCTAGTCCTACTGCTGCTCTCTCCTTCACATAGTCCAGCACACCCTCCTGATTTTAAGTCATGCACTTGCCCCTTGGTCTGTTCAAATGACTTACCCTTGCTCGGTGTACGAGTTCCACGTGAACAGGTGAAGTTTTCTGGAATTCCCATTCTTTGAAATGTTATCTATCAATAGTCTGTTATGATTGACACAGTTGAAAGCCTTTGCATAGTCAATAAAGTACAGGTAAACATCTTTCTTACATTCTCTCCATTCAGCCTCATCAGCAGTGGTATCCCGCATGTCACATCCTCTTGTGAATTCAGCTTGAATTTCTGGCAGCTCCTTATTGATGTACTGGTGCAACTATTTTTTAATTACTTTCAGTAAAATATTACTTGCATGTAATAGCATTGATATTGTGTGATGGTTTCTGCATTCTATTAAATTACCTTTGTTTGGAATGGCCACAAAATGGTTCTTTACTTGTCAGTTGCCCAAGTTTCTGTCTTCCAAATTTCTCAGCCAAGATGAGTGATTTCAGCACATTGCATTTGTTTATTGAAACATTTTTCTTGATAGTCCATCAATGTCTTTTCATTTCAGTCATTGCCATTTGAAAACAGTTATGGATTAAATGTGTGGCCTCTCCCAAAACTAGGTAGTGATATTCTAACCCCTATTCCTGTTGTTGTTTGTTTGTCCGTCTATCAGTTTCTGGACCGTTGATTCTTGACAGTGTTCAAGGGCTACTTGGACTTTGTCCTTCATTACCATTGGGTTTGATCATGTGCTGCCTTCCAACATGGTTGGACATTGACCAGCTCTTTTTGGTTCTTTTTGGACTGTGTATTCCTTCCACATTCCTGCGATGCTTCTTGGGTTATTTAATATCTTACCTAAGCAATGTTAATCAGTCTATTAAGCACTCTTCTTATGATTGACAAGGTTTGAAAGCCTTTACATAATCAATCGGCTCAAGGTAAACACCTTTCTTAGGTTCTCACCTCTCATCCAAGATCCATTTGACATCCACAGTGATATCCCTCAGAATTGACTATTTCAGTATCGCAACTTGAGATTGGAAGTTTCGCGGGCTCCATTTACCTCGGAAATTTAATCTTTCCTAAGAATACTCCTGTGAGTGTATGGTGGTGCCTGAGGCATCTTGGTGCACAATTTAGGAATCCCAGGGTGAGAATCTTGAGTTTTTTTAAAGCAGTTTTAAAAGTATAAAAGCAATGAAAAGATAAGGGGTTGAGTTGGTTAAGAATGCAGAAGATTTCTGAGTAAAGTAAAATTTGTATAGGGTCATCATTTTTTAAAACCATTATGTGACTGGAGATTGATGTCCATGTCTCTCAGTAAGTATCAGACAACCAGTATTTTCTCTATTGGAATATGTTTCTGTTTATTTGGTTGAGACCAGACAAAAGTAGTTGGTTTGTACATTGGAGCAGTTTGGTATGAAAAGAATCTAACTCGAAACCAAAAGCACTGTCATACAGCTGATTCGGCTCATCAGGACAATCCTCAGCATGAGCACATGTGAGCAGCAGCACAGAAACTAGAGTGGGGGAGTGAACACTGAATCCCCAGCTTCCCCTTATGTTTGCTTACTCTGCAACATAAAATCATTCTAGAGAGTGGGGACTGGTGCACCATTTTAGTCCTATTTTCTATCTCTTTCCCCCCCAACAGTTTTATTGGCACATGACTTACATATCTGACAATTTGATAGTTCGATCATTCAATGAAGGGTAATTGTACAATCACCACCACATCAATCTTAGAGCATTCCTCCCCGTGGTTGACTTGTGTGATTATGATCAGTTCTAGTGCTCCCTCTGCCCGCCTCCCCACTTCACGAGTATGCCCAAATCCCCTGCCCTCCTTATAACCCCCCATCTTTCCCTGTCACTCCTTCTATCAGTGATTCTCCTTGTGCAGTACTCCTCCTGGGCTTCACGGCGGGGAGACCCAATAGAAAGCAATTTTCTATCTCTTTATATCTGTTTTGAGTTGATTTTATTTAGTTCAAATTGAGAAACTAAAATTCACCACCTATATATAATGAGTTGAAAGGGTTTCTGATTAAGAAAATGCGTGCATTTTAGTTTCCTTTTGTTTCCATTAAGAATGTCGGGATATAATGCTCCTTTTAAGTAGTCAGGTTCACTCCTCAGATGAGCAGTTTATCATAAAATACCTCCATTTTGAGGATTTCTAGAACATTGTGGATCATTACTGTTACATTCAGTACGCAGGCCTCCTTCAGGGAGAAGTAGCGTAATGGGAAGTTGTATAGCCTGTCCCATTCAAGTGGAAAGACTTCTGAGCCAGGCCTTTCAAAGCTCCTGTGCCTGCGGGAAAAGTTATCTGCTCTCCAGCCCCCGCTGCTAAAGGTCTGTTTGGGTAAGTTGGCTTCAGTTCACATTTTCACCACCTGCTGAGTTTGTCTGTTGCCTTCCAGCCTTGGCCTCCTTCACCTGGCAAGCCATTCCTGGCCTGTAGCTTTGCTCTAGTCTTTTCTAACTTTTTAATAAATACCACGTGGCACACATGTGAATGTAATAGAGAGTGCACCCCATGTTGAAACTCGATATCGAACTATGGCAACTCGGTGTGGGTTAGACTTTCTAACGGGTCTCAGACCAGGAGTTCACAGCTCACTTTCCACATAGGGTACAATGCTTCTGGTTTCTTTGTGACATTTGAATTTTCTCAGAAACCTGAATAAAGACCTGAATACTGTACAGATGCAAATAAGTAGGATGCATTCCTCAGTCTATCTTGGGATCGTTTTATCCCCCCTTAGAGTGATGAGATGAGCTTTTCTGTCCCTGTAAGGCGGTGTCACAGCCGCAGGAACCCCAGGGGCAGTTCGACCATGCCCCTAGGGTCGCTGTGAGTCAGAATGGACCCGGGCAGTGAGTTTTGGTTTTCGGAGTGATCACGTTGAAAAGAAAAGACATCATCATCCCTGCCTGCCTCCACCAGAGCTGCTAGCTTCTGAATTCTTCACGATAATCAATACCAGATGCGTGGCTGCACTGGGAAGGTGTGTAATGGTCTCACGTTACATTCCACTGCCGCCAGCAGTTGAATGCTGAGGGACTGGACTAGGCTGCTGACAAAGAAAATCCTGTGCTTTCCATGTCACACAGTGATTTCCTTGCTGTAAGGATGAAGGCGGTGCCGGGGTGGAGGTCTGTCCTTAAAACTTGAATTTCATAAGAAGGACCTGAGTAGGAAATGGAACTAACTGCCTTTCAAAGGGTGAGTCCTCGGTTAATGGAGGTCGTGTGAGGAATCATTATTGCCAGTGATGGCCTAGGATGCCGCTTGTCAGGTAGATGGCTTGAGTAGATGACGTCTGCGACTTCTTCCTTGTGACTCTGACCCTGGACCTCCTCCTCCTCCTCCTCCCGCCGCACCTTCTGAAAGAAACCCAGGGAGGGGCTGGACTGCGCCTGTGAACCTGGGCACAGTAAGGGAGCCCAGCCCTTTCATTGCAATCTCCCATTTGCTGAAACACACATGTTCAAATGCAGGGCCTCCAGTCAGATCCTTCACAACCCAGAACAACCTGGCTTTGATCAGGAATGGGTTTGGGAGCGCGATAAAGGAGAACATCTTAGTTTTCAGAGTTTGGTCACATCTCTGATTCATTTCCATATTGTGGCTACCCTGCTAGAGTGGCCCTGTTCTCTCTTATAGGTATGGAAAAAGCAGCCCAATCTAAAAAACAAAAAACCACAGTCCTCAAGTCAGTTCCAACTCACAGACACCCAGGGACATCATTTTTACAGGAAAACGAGAGAAGAAAGAGATGAAAATGATCTCAGGGCAAAAGAGTCACCTCAATCAGAAACCAAACCAGTTGCTATCGAGCCAGTTCTGCTTTGTGAGGGGCAGGGTAGTGCTGTGCTCCGTTGCCTTTGTTTCAAGGCTCTGATCCTCAGAAGCAGGTTAGTCGGACTTCCTTTCGCTTCTTTTTGCCAGACCTTGAGCTGCCAACCTTTCCCTCAGTAACCCAGTGCTTAGCCATTTGTGCGTGCCCACCGCCAATCCAGGGACTCTCCAAAGAGGCAGCAACACCCGAAATCCAAACCATAACTGTGGAGTCATTTGCAGCTCCTGGCTACTCCTGTGCTACACTGACTGTCTGTAGGTCTGCTTACTGTGAGTTGGAATTGACTCAGTGACAGGTGGATTAGTTTGGTTTACAGATCTGAAAGAGGTATTAAAACCCAAACCTCCACTGCTATCGATGTAGTTCCAACTCATAGTAACCGTCCATAGATTTTCTAGAAGATGGCCTCATCCTTGTGCCCCAGAGTAACTTGTGGGTTTGAAACACTGACCTTGTGGTTAGCCGCCTGTGTTAGGCTGGATTGAGTAGAGAAATGAATCCAGAGACACTCATATATGTGTGAGAAAGAGCTTTATATCAAAAAGTAATTGTATATTAAGAAAGCACCCCCCCCTCCAAAGTGAAAACACCCCAGCCCAGTCCAGATCAAGTCTAAAAGTCTGACATTAGCCCATAAGTCTGACAGTAGGACATAAATCCCTCTTCAGGCTCATGCAGCACATGCAATGATGCAAAAGGCAGGCAGATCACAGGCCAGTGATCTTGGGCAAAATCTTGGGGATGCATTGGCAGTGGAAGCTCTCCAGGGCTCTCACAGGACTCAGCGTGGCTCCACATGGCTTGTCAACAGGAAGGTACAAGCAGAGAGAGAGACTGGAGGTTCCTAGGACCCTCCTTATGAGAAGGCTGCACCCACAAGGAGCTACCATTAGGCTGTGACCCCATTGACAGGCTAAACTCCGCCCCTTCGTGCTATCAAGTTAACTGGAGATTATGTAACTACCACATAGCCCAGTGCTTAAGGCACAGCACTACCCCCTTAAAAGAGGTGTAACCAGTGCTTAATCTGCTTCCTGGGTTATCAGTAAATCAAACTTTCAAGTGTCCAATCTTCTGGCAACTTTATATCCCAGGAGTTAAGGTCCTGTTTAATTTTTAATCTTAAATAAAAATATGATTTATATTTGCATGTAGCTAAATAAATAGAAGCTATTGAATTTAGGCTTATTTAAGCATTGCCTATTAAGAATTGATAACTTTGAGACTATGATCTAAGCATTGGAAAGAGTAATTTGAACAGTCTATACAAGAATCAATGTCCTATAAAACAGTTGAACTCCTGTGTGTTTTCGAGACAAATACATATTTTAAAGATTTTTAAATAAATAGATTTTTAATTTGTGCATTAAGTAGTGGGTTTACATTTCTGATCATTATGCTATATGCAACAATCCAATCAACCCCCCACCCCGATCCCTGTGTCCCACCCCACCCCCTCTACAAATTTTCTCATTTCTCTCTGTGGTCCTTTGGCCTCCCTTTTACCAAAGTCAACCTGCCAACCCTCTAGTCTGCTGCTGTGTCCCCACCTTCCTTACCCTCCCCAAATTCTGCTCCAACGTTTATTCCTTTTGGTATGTTAGTCTTTGTCTTAGTTATAAATCCTTACCGTGGTGGTGGTCTCATATGGTTTTTATCCTTTTGTGATTGACTAGCTTCACGCAGCATAATGTTCTCCAGGTCCGTCCATATCCTGAGGTGCTCCGTAGGTTCATCATTGTTGTTTAGCTCTGCAGAGTATTCCATTGTTTGCATATACCAAAGCTGCTGTATGCATTCTTCTGCTGATGGGTACTTGGGCTGTTTTCGGCTTCTTCCTATTGTGAACAGCTGCACTGAACATGGGAATCCATATGTCTGTCTGTGGGATGGCTCTTACTTCTTTAGGGTATATGCTTTGAATTGTAGGGAATATCTGTTCCTAATTGTTTCACGTAGGCCTACTAGCAATATTTCCACACCTTCACTGGGATTTGGTGTTTTCTGGTTTTTTTTTTAATTTTTTAACTTGACCGTCATTGTTGGTACAAAGTGGTATCTCATCAGAATGCACTTTATGGTCTATAACAATAGCAACAACATCGTTGCTATCTTTTACATCTCCCAGATGGTGAGTAATAGTTGTTGTTTGGGGTATTGGTTTATGTCCTATACTTAACATTTTAATTGAGTAAATTGTCTTTTTTCGTATTGAGGTGTTACAGTTTTTTATAGATTTTAAAGATCACTCCCTTGTCTGTTGTAGCGTCATCTAAGATTTCCCCCACTCTGTGGGTTCTCCTTTTACTCTCTTAGAGACTGTAAATGTTTACTGGAGAAAGCTTCGTCTTTCTCTGGTGGAGTGGCTGTGCTGTGAATCAGACCTGACTCAGTGGCCATGACTGAGATACAAGGACTGTACTCACTGCCATCCAGTCGACGCTGACTCATCGCAACCCTGCAGGACAGGGTAGAGCTGCCCTGTGAGTTTCCAAAACCGGACTCTTTACAGGAGTCCGAAGCTCTGTCTTTCCCCTGAAGAGCTGCGGGTGGTTCCAAGCCCCTGACCTTGCGGATTGCAGCCTCATGATGCCATAACCACTCCACTCCACTCCTGTGTACGACCGGCCTTCATTTCCTTAGGAGCCACCCAATATAGAGATCTTTGAGTGATTTCTCTGAAAAATAGAACTTTACATGAGTAGTGTAGTAGAGTAAATCAGGATGCCTAATTGGCATTTATTGTTTTGAAGAACATTATTGCTTAGCTTTATGTCCTTGAGCAAATCATGTAACTGCTTTCTTTAATTACATATCTGTAAAATGAATATGATGACCTGAGTGAATTAGTTTGGGAGACTAAATGAAATCTATATAAAAGTTGAGGAAAGCCTCAAAGTCAGATAGAAGAAAAGGTCACTTTTTATGTGAAATAAACACTTTCCCCCCCTGCCCTAAATTTTGCATGTACAGATTTAGTCTTATATTGCCAGAATATAAATAAAAATATTTTGATGAAATGGAGGCATTTGTGACCTGAAGTTCTTATGACCTAGAAGCCACAGTCCTATGACTGTGTACTTTAGTGTTTTTCCTTGCAGAGAAATTAATACCGTTTTGAATTCAAGCAAAGAATGTCATACTATTCAAATAAATCTCACCCCCTCTCCCCCAAATCTGCATATCTTTTCATATGTTTGAGTCTGAAAACTTACTGACTGCCCTTCTTAGACATCTGGACACTTGTATGCAAAAGGCCCAATGACCTATGTTTTATAGATTTATTTTAACTATGGAGATACTGGGTTCCTCTGTATATAGTTAAATGTGCCAGCCTCCTAACCAAAAGGTTGGAGATGAGAGTACACTCAGATGCCTCTGAAGAAAGGCCTGGCGGTGTGCCACCCCAGGATCCCAGCATAGCAGCATGGCTCCACTCAGACACCCAGGGGGTTGC
The DNA here is from genome assembly GCF_050624435.1 of Tenrec ecaudatus. Classification (NCBI taxonomy): domain Eukaryota; kingdom Metazoa; phylum Chordata; class Mammalia; order Afrosoricida; family Tenrecidae; genus Tenrec; species Tenrec ecaudatus. Next base: position 122,389,029 of record NC_134531.1, read on the forward strand.
CTTACATCAGCGCTTCTCAACCTGTGGGTCACGGCCCCTTTGGTGATCGAATGACCCTTTCACAGGGGTCACCCGATTCATAACAGCAGCAAAATTTCAGTTATGAAGTAGCAATGAAAATAATTTCATGGTGTGGGTATCACCACAACATGAGGAACTGTATTAAAGGGTCGAGGCATGAGGAAGATTGAGAACCGCTGCCTTAAGTGGAAACCCAACTCCACAGCAACTGGTTATTGAGGTATAATTTAAGAGAAGAATTTCCTCCTGTTTCTGATAAAGTTTATGTGCAAGTTGGTATTATAATCTTCCAGAGACAAAAATAAGATAACATGAGAGGTTGAAGTAGTTAGATCTGTGGTCCACAGTATACCAGTATGCCCAAGTTTGTCAGGGCTACTAATTTACCCTGGCACATTCTCATACATAAGTGGGAGATTCCTGGTAAGAAATGAGTTGGAGTTTAATAAACCAAATCACATCGATTCCAACTCACAGCGATCCTCTGTAGGGTTTCTGAGATGCAAACCTTTTTGGAAGCAGATGGCCTCAGTGGAGCACCTGGTGGGTTTGAACCTCTGACCTTGCAATTAGCAGCCCAGCACCTGATGGCGCTCAGTATGATGTTGAAATACAGTCTGGTATTAAGTGAGAAGTGTTGCTAACTTACTTGCTGTTTTTATATGAGGCATTCATAATATATTGTTCGTATGACTCCCAGACATATTGCCAGGCAGATGATAGTGGAGAGTTTTTTGCACGTGCAAGAGTGAACTAGTCCCCATGTTTAAGAGACACACGTCATTGTGATAGACTGAGGGGTTACTCATGGGGGCTAAAAAATAGTCCCCCTTTGTATAAAACACAAAATCAAGACAAAGGGACAAACTTGTATAAATCAGAAGACCAACAAAGGAAAATGAGCTGCCCTTTGGCATTGTTGGAAGACTGGGGCACTGTAGATGGATTGCTTGGGGTATCGATTAGAGCTTGACTTGTATTCACCTGGATTGCAGTGATGGCGTCAGCTCCATTTTGTGTTTTGTCATAAATCCAACCTCCCTTGAGTTGATTCTCATAAGCAGCAATATAAAAAATTTGCCCTCGGGCAGTCTGTATTTATGATGACTCCCCTAGAAAGCCCAGAGTTAGAAGCAGTCGCATCTTCAGGGACTTCCATGGGCATGTTCTTATTGGAAATTCAGTTACCATGACTACTGGACATGAGTCTTAGCAGGACCAAGCCCAGAGGGCTCCAGAGCCAATCTTGTCAACTTTTCTATCTGCAGTAGTGTTCAGATCTCAATAATGGACCCTTTCCCACTTCTATAGTTCCCTCTGTCACCAGTCATGATTTTATAATGAATGTTGTTTTCTGTGTTCTAAATTAGCCACCTGGCCATGCATTCTTTGGACATCATTATGGCCTCTTATTGATGGTCTCCCTCATCCAGGTGATTGGCCAGTTATTGCCTTGTTTAAGAGGTTACAAAGGGGCCTCTGTAAACTATATTTGAATTTGGGTCTTCTTTTACCCTCTTGAATGGGGAGAGGGTTTTGAAGTTATATAGACAGCGGAGGAATGCCCTATCCACTTACAGTCTTCTGAAATAAGCTGCCTTTGTTCTGGAGCTAAATCAGGACTATCTTCTTCAAGGTGACTGCTGGATTATACTTAAATAAATTTCTCTGTAGGTTTTTAATGATTGCTGATGCATGTTCAAGGCTCAACTGAGCTGATAAACTGACGCTAAATTAAATTACGAGGTTTACTTGGCGCTTGAACTGTTCATTCAGCAGTTGTCCCCCTTGGCTAACCTGAGGACCTTTTCCTGAACCTTGTGTGAAAAACCAAGCAGAACAGCTGAAGCAAAGACATCAGGACACATATTTTAAGACATCTAATGTGTTGTATGCACATTGGACTTGCAAAGTAAATTTATAAGTACTTCTTACGAGGAACTCTGGTGGTGTAGTGGTAACACATTGGGCTGCCATCCGCCTGGTCAGCAGGTTGAAACCACCAGCAGCTCCTTGGGACTGGGCTTTCTATTCCTGTAAACAGAGCCTCGGAAGCTCAGAGAGTCACTCTGTACTTATTTGAATGCAGTGAGTTGGAGTTTGGTTTTTCTGGTGGCACAGTGGGTTAAGTTTGGGGCAGCTAAGTGAACGATCACCAATCTATACCTACCAGCCAGCCGCTCTAGGGGAGAACAATGAGGTCACCTGCTTCCGTGAAAATGCACGGCCTTGAAGACCTTACGGTGCAGTTCTAGCCTGCCTTGAGAGGGATGATGTGAATTGGAATCAAGTCACAGCAGTGGATTTGATTGATGGCGGCCCTTTCTGCAAAGAGAGGGTAGAAGTGAGGCCTGCCTGGCACAGATCAGGTGTGGAATTTGGGCTGAATTTCAACTGCATTGTGCAGTGGACTTGGTGGAGGTTTTTGTTTTTCCCTCGGACATTTGCATAGTCATCACCTCCAACAGTTTTTACACCTTTTCCAGACCAATTATGGGCCAGTGGGAGCTATTGTACCTTTGTAGTGCACAGCCCCGGCGGTGGGGGTGGGGGGCCTGCAGGACTCCTCGTGGACATTTGTACTGCAGTGGGGGTGGACAAAGGAGATGTGTGAGGGGGCTGGGAACTTCACAATGATTCACAATGGGTAGGACAAGGAAGGCCTTGATGTGGAGGTATTTCTTATATTCAGAGAATTCAGCACAGAGAGGGGCCATGTCACCTCTATTAGTCTGATGGTACGGAGGATGTCTGGTAGAGGGGACCCAGCAATTAACTGTCATTTTCGGAAAGGTGTGGCTGGTTACACTTTCAATGGCAAGATCAGTTTCCGGGAGGCTCTGCAAGACTGATAGTCTCCAAATGTTTCTTCTGTTCTCTCTTCTCTGGTTGGTTATGTCTTCATCTTGTTTTTAGGATATAGTTCTACCTAGAGTCTTAGTCCTTTAGAATGGCTCTGCAATACCTAGGCCTTATGTTAATTTGTATAATAACATCTGTTGCTTGTGAATAAGGATCTTTAGTGGTGCTATGGGCTAGGCATTGGGATTTCAGCCATAAGTTCAGTGGCTCAGACCCACCAGCTGCTGTGTGGCTGAACTATGAGGCTGTCTGCTTCTGTACAGATTTACAGTCTGGGAAACCCATAGTTGAACTTGACTCAATGTTAAAGGGTTCTTTGGCGGTTCACTGCTTGAGACTAAATAGCCTAAATACAGTCTTCCTGTTCAAATACTACAGTGATTTATACTAAAACGAAGCCTGACTATCTTTTACAAATGGGGAACCTTTGGTTTGCCTACTGTGGGTCTGTCACCAGGAAAGACCGATTGCTGTAAAGGACATCATAGTTGGTTAAAGTAGAGGGTTAGTGACTGCCGCAGTAGCTGCAACAGTGGGTTTAACGATACTATCATGTAGCTGACACTGTCCAAACAATAATAACAACAACAACCAAACAAACTCACTGCCATCCAGTCAGGTCCAACGCAAAGCAACGTATAGGACAGAGTAGAACTGTTCCTTTCTGAATTTCTAGGTTCAGAGGGAGTTTCTGAGACTGTAAATCTTTTCAGGAGCCTCAATTTTTCCCTTGTGAAGCAGCTGGTGATTTTGAACCACTGACCTCACAGTTAGCAGCCCAACTCATAAGCCAGTGTGCCACCAGGGCTCCTATCTGGCTAGTACTCAGCAACTTTTTGTTCTGCTCTGAGTTGCAGTCTACTGGAGGGCACCTGAGAAGAACATCTTTCTTATGAAGAATGTTTAATGATACAGTGCTGCTGTTGCCCTTTGGGATTTTGCAGCTGAAATATTTATGGAAGCAGATAGCCAGGGTTCCTCTTGGGAAACTGTTGGGGGATTCATTATCCTATCTATTAGCTGCACAGGTTTAACTATTAAAGTGCACTAGTTAATACTAAACTGTGTGAGATTTTGCTTTTTCAAATCACATATAGAGCCTGCTTTAATATCAAACATAAATCTATAAAATAATACTATTACCAGTTTTTTGTCTTTTAACAAGTGAGAAAATGGAGGCTCAGAAACCCGTCTTACTTAAGGTTATATCAGTCATTAGAGACTAACTTTACTGCATGGTCTCTGAATGCGTATCATTTGTACATTCTTTTCCCTCAGTTGATCATAGTGCTTCTACTCATGGTTTGGAGTTTTGTTTTTGCCCATTTTATTGAGAAAAAGCACCTGGAAAATAAATCTCTTACAATACAAATTTACTCACAATTTCCCCCCAAAACGACTGTTCAGGTATGTAATTTGAGGGCTTTTTGCTTAAGGTTGGAAATAATACAACTGCTTTGTAAAACACTCCCGTAAGACAGCTATATCGCTGGCTGCGATTTCTCCACGGGGAGAACTGATGTCTAACAGCTAAAGTGACTTCCGATCTCTGGACTGGTGGTCCATAATGGGATTGAATTTAAGGATAGGTTCTCTGCGTGGCCAGCTTCACTAGTCCATCCATATTTCAAAAGCTTGAATTTCCTTTGTACAGCGCCACCACCACCCCACGCATCCCCCCTTCCTCCACATCGCACCTCACCCTCTGCAACACACACATACACACACACAAGCATTGGGCTGCTAACTGCAAGGTCAGCAGTTCGAAACCACCAGCCACTCTGCGGGGAAAAGATGGGGCTTTCTATTCTCCTAAAGAGTTACAGCCTCTGAAGTTCACAGGGGCAGTTCTGCCCTGCTCCCTGGGGCGGCTGTGAGACCGCTGTGAGTCGGCATTGACTCGATGGCCGTGGGTGTGGTTTGGTTTGGTTTATCACCTTTAACCTTCCAGGAGTTCCAGGCCCTTTCTTAAGGGCCGCCCTTTAAAAGTGTAGCTGATGTGAAAAATGTAATTGGACATACTGATCTCTATATCTATCTATCCATCCATTCATAAATTAAAACAAAAAAAGTATAGTTGCTGAGCACTTCCCAGGGCCTTGGCCTCGCTGGCGATGAGTAAGGTCCAGCCACAGTCCAACACCGTGAGTAGGCTGCCCGCCTGTGTTGCAAGTACTGAGGTAAGGCGCCTCACCTTCTTCCCAAGATTCCCGCTGGGCTCACCCCCAGTTCCTGAGGAAGCTGGCCCTTACATCCACGGACAATACCTATGCTACTTGCTTTCGGGGAAAACGTCCACCACGAAGTCACTTTAAACATCTTTCGTTCTTGGAATGCAAGTCCCCAAACAAGTCCTATGAACTGTAATGTAACCCAAAGGCGCGCAAGGTTTTTCTTTTTGCTGCGCGTGTGTGTGGTACACATAAATGTAACACTGTAACTTTGCCCGGAAACTTTTTTTGCTCGTCCATTGAGTAAGCGAGTATGTGATTGTCAGGGGCGCAGTCTGCCCCTCAGTTGTGTGTGCGCACAGGTGCCCCTCCCCTTGTCCCCTTGGCGGCGGGCCCCACCTGCTCGCACCCGGGCCCAGCCAGCCCAGCCAGGTCGCCTCCGCCCAGTGACGGGCTGAGGCGCAGGGCTGGGGGCGGGCGGACTCCCGCCGCCGGCGCAGACGCGATTCGTCACTCCTGCAGAACTTTCCCCTTGAAATCCCTGCCCCAGAACCAGCCTTCCCGCCCCGGGAGGGTTTGATTTGAGTGGCTTTCCTCCCGTTTTTTCCTGTTGCGTGCCAGTTCGGACCGCGGACGGGGGCCTGAGTACATGCTCGCGGTCCCCGCCCCTGCAGCCGGCGACCCTGACACCATGCACTCCGAAGCGGAGGAACCCAGGGAAGGTATGGCGTTGATTTGCCTCCGTGCTGGAAAGAGCCGCTGGAGAATGCGGGGAGCTGGGAGAGTTGGGCAAGGATCGGTGGGCGGTTGAAAGTAAGCATGGGCACTAGGTTCCCTGTGCCTTCGCCGCGGTCTGGAGATGGATGTAGGCAGCCTTCGCCCAGCAGTTGCTTAGAGGGGATGGCAGAGAAACTCTGACCTGGCTGTCCGACCCACGAAAGACTGCTCTTTCGTTTTCTCTGGAAACAACACAGCCCGAGTGCCGAGTGCCCAGTCTAAGAATGCAAACTGTGTTTGGGCGAGGGCTGCCTGGCGGCATCAGGCGGACGAAAGCGGGGTCTCTGCGTAGAGCCTGAGCAGTTGTGGGTCCCTTGAAAGGAGTTCAGAAATGGAGAATCTCGTGTTTCCAGCCAAGGAGAGAAGCTAAAGAAGGGGGTAGAAAGTGAAAGGTTTTTTTTCGGGTGGGGTGGGGTGGGGGGCAGCTGTTGGATACCCCCCGCTGACTTTTCATCAGTGAGTTCATTTTTAGGTGGGGGATGGAGGGGGCCCTAGGGGGGACCTGAGAGATGTGAGGGGCGCCTTGTGCAGCCTGAAACTGAGGAGAGTTTTGTCTGTCTTGAACTTTGCCAGAACGAAAGGTTTCATTTACTTTTAACAGAGAACGGGTGACAGGCCTGGAAAAGCGCCAACCCAAACACAATTATACGCTGGTGTGAGTTTGGGGAGTATTTGTGCGTGAGTGTTTGTATGCTTTGTTTCCTGAGATTTAATGTACACAGAAGCGCTCTTGTGATGGCGGGGGTGGTTGGGGAAATTAGAGTACGAGAGGGGACACCATTCAAGATAGCCAGATTCCTTTTCTTTTCAAGTAGCCTCTTGGGAGGCTGGTAAATTTAAAATCAATCACCGCAGCTGAGCAGGAAGGAACCCCATCATTTCTCCATTTGGTAGACATCAAGTAGGCGAGCGCTTGCAGCTTGTCCACTTCTGTCTTTTACTGCCTCTCCTTTCTGTCAACTAAAAACTGTGTTTCATGATGCAGCCTCTGTGGGCTGATGCGTAGCTGATTCCTCTGTGTGAGGGAGCTCGTCAGTAAACAGAAGGCGGACATGAATGAAAGTGACAGCCAGCAAGGAGCACTGATGGGGCTGGAGCTCCGCGAGGGAAAGTTCCTGGCTGTGGCCTTGGTCTTTTTCAGTCTCTGTGCTGATGGCAGTGTTAGACCGCACAGTAAGCTAGGGATGCTTGGGCTTACTTGTGCTTGCTAATGAAGCTGTGATAGTTTCACATGTTTTTTTCTCACATTGTTCACAACAGATTATTACATAAGCCCGTGCATACCTTGTTTATTGAATAATCTGCTGCTGGCTGATAGCATTTTTTTCCAGTCTCAAGCCTTTGTACATCAGTGCGTACTAAGTCAAAAGTAGCCAAAGGCAAATAGGTGAACTTTTGTATGAATTGCCATTAGCACTTAAATTGGTGTGATTTTCCTCTCCTGGGAAAGAGACAGGGAGCAAAATCAGGCAACCATATCCCAAAGTATGTACTGTATACATACATTCATCTAGCAACATCCAGAAGCGACTCTCCTGCCTATCTCTCCAGTTGTAAATTTGGAAGCTCACTCTTGCACAATGGAGGATGAGGAGGTTCCCTCCTGCTCACCTGGCCTCCACTCACCATCATTTACATTCGTCAGATGATCTAGCCTCCGTACTTTTTAATAGAAATCCCAGAGTGTTTCTTTTAAATGAATCTGGAGTTCTAGAATTTAGAAGTGATGGCTTGTAAAGTGTAGGGTATTGAATAACTCTTGGGGGAGACTGACGAACAGTTTAGTAACCAGTTAGAATCATTGCAACTTCTGCCAGAAATACAGGGTGTGTGTGTGTGTGTGTGTGTGTGTGTATGTGTGTGTGTGTGTGTGCGCGCGCGCGTTTACATGTTGGTTACTGGCTGTTTTCTAGAACCTGTGTTATCAACCTGTCACCACTCATGTCAATGAGAGGAGCTGAACCGCCTAAACTGCTTCTCTATCCTTACTGATTTTCCCTCCTGCTTTGTTGGTTTTATTTTTTTTCCTTCTGGGCAGCTTAATGTGTGACCACCATGAGCTATTCAGAAATGTCTGCATTGCAAGAAAATTGCCTTTGGATGCTTCATGCCTGATTTACTGTAATGGGAGATACTTTTAAGTCATTATTCTGAACTGAAGAGACTAGTGTACTTTGTTTGGGATTGGATCTGAAAAAAATATCAAGTCAGATTCAGAGGTCCTTGGAGGCCAACATATTTGTGTATGTGCGTGAATGTAGGAGCAAATGACTGGGAATATTGTTAAGCTGCCATCATTGCTCAGAATGCTCTTGATTCCAGGCCAGGAGTGCTGAGCCTCCCTCGTTAGGGTATAGCCATCTCTTAAAGAACCAGTTTAATTTTGGTGGTTTATAAATGAATAGGAAATTGTGCTTGAGTATTAAAGAGAAAAGTCATCCAGGCCTTTTTAAATAAAAGCTGAATGTCTACGTTGTCTAGCCGTAAACTTAATAGGACAGTAAGAGGCATAAAGGAAGAAGCCCATTTAATGAAAATGAGGAAGACCGTTAAACGGATGATATCAACAGTTTTCAGTGGCTGAGAGCTTCCTCAGGAGATAGGCCAATGGCCACATTTTTGGCATGCAGTCTTTTCCTGTTGAGTAAAGCAACTTAATTATGAAATAGTAAACGTGAGTGACGCTTAAGATTTCCAACGACAGTTTTAGTGTTCCTTTGCCCTGGTCATCTTATCTGTGGAATTTTCTGAAAGCAAGAAGCCATTGTTAAGAGGGGTTGCTTTTTGAGAATTTGGCTGGTAGAAATAAGCCTTCAAGAGGTTAGCAGTGAGTGAGCTCAGCTCTCTCATGCCTCACCAGCCCTGCTATTCCACAAAGAAGACAGTACCCAGTAGACAGCTCCCTTGTGTTTCTCCTCCCAGAAAGAGAGACTCAGCTTCACTCCTGACGTTTAGTGTTTGTGAAGCAGGTGCTATTCCTTCTAGAGAAGACCTCTCCTTCATCAGCTTCGCTCTAGTTTTGAGGCTTCTCTATTCCAGTTGATGGATTTTGAGGGGGATGTGGCAGGGGGCTCCTTTCCTCCGTGTGCTGACATAATGAAGTTCCTCACTTCAGGGTCTTGTTGGTCTGCCAGGAATATCCTTCTTTTTACATCACCCCTTTCCCCACACAACTCCTAGATTCTGGTCTTGAATCTGATCTCCCCAGAATCCCTCTCATCGGTGCTGTTCATTTCATCATTGGAATATCCCTTACGTTCGTGACTGCTTAGCATCTCTACTTTATCCTAGACCACAAGTTTTTGAGGAAAACCATGTTGTTTCCTTCTCCACTCTATCTCCCACACCCTTGTGGGTACTCATTCTGCATTTGTAGATTGAACGAATGATCCCCGTGCTAATGAATCCTCAGTACTCTGTCCACTTGGGGCATTGCCTTATGTCTTTCCTTTGAAAGAACTTTTTCATTAAAGTATTTGCATTCAGCTCTGGTATTACAATGGAAAAAATACTTGACTGCTAACTGGAAAGTTGCCCACCAGACCCACTGACCCCTCTTCAAGAGAAAGATGGGCCAGTCTGCCTCCGTAAAAACCAAAAGCTTCCGTCAACCGAGCAGCAGCTACTAGACAAGGTCTCTCTTTTCTTACTCTCCATCCTCCCTCGCCACTTGCAGTCTGACTTTTTCTCTACGGTTCCACTGACACCACATTCACCAACTTCACCAGTGACTCCTAGTTGTGGAAATCACGATGACACTGAAGTTATAATTTTTGACCATCTCTTGCTTTGCCTTTTCTGCAGCATTTGGGACTAGGAGAAGACTGTCCCTAGAATCCTAAAGTTCTTCCTTGATTCCTATGACACTACAGCCTCCTGTCCCCCTCCCCCTCTCATCTTCTGTACTGGTAGCTGAGGCTCTTCCGGGAGGCACATGTATACTTGCTGCATGATAGATCCCACCCTTTGAATGTCACCCAAGCACCATGAAGTCATTGGATTTAAACTGAGCTTATAATTTGGTGTACTTTACAATTCTGATCCTCCTTCACAATATCCGCCTAATGAAAAGGATCACATTAAAATTCCTGGACAGAGTAGGGGGAAATGTGGAACTCAGAATCATAAAAGAGACCAGGCTTCCTTGTCAGAGATAGGTGGGACTCCCAAGACAATGTCTCTTAGTTACCTCTAAGATCTGGAACTGAATTTTTGCCTGTAGTAGGATAACCAACCACTTACGTGCAAAAGAGCATCATTTACCCAACAACAGAGTTCAGAGGGTTAGGAAAAAAGGAGGCATGGAAATGGGAAACAAGGAGAAAGTGTTAGAACTGGGGATGGTAGTTTCAACGGACGAGTTGATGCAAAATGTCTATGAGAATTGTTGAATGTGAGCCCTATGATAAACCTTCACCTAATTCACCTAATAAAAATTTCAAAAATTACACTGTCTTTTGCAGCATTCGTTCAGTAATGTATCATAATAATAAGGATTATGTTGATGGCTAAAAGATAAAAAGAGAAACTCTCTGTGTAGCAGGGAAACCCTGTGTGAGACAGGAGGGAAGAGGAGCCCCTTAGGCAACAGTGGGTTCGGACCTGGTCCAGGAAGAGGAAGAGTTTCACTCTGGGTGTGGGAACTCAGTCAGTGGCCCAAGTGGGAAAACCTAAGAAGTCTAAAATGGATCAGTCCTCTCGGCTAAGGGCATTATTCCTGCAAAGGGAAGTTACAATTTCTAAGCAGTACTCTAAAAGGTCTTACCACGTCATCTCATTTTTATTAATCAGTTTAACTTTTAGTAAGCCCTCCTATCTGAAAAGTCCAGTGTGACACTGGGGATTAAAACAGAAAAAAAAGAAAGGCAGAACCAAATTTGTACAATTCCCCCCACAAGAAACCAAACTTGTACAATTCTTTAAAAAAAATTATTTTATTGGGGGGTTCTTATAAATCTTGTAAGAATCATTCAATAGTATTAAGCACACTTGCACATATGTTGCCACTGACATTTCCAGAGCAATTTCTTTCTACTTGAGCCCTTGGTATCAGTTCTCCCTTTTCTCCCCTCCCTCCCATCCCATCCTCGTGAATCCTTGATCAATTATATATTCTTATTTCGTGTCTTACACTGTCCGTTGTCTACCTTCACCTTTCTGTCATTCATCCCCCTGGCAGGGGGGTGGGGTGGGATCTATATGTCCAACCTGGTGACGGGTTTCCCCTTTCTGCCCTTCCCATGCCCTCACCCCCCTTCCCTCAAGAGCTCCTCACAAAGTGGAGACGATTGACGACACAAATACTCATACAGCAAAAGCTGTAAAATTCAGAACTTGTGTAAAGTGAAAACCTGTCAGAGTAGAAACACTTAAATATTTTCCACTGAAATGTGTAGTTGCAAAGTGTTAAGACTCAGAAAATATGTGAGACCCAGAAAAACACGGAAGTCCCTTCACGTTCCTACTCTCACGGGTTTCACTGTACAAGCTCAACATCGTAAGAGTGAGGGAAGCTACGGAAATGCTCTAGAAAAGTATCTACTCCAACCAGCCTTTGCTGCAGGAAGGCAGAATTAAATGAACAGGGTAACACTAAGGTTGAGCAGAACTAAAAGGATACTGAGGTAGTGAAGGTGCTGAAGAAGTTCTAACCAAACTTCTGGGTAGGCTAGGCTGCACTTTCCTGATACACTTCAGACGTTAGTTCTTTGAGCTTCTTTGTGAAGGATGTTAGAATGTCCTTCCAACTATGTCTTCTGCTTATGGTAGCATGAATCAATTTCCACTTCTTGCAACCCAAAGTCTTGATGAGGCAGGTGGTTACGGCAACCCGGAGGGCTCAAACCAAGGTAGGGAGAGGAGATGCATTCATGATGTAAGGAAAAGCCTGCATTCATGGATGACTTTCTAAACCTGTGTATATTCATAGGTACACTTCTACTCTCCCTCCCACACCCATTCAGATAGCATGGCTATCTAAGCCAGTGATTCTCAACCTGTGGGTCGCGACCCCTTTGGAGGTCAGCAACCCTTTCACAGGGGTCACCGGATTCATAACAGTAGCAAAATGACAGTGGTGAAGTAGCAACAAAAATAATTTTATGATTGGAAGGTCACCACAACATGAGGAACTGAATTAAAGGGCCGCGGCATTAGGAAGGTTGAGAACCACTGCTCCAAGCATTTACACATAGATCACCACTGTATCAGGGTTGAGTATGTACAGTATTTGCCTCTGTTGTTTTTATCTCTTGCAAACTTCCCAATGTCTTGTCCATCATTTTTTTAACCAGCCTTCCAATTATTATGTATTGTCTTTCTCTTCACCCAGGTAAACACCTGTCTATGCTCTAGTCTGCGACCTCCCTTCCCTTTATTTCCCTTCTACCACCAAAGTTTGCTTATTTTAGTGTGGAAACCTTTTCTTGGTTTTTAAAAAAAGTATACTTAAAAAAATTTTAATAAGTCATTTTACTGGGGGCTCTTACAGCTCTTATAACAATCCATACAGCCACTCTGTCAAGCACATTTGTACATGGGTTGCCATCATCCTTTTCTTGACTTTTTATAATAGTGATCTCATACAGTGTCTGTCCTTTTGTGGTTGACTAATGTCACTCAACTCTGAGTCCTCCAGGTTCACCCATATTATGAGGGGTTACACAGATTCATTGTTGGCCTTTAATATCGTGTGGTATTCCATTGTGTGTATATATTAAAGTGCTTATTCATTCTTCTGATGTGCATTTAAGCTGTTTCCAGCTTTTTGCTATTGTGAACATGTTGGGTGAGCATGAATGTGCATGCATCTCTGATTTCTTTATGAGGCATACCAAGTAGAGGGAATAATGGGTCATAGTATTTCCATTCCTAGCTTTTGTGCAAGTGCTGTACCACTGTCCACATTAGCTGAATCATTTTGTAGCTGCCATCAGTGCATGAGGGTGCCAGCCTCCCCACATCATCATCAGCTCTTGTTGTTTTCTCTTTTGTTTTGTTTTGATTTTTAGCTTTGCTGTTTTTGCTGGGCTGAGGTCACGTCTCATTGTATGTTTTTCTTTTTTTTTTAATTTGCATCTCTTGGATGATGATGGTCACACGCATTTCTTTAGATGGTTGTTGGCTACCTGAGTGTCTTCTTTGGTGAACTATGTATTCACAATCTCTGCCTATCTTAAATTGGATTACTTCTCTTTTTCTTGTGGAGGTATTGAAATTTTCTATAAATTTTTTAGAGTAATCTCTTGTTTGACATGTCATGGCTAAAAAATTTTTTCCTAGTCTCTCTTCTCTTGGTGAGGCTTTTCGATGCACATGAGTATCTCATTTTTAGGAGATCCCATAATCTGTTTTGTCTTCTGCATGTTTGATAGCCATGTGCTTGGGGTTCTAAGTTTGTCCCCCCACTCCCTCACCACATTTTTTTTCTTTCTCCCCAGTCCATAAGTTTTCACTGGTTAATATTTTTTGGAGGTAGATCACCATATCTTTCTTTCTAGTCTTTCTCAGTCTGGAAGCTCAACTGAAACCTGTCCACCACGGGTGACTCTGCTGGTATTTGAATTATTGGTGGCATAGCTTCTCACAGCACAGCTGCATGCAAACCATCACAAGAGGACAAGCTGGCCGAAAATAGGCCATAGAACTGTTCCCACTAAGTGGCAGAGGTATTGGGGTCAGGTCCCATCATGGCCTATCAGCACCTCAAATCTCCTTCAAGTCTGAAAAAACAGCACTGAAACGTAAATGTATTGAATTCTTCAATGTGGCAGACATTCTACTGAACATCTTATAGTGTGTATCATCTCATTTAATACTTACATAATAACTGTGTCAGGTAATTCTACTTAATAATGGTGAGTGTGAAAACTGTACCTAAAGCCGTAGGATAGGTACTGCTTTAACAGAGGCTGACTAATTATAGAACCTGTGCTTTCAACCACACTATTTTTAGTCATGTCCAAAGGCTGCCCTGGCTCATCCTCTGGTGAGATTGACACTCGGGAAGATGCTGTCCATTGCTCTGGGTGCACATGTATCCCAGTTTGAGAAACAAAGGGCAGCTCCCTCTAGTTAGTCACCAGGAGCATGCACGGGGTTTTTCTTTCTTTTTTATTTTTAATCATTTTATTGGGGGCTCAGACAACTATTATCACAATCCATACACACATCCATTGTGTAAAGAATATTTGTGCATTTGTTACCCTCATCATTCTCAAAACATTTTCTTTTTACTTGAGCCCTTGGTATCAGCTCCTCATTTTTTTCCGCTCCCTCTCCCACCCTCCCTCATGAACTCTTGATAATTTATAAATTATTATTTTCCATGCCTTATCCTCTTCTGATGTCTTCACTCACTTTTCTATTGTCTGTCCCCCAGGGAGGGGGTTATATGTAGATCATTGTGATCAGTTCCCCTTTCTCCCCCACCTTCCCCTTCCCCTCTTTGTATCTCTACTCTCATTATTGATCCTGAAGGGTTTATCAGACCTGGATTCCCTGTGTTTCCAGCTCTTATCTGTACCAGTGTACATCCTCTGTTGTAGCCAGATTTGTAAGGTAGAATTGGGATCATGATGGTGAGGGGAGGGGGAAGAATTAAAGAACTAGAGGAAAGTTGAATGTTTCATCAGTGCTATACTGCACCCTGACTGGCTCGTCTCCTCCCCGAGACCCTTCTGTAAGGGATGTCCAATTGCCTACAGATGGACTTTGGGTCTCTACTCCACACTCCCCCTCATTCACAATTATATGATTTGTTTTTTGTTCTGATAATGCCTGATACCTAATCCCATCGACACCTCGTGATCACCCAAGCTCATGTGCTGCTTCCATGTGGATTTTGTTGCTTCTCAGCTAGATGGCTGCTTGTTTATCTTCATGTCTTTAAGACCCCAGATGCTATATCTTTTGATAGCCGGGCGCTATCAGCTTTCTTCACCTCATTTGCTTAAGCACCCACTTTGTCTTCAGCCATCATGTTGGGAAACTGAATATCATGGAATGCCAGTTTAATAGAACAAAGTGTCCTTGCATTGAGGGAGTACTTGAATAGAGGCCCAATATCCATCTGCTACCTTAATATCAAACCTATAAATATATGCACATAGATCTATTTCCCCATCCTCATATATAAATATATTTACATATGTACATGCCTTTATTTAAATCTCTCTAAATGCCGTTTCCTTCCTAGTTCCCTACTCTGTTTCCTTGTGCTTTCCTCTTGCCCCACTATGATGTTCAGCCTTTATTTGGGTTTCAGTAATTCTTCTCAGTTACATTGCCCTTGATCAAGCCTTATCAGGCCTCCTACACCCTCTTGCCATCGATTTTGGATCACTTGTTGTTCCCTTGTCCCTGGGTTTGTTAATACCCACTTCCTTTACCCCGCCTCCCCCTCTCCCATGTACCTCTGGAACTGTTAATTTGGTTGTTTTCTCCTCCAGATTGTTTATCCCCCCTATCTTATCTAGATAGACATGCAGAGATAATAATACTCACAAAAAAACAAGACAGAACAACAACGAAAACCTGTAGATATTTTAAGATATGTTTGTTGATCTTTAGGAGTATTTTCTGCTCGAGTCTGAAGGGGTGTCACATCCTGGCCACTCAGTCTACTTTTGGCATTCCCTGGGGTCTTTATTGATCTGTTCCCCTTGCTGTTCTGTTGCACAACTCAGTGTAATGGGGTCAGATCAGGCGCAATTTCCACACTGTGTCTTCAGCATTGTCCACCATAGCACTATGGGTCAGTGAGGAACGTCATGTCTCATTGTGGGGCCGGCCCCATAGTCCTCTCTGTGCTTTGGCTGCTCTGAGTGGGAATATCATCCTCAGGGCTTGGTGGGCCAGGATGTGCTCCACTCTCTCTTCTTCCCCCTTCATTTGCTCCCGTGTGCTCTGATCGAACATGTCCCTCTCCCTGAGCTGTAGCTTCAGTATCGTCCTCTGAAGTGAATTCTTTGCAGAGGGTTTCTTGAGTGTACCTTTGACCCTGGAGATCTAAGCACCCAGCAGGGCAGAGTAAGAGGTGTCTAGAGTCCGCCCACTGCAGTGCAAGAGTTTCATCTCCTGGCTAGCAACCAGCCTGAGTACAGAGCATACAGCTTATGTGCTTTAACAACTGGAGAGCTTTGTAGCCAGCCACCAAGCTTCAAATTTCTTTAAACTCTACAAGATATTTGGATAGACGTAAGTAATTCTCAGTACAGTTGTATGGAGTAAATAAAAAAAAGTATATTGCTACAAAATCACAGGAATCTTGATTAAGCAAAACATATAAAAAATGTGAGTCTATTGTTTCTCAACATAGCTTCCATCTAGGTCAATACCCAGGGTTTCCATGACCCTTCAATTCACACCACGTCAAAATTGCAGTTTCGACCTTCTTGACAGACTCTAATCATGTTCCTTGTACATATCCTTTGGGTTTGGGAAACAAATTTGCAAGAAGGCGATCAAGGTTTTATTTTAGGTGAAGAAGATTTCCCAGTGAAATTCGTGTAGGACAGCCCCGGGTACGTGAGGGGACATTTCAGCATGGCAACTTTCTTTGCCTCTGTCACCAGTGAAGTTTTCTATTTTCTAATAAGCTCCTGTGTCAGACTTTGAGAAAATCCATCAAGATGAACCCCCGGGAATCCCAAATTGCAGCCATCATAACCTTAGGGGTTAACTGTTCTGCCTTGAATTAATTGGCCTGGCTAGTTCCCTCTAAAGCCCCTGGATCGATTGGACCCTTGTTGAAGGTACCGTAACTAGAATGAGGCAAGTATATTTCTGAAAGAACTTGTCTTCAGGAATCCCCTGGTCAGAGAGAGATGTTTAAATATCTTTTGCTTGGAATAAACCCAGGCATGTATACATAGGAACCCTAGTCAAAATACTTTTTGACTTACTGTCATTTTTCAGTTGGTCAGTTTGTCTCGTTTCCTGGTGGTATGTTAATTCCCTGGGGTTTTAACTCTCCTCACTCCACAGGAGCTTAGTGCTCTTCCTTACCTTTGCAGCGACTTCTCTGGAAGCCCATCTCTCCACACTCTGCCATAACTGGGCTCCCTCGTTCGCTGTGGGCCACTCCAGTGCCAAGGCGAGAGGGGCAGGTCCCAATGCTAGTCTCCAAATACTGTGCCCGGGGAAGCCTTGCAGAGCTCTCTGATCGAGACCTCTCCTTCAGTATCGGCCCACCGCCCAGTGATTAGAAACGCTGGGAAGGATGAGGACTAATACCTGGCAGAGTGTTTATCAAGAAGAAGAAGTCCTTGGTTCAGAGACTCCTGTGAGTTTATATAAGCTGCCACACCACATAGTGTGCTCCCTGTGAACTTCAGTGGTATCGCAGCTTATGTGATAGCATTTATTGCAAGGCATTCGTTTCCCAGTGTTCTCCCATACCTCCTCCCTTGCCCAGCCTTGTCTTTGCAACGAGAACGAGATGACAGGAGGCTCAGCTGGGTGAACAGCATGGCACCCGGTGTGGCTGACCATGGTGTCATGGACAGTGTAAAAGCGCCACTGGACTTCGGTGTGATGGTCTGTTGTTTCCTTTTATTTCCCATGAGCCTTGAGGTGTGGCCCACACACAAGAATTAGAAGTGGACAAGCTATGTGGAGATATAGGATGAGCAGTGCTGATGCCCTGAGGCTGCCTGAGAACCCCAGCTCTGTAAACTGCAATCCACTGGGGCTTTTGCTTCTTCACTCTGCAGGTTTCACCAGATTGGATCTCCATCACAACATTTCCTCCCCTAAATTATTATTCCAGTGGAAACCTGGATGATTCCGTGACCTGTTCTCCACTTTTGATAATCCAGGAAGTGGCCAGTAAGTGGGCGGGTGAAGAATGCAGTTAGGCCCGAAAGTCTCAGCCCCAGTGATTTCATTTCAGAATAATGCAGAGATACTGGCTTTGCCACAGACCACTTGTCAACCTTATCTTTATGGAAGGGATGCTAACCTGGCAAACAGTATCTCCGTGTGGTTATATACCTCTCATCACTATAAGTCAGTTGTTCCTAAAGCAGTACTGAAAGTGGAATTGGGGGGGGGTGGGAAATCATACACCTATGATGTCTTTATGTTGTTAGGTTATTGTCCAGGTAGGTTTGACTCACAACAGGAACAAAATGATATGGTTTAGCAGGGATTTCCTATATCACCATCTCCTAAGTGTTACAGCTTAGGCGTGTGTGTGTTTGTGGGGGAGCGGTGAGGGGGAGGGGGGCTGAGAGATGATGTATCTACAGATAGAGCCTCTTTGATCCCTGGTTATAAGTAGTAGACCAAGGGAGAAGCAATTAAACAGTGAGCTCACTTGTTTTCATTCCTTGCAGAACGTCATTCAGGAAAAATGAGAGATGGGGGGTCCTGGTTGGGTGGGAATGCGCTTCCTTTAGAAGGTGTGTGTGCATGCGGGTAGGAAGGAAGCCAACAGTCTCACCCAGGACAAGCTGTTGCAGGAGCAGATGGACTTCTCACAGCATCACTTTTTCCAGAGTGCACTGCAGACCTGATGCTTTCTGGGGAACCCCTTCGGTTTCAGAGGATGGCTGAGGAGCTGCAGTACATTGCTCCACCAATCCTTGACCAAGCTATTTGGATGAGCAGTTACTTAAGTGTTGTTTAAAGAGCTTAAGCGCTCTGAAGAATGTAGATTTATGAGTTGCCGTGTGTCCCGAGTGACTGCATCCCGAGTGGGGAGAAAATAGTACAGTATTGGGTGTGTACTTAAATTGAGATACGTTCTCAGGCTTTGTAATGACAGGCACAGTTTTATTTTATAAATAGGAGCAAAGTTTCTCCCAAGGGGATGGAGTCTTTAGTTATCTACTGCTGCTACAACAGAAATATCACTGGTAGTTGGCTTTAACAAATGAATTTATGTTCTCATGCTTTAAAGGACCCAAAGTCCAAATTCAGGGTCTGGCTCTAGGGAAATGTTTTCCTTCTCCATCCGCTCTAGAGGAAGGTCTTTATCTCTTTTGAGATTCTGGTCCTGGATCTGCATGGTTAAACTGCTCTCTCCTCCCATTTCTGCTTGCTCCTTTTTA
Source organism: Tenrec ecaudatus (assembly GCF_050624435.1). Lineage (NCBI taxonomy): Eukaryota > Metazoa > Chordata > Mammalia > Afrosoricida > Tenrecidae > Tenrec > Tenrec ecaudatus. Next base: position 122,407,915 of record NC_134531.1, read on the forward strand.
TCTTTTTTAAGACTATGATTCAAGACACCCTATGCTAATCCAGCCTTATTAACATAACAGAAAACGCATTCCCAAATGGGATTATAACCACAGATATAGAGGTATTAGGATTTATAACACATGTTTGGGGGAAACACAACTCAATCCCTAATACAGCAGAAAGCTCTAAGTGACCGTGACACTATCAGACTCCCCAAGCCTTGAGGCCTTATTTTCCCAAGTCTTATTTGCCTGTCAGGAAGAGAATAAGTGATGCATGAACTGTCCTTCCAATTTGATGTACTATCTGTGCTTCAGTGCCAGCTCACCTGGCCCAAGTACATCTTTTAACTAGGGTTAGACCGTGGGGCAGGGAACCAGGACACCATGGACAACCCAGCATCACCTGCCCCCTCTCTACCACCAATACTACTGCCTTGTTTGGGTCTCAGGTACTCCTAGCAACCTAATGCATCCTGAGAGAGGGCCACCTCCGCAGGAACCTGGGGATGTAGAGATGGGTCCAAGGAGGGTATTGCACACAGAACATATGTATTTGTCGAACAGAAACACATGATGGTGCACATAGAGTGAGTATAACTCAGGATCATACCGTGGGCCCAAGGAGAATCCAGAGGAACTAATGTTCACCAGAATGCATCATTGAAGGGGGCAACTGGCACCTCAACTAGACTCTTCAGGCAAGTGGGAGGAGAGGAGAGCAGGTGGCAGCTGGAGAGATCTGCACGTGCTCTATACCCAGATTAGTCAAGATGTCTACAGCAATAAGGAGTGGAGGCCTCTAAGAGACACTGGTAGGCAGTGTTGCAGCAGTGCATGGGGTCAGACTATACTCCGTACCACCCAGAGGGACTCTAGCAGGTGGGTGTGGGGGAAAATGAGACCCTGGATGTCAGGAGACCAGTTTTCCCCTGCTTTGCCCGGTTATCTGTGCGGCCTTCCATAGCTATGTCATCTCTCCTACTGCCATTTTCTTCATTGGAGAAATGGAGGGCTTGATTGGTACTAGACCAAAAAGAAAACCAAGATGCTGACGATAACCTTCTAGGAGAGAAACACAGGTAGTGTCAGGATTCCAAATGTCTCGAGGTGGAAGAGGGTGGGAGCCATGCAGTGTTTTAGGGAGACAAATATGACAGCTACAGATTGGTTTGGGGAGGAGGTAAGATGGTTATCTAATTATGAAGGAAGAATTGATTTCCTTTATATGATCTCTGAGGAAAAGACTGTATAGCCAGGAGAGGGCTGGTCTGTGGACTTAGCTACTGAAATACTCACTTTTAAAGGGGAAAGGAGTGGATGCATCCAGTCAATGAAAAGAAGTAACTCAAGAGCTAGGGAGAAAACAGGATTGTACAGCTGGATGATGCATGTGCCGCCGAGGTAGATGGTTAGATATCTCCAACGAGAAATATGGCTTGTGTGCCGTCTTCTATTTGGTCCTGAGTAAAGGCCACGAGTTGGAATTTGAAGGTCTCATCTGCTGTCGAATGGGAAAACATTATAGGGATTCTGTCAGTATTCGGTGGGCCACTGTGGGAAGGAGAGCAGGCATGTGGGGCCCAGGAGATGACTTCCCCAGGCACTGGCTCATCGACCCATTTGCCTTCTGTATGAGTCTGGGTAGACTAGAGAATCAAATCCATATAAATACATATGTGTATAAGAAAAAGCTTTATGTACAAGAGCAAGTGAATATTGAGAAAATGTCCCAGCCCATTCCAGATCAAGTCCATAAGTACAATATTAGCCCATATGCCCAATACCAATCTATAAAGCCCTCTTCAGACTCATGAAACACATGCAATGACGCTGAATACAGAATGATCACAGGCAAGTGGGTTGGAAGTCTTCTGGATTAGTGGTGTTGTAAACATCTCAATACTTGCAGGAGTCTTTATGTGGCTTCTCTGGCTCCAGAGTCTGGTTACATCAGCATGGGTCCATGTGGCTTCTCCAGCTCAGGGCACTAGTGTATGATTCCATGTGTCTTGTCAGCTGCATTGCCACCCCCCGGGGGGTGAGGGTCTTCTGTCTCTAAGGAGGAAATCCCAGAGTTCCCAGAATTCTCAGGATAAGGCCAGGCCCACAAAGAGGCCTCATTGGCTATAACCTAATTGACAGACTAGACTCCACCCCTTCACTCAATCCTCTCAAATTGACAGCAGGTTATGTAACTACTACACCTTCCTAGTGTTAACTGCCAGAGGAGTGCCTTTCTGATCTCCCCACAACCCCATCCAGCTGCTACTTAGGATAGCATACCTAGAGGCCTCTTCCCATGCAGTCTACAAAGTGACCCCATACCTGTTGATATAGATAGAGGGTGTTGGTAGCAAATGACTAGAAATAGAAATTTTAACCTGACTCTTCAGCTGGGAAAAAGAGAGCTTTTCTCTCCCTTTCTCGCTTACCTCCCTTACCACTATCTTTTCTTTCTGTGGTAAAATGTGTTTTGGGAAGTCACTACAGCATCTGCCAATAGTACCCTGGACTTGGCACGTAATCTAGAACTCTTAGGTTTTAGTCTTATACATATTAAGTAGGACTTGGGCCATGCTAGTAAGCAGAGTCATTCTGAGAAACGTTTAAATTCTCCCGAGGTGGTAAGCAGTTGTCACACTAATGGAAATACGCAGGGTGGCTTGTCTCTAGTGAGAATCAATGAGGTAATGTTTGTTTAAAGCTCAGTGCCCAAGCCGCTTCCCTCAGCGGGTTCTGTGTAAATAAAGAGGCTGCAATTGCACCCGAAGACAGAACCCGCCTGTGATGTCCACCCCATTAAGAAGTCATCATCGCTTCATGTTCAGGAAAACGCAGGGAAGGATGGGCTTGGTCCCAGGAACCTTTTCCTTCTCTCCAGTTATTGGATGAAAGTAGAATATTAGTGCTCTGACTATATTCTCTTTACTATAAAGAACTTAAAAATCATTTTTACCTTTCAAGGGTTAAAATTAGAACAGAAGCATCCAGTCGTGATATAACTAGAATGAAAATGCACATTGTAATTCACAGGATCAACATTGTAATCCCCAATATCATAACTGTAAACATTGAACACAAGTTCTTCTGAGAAGAGATATAATTAAAGAAGGTGTCTCCTAGGAGAGTTTTCAGTGGTAGAATTCAGGGGCAAATACATCAGTTGGAAGCTCACTGCCATCAAGGTGATTCCCATTACCCTCAACCTTGTAGGACAAGGTAGAACTGCCCCAAGTTTGTAACTCATTATGGGTGTAGACAGCCTCCTCTTTCTCCCAAGGAGCAGCTTGTGGTTTTGAACTGCTGGTCTTGCTGTTAACAGACCACCTTGTGACCCACTGCACCATCAGGGCTCCTACTTACTGAACAGAAGGAGAAAGAGTTGAATTGGATGGAGCGATTGATTGACAGACAAATGTCAAAGGAACAAGGAGATGGGCAGGCTGAAGGGTAGCGGGCCCTGAGGAGGCAGGGCCTCCCAGGAGAGGAGTGGAGGGAGGACTCTAAAATGCAAAGGGGAAGAAGTAGTTTGTTCAAAATGAGAGAAGTGAGGTAAGAGAGCATATGGCTAGGGTCTTAGTACTTGTAGCATTTTATTTTGTTTGCATTGAAAGCTAACGGAATTTGTGACAGGGTATAGTACTATCAAGTGGTTACTGGGCTCAGCTACTGTACAGGTTCCAGCCCATCGAGACGGCACCTCAGAATAACCTGGTGGTCTCCTCTTGAGAAATGGGCCATTAAAATCCCTGGGGAGCACAGTTCTCTGACACCCAGGGAGCCAACATGAGCCTCACATCAACTCAACAGGCAATTGGTTTGGGGAACAGAGAACTGGCCTCCAAACTACTGTACAGACGGGGAGCCACTCAAACGACAATATTTGGACTCAGTTGCGTTCTCGTTCTTCTCAATGAGCAAGATGAATGTGGGACCCATCAACACGGCCCTGCCGCAGAGGCCTGCTGCCGCTTTCCAGCTTCCAAAGCACAGGAGTTATCAGAAGTGAGGGCTGTGTTGGGTTAGCTCGTGTTCCTCCTAACTTTCTTACAGGGTTAAAAAGATGACTGAGCGGCCGCAGATGGATGAAAAAGTTGTCGGTATACTGTGCCATCGTTTTCAGGAAGGCCATTACAGTTTGGTAAGAGGCCAAAATGAGTAGAGACTAGTTCCTCCCTCTCAGTGAAACTGTCCCCAACTGATGGGAGTTTCACTCATTTAAAGGTCTGATAGTCAGCAGGATCACTTACTATCCAGTTTCTGATGAAGGCTTATATGGATAGAATTCATGTAAGGTACTTGGCTCGTTCCACTTTAGCTCTGACTTGATGATCAGACTCAAACCCATAGAATACAGGCACACGTACTTGGCATTCATACCACCACCACCGATCCCAGCATGCTTGCAAATTGCCCCTGTGCAGCTGGCTAAGGGCTGGGACGAGAGGAGGTGCTCCTAGTGTTGCTCAGCGTTCGCACCTTCAGCGGACTTGTTTCAGCCTGTGTAAGGGTTAATAGGGCGAGTTATAATTGCTCTTGGGAGAGGCAGCCCGCGGAAGCCTGGCACAGCTCTCAGATTGCTGGGTAAGTGGCAATTTTTGCAATTCCTAAATGTTTTCCTTTCTTTCCTGGAGCCCTGGTGCTGCACTGGTTAAAGTGCTCCGCTGCCAACTGCAAAATTGGCGGTTTAAATACAGCAGCTACTCCGCAAGAGAAGGATGTGACCATCTGTTTCTCTGGTACCATTCTACTCTGGCTGAAGGCCATGGGAAACCTTGAGTCTATCCCACCTGACTGTTGAGAAGATCTCAAGACCAGATTGGACGCATTAAGCCCTAAAGACAGAAAACCTGATCAGTTGTGGAATGCTATCAAGGACATCATACACGAAGAAAGCAAAATGTCATCAAGAAGACAAGAAAGAAACTGAAGACCAAAGAGGCTGTCAGAAGACACTGGAAACTTGGGCTTAATCATAAAGTAGCTAAGGCAAATGCAAGGAATAACGAAGTCAAAGAGCTGAAGAGAATTTTTCAAAGGACAGTTTGAGAAGACAAAGTAAAATATGATAATGAAACGTGCTAAGACATAGAGTTAGCAGATCAAAAAGGAAGAGCAGGCTCACCATGGCTTAACCTGAAAGAACTATCGGGGACTGTTGATGGCAGAGGGTTGGGGCTGGAGTCGGGTGGGGGTGTTCTTTGGGAGTGGTACCGGCGCGTCACAAAAACTGCCACGGAATAGACTCTTAAGGGAATGTTGCCTGTTGCTAGTCCACTTGCGTTCTCTTTTCTATCCGACTGCTGTGAAACCATCAAAGTTGTTTTCATTGTATGTCCTTCAAAGCTGCCGGGAACCAGATTTCTTTAACTGTTTGGTACCGTTTTACTGCCCCGTGAATGACTCAATTGACTCGCTGTAGGCAGCGACTGTGCTAAACTTGGCAGTTTGTCGCCATCATCGTGCCCCTGGACAGGAAACATCCAGTGTAGATATGACTAACCAGTTTCCAGACTTAAAAATAAAGCGGGGGATTTCTGGACAGAATCGGGCTTTGTCAGTCATGTCAACAGGCCTGAAATGTGTCGACGTTCAAAGCCAGCCACTTTGCTTCTCACTTTTTCCAGCCAGGCCCTTCACCTGACATTTTCTTTTGTGCACACGGAGAGCTATGTCCTGGCTGTGGGTTTCTGCTTTGTCTAATAAGAGGACCTTTGAACAGGCATTTCCAGACTTACCTGGCATCAGTATTCTCTCCTCTTCTCACCACTTACATTAGGTCATAGTGCAATAACCCTCACCTTCTAGGAGGTATCAAATGCGAAGGAGTAGTGAGGACGTGCCAGGCCAGCTGTGTAGGATGTCTGACATTCTTCCCCCTCAAATTACTTTCGAATCTCTCTCGTGTTTCTTAGTTTCTTTCAGCAGCTCAGAAAGAGCTGCACTCTCTTAATAGATAGCAAAAGGACTTTAGGCATCTTTTTGCCTACAGCTGTTGATTCAGGATTTGATGTTTTAGTTTTCCTTACCATGTCCCACTTCCCAAAATAGTTTAATTTCTCATCCCTGTATCTGAAAAATAAAACGAAACACACTTCTCTCTCCCCGTTTCCCTTGTGCCTGTTACCAGCAGACAGTTTTTGGGCTTGGTGATTTCAGGAGTCTGGAACACCACATTGTGAGGAAATGTGGAACTAGACACAGTAGTTAGCAGACGAGAGTGTCTGCTATGCTGCACACACAACAACAGTTATGCTTCTGATTTCTCGTGCTCGGTGCAAAGTGTGGACTTCGGTTTTACTTTTTAATGTGCGTGGGCATGGCTTAACATACAAATTATATGCAAATAGGATAAAATCAGGAATTACTTGGGGGACATCTTTAAATACCCAATTACATGTCATTTGCAATAAATTTATAAAGTAAGGGATCGTGATTGGTATACTTCCCAGAAGGTGGCTAGGGCTCTGACCTGGCCCCTGACATTGTCACCTCTGCGCTTTACATGATGAGCCGGGCAGAAAGGCTCCTCCTATGCTCCAGATTAGAGCCTGCTACAATTCTAGCCTTTTAAGAATATAGAAACCCGTGCTCCGTGTTCTCTACACCTGCTCCTTCTCTCGGCTCGCTCCTTCAAGGGTGGAAATGAGGAACTGTTTCCTAACCAGATTTCCATGGAATAAAATGATTCCCTGCTCCTTGGTCTTCTTTCACCTGACTGAGATTCTTTGGGCTCTGGAATGGCTGGTGAGACTCTTCTTTCTCTTTTAAAAATAGTTTTATTAGCACTTCATCCACATGGCATGCAATTTAATAATCATATCAAGAGGACTCTTCTATTTTTTTGATGATCATTCTATAGACAAGCTGTAAATGCACTTGGTAGCTGATGAAGCATAAGGAGTAACCAGGGGCCCAGTGGGTAAAGTAGCCTGGGTTTTTCATGCATTTCATAGATCATGCGAACACAGATACCAAGTGTCTGGCCAGTCTCTGCCTGGTTTTTATGTGAGTGGATAGCCGTACCACTCATGGTGTTTGCAGTCAGTGGAAACAGTGATATTCTTTCATGATACACTTGCGCATATGGGGAACTCCCTGGTAGGTCCTTCTGGCTGGTTCCCTTTAGAGCCTGTACATGATATTCAACCTTCGCCTGTGTTTTGAATCATAACAGCCAGGCCTAAACTTGGGCCAAAGAGACCCCTGGGAATGTCTTAAACCAGACCTACTCTGTCTGGGCTGATGGACGGCTGTAACAGGGATCATTTCCTACTCAGCTAAAAGGAGTTGCTCTTCAAATTTGAGTGAGGCATATTTTCTTCTTGAAAAATGTCTGGTGCATCTGGTAGCAGCAGTGGAAAAGGAGGGTATTCTAGGAATCCTTGTGTTTCAAATGTTGGCATGCCTCCTCCCTGCTTAACTCGTTTTTGGTTTGTTTTGCCACAAAGATACGTCTTCATTTCCACTGTTGTAGAGTTCTTCCTGAGTTCCATCAAGTGGGGCTTGAATTAGCCCTGCTCACTGCCATCAAGTGAATTCGGACCCAGTTACCCTAAGGACAGGGAGAACCGCCCGGTGGGTTTCTGAGACTGGAACTCTTTACGGGAATAAGAAGCCTTGTGTTTTGAATCAGCCTCAAAAAGTTTATTCCTAGCAAAGTCTAGATTTGTTTCTAAAGTCATTTTTAGGAAGCAGTTTAGAGAAGAAAAGAAAATGTCAGTTGGCTGGGGGCATGTCAATTGTGGGTGGATCCAAACTCAAAGCTCTATTATGCACCGAATCCACAATGACTGAACAATGTGAAATGCTATTAACTAAACTCCTAGCTTTCACTGTTGAGTTTATGCCTGAAATGTGACAGACTATCAGACCAACTTTGACAGTGACTTAACGGCATCAACTTTCCTTAATCACATAAAGCCAAACTGACGATGGAAGTGGTCTGCCTGGAGAGAAAAGCTGGCTTCTAAGCCCAACATCTATCCTATGCTTGAGTCTAGACTCATGTAGAGGTTTCTGTTGATGCACTGGAGGCAGTGGTGGGCAGTGGTTAAGTTCTGGGCTGCTAACCGAAAGGTAGCTGATTCAGGTTCACCATCAATTCCGAGGGAGAAAGATGTGAATCTGCTTCTGTAAAGATTCACAGCCTTGGAAATCTTAAGCAACTCCACTCTGGCCTGCCAGGGTGCTATGTTTCAGAAGTGACTTGACAGCAGTTAAGTATACTCAGCCAACACCAGCCTCCTGCCAGGTTCAGACATCTTTTCGGTTACTCGTAAAGATTTAAAAATAAGCATGCTTTAGATTCTCTACCCTCCCTAAGAATTCAGTAAGCCATAAGTCAGCTCCAGAGAAGATGAATCAATTTGGAGTACTTCTGTAGATGCTATTAAAACCTTAAAGAGCCTGGAGATTAGTACAGGCTACATTTGGAATGTGGCATCTTTATCCGAGCATGCTGTAGCTTCCTTTTGCGCCTCATTTTGTGTTACTAACAACCCAAAAGTAAATAGTGGAGTAAATATAGTCTAGTCATTGATCCTGGACACTTTGTATTCAGTAACTAAACTCCCTTTAACATTAGATAGGGTTCTTAAAAAATGTATTTAATCATGACTTTTAAATTTTGGTGGTGACAATATGGTATATGGTTTTATTTCATTCTCTACAGCATAGTGAAAATTAATTTTATTTCAATTCATCAACAGGGAAATGTGGCTAAATTGTGGGTGTGTGTGTTTGTGTGTATCCTATAGAATGTATTCTCTTTTGGAATGTGGGTGGAGTGCTGACATTTGTGTATTTGTAAGTTTCAGAGAATTAGAGGTACAGAAAAGCACTTGTCCTTTGCCTATATAAAGACTAACTGTACAGATGACAGCTGAAATATATTACACGAGGCCACAGTTCATATCTAACAGTAGGATCTGCTTCCTGAATTCCAAGATCAACAAATGGCATTAACGATGGATGCTGAAGATATGGGATAAAGAGCCCTTCTTTTTGCCAGATCCATGACTCTTCTTACTGTCCTTTCCGAGGTTGGAGTAAACTGGAGTTGACCATAAGGAGCAAGCATAAGCTGAAATTGTAACAGTAGAATACTTTAAGGAGAAGCAGCTCAGTTAGGGTGAATTTAATTCTCATATTTAGGAAATTACTCAAATCCCAAATTGAAAAGGCCTCTCTCATCCCCTACCCCCAACCACTCACATGCACAATCTGTTTTTTGTAACACTTTAGTAACATCTTGGGGATAATTTAATTTTTAAATATTTTTCTTAAGACATTTCCTGCCTTTTGCAGCAATAAGATGATTAGAAATAATACTGAACATCATTTAAATAAAACAGATGCCATTTTCCATAACAACTATGTTTCAGTGTAAAGTTCCATTATTTACCAAAAAATTAATAACAAGTAACTACTGGATATGATCAACAAAGAGTAAAGGTAGAACTATAAACTTTGCTAATCATTTGAGTTGGTAAAGTAGCAGGGCTAGTTTTTAAAATGAGTATAAATAATACTCTGTGTGTGTGTGTGCATGTATACAAACATCAGCTATAGCTTCCAATCTTCTGGAAAACCAACTTAAATGCCACAAAACTACAAATTAACCATTGTAAATTGTATCTTAATAGATTTTAAAATGTTACTAGTAATACCTTTATTTGCTTATCGAGGTCTTTGTCCTGTGCCTGTCTGTACAGTTGACCCTGCTAGTGAGAATGGAAATACATGGCCGCTAAACCCCTCAGAAATATGTGCCTTCTGACCTTACTCGTCCCCACTACCTGCTAGGCATACTTATTTCCTTTAAAGTGAAAACTGCCTTAGATAAGGTAGCTCTTATTTCACATACTAATAATGACTTCTCAGTAGCAGTGTATCCCATGCTTTTATAATACCTAAAGTAGAAGCCCTGGTGGTGTAGTGGTTAAATATTAGGCTGCACTCCTAATGGTCGACAGTTCGAAACCACCAGCAGCTCCACGGGAGAAAGACAGTACTAACTACTACCGTAAACAGTTACAGTCTCAGAAATCTATTGGGGGGGGGAAGGGGTGGAGTTGGGGTTCCGCTATCAACTTGAAGGCAGTGAGTCAATGAGTGAAAAATAGAGCAAAGGGATTCAACCCTTTGTCTTTCACTCTGCTGGGTACTGTATCTACCAAGGTGTTTCTGTGCATTGAGAAGGTGATATGGAATTTTAAAAAATCACTTCAGAACTCTCCTCAGCAGAGATGTGAAGACCAATGTAATGTAGGAATCTGACTAGGTGTAAGCTAATGGCAGTATCTCCACTACAGAACGAATATACTGTGTGAAAACTAGCCCCTCTCCCTGACATGTTTTCCATCCAGAGCATATATTAGAACCAATGTACGTATCAAACTTGCCCTGTGGGGGTCTGCGCAGCTTCATCTTTCCCTCAAAGCAAGGCTGGTGGGTTCCAACTATTGCCCTTGTGATTAGTCCGCTGTGCTCCTGTAGAGAATGTATCGGACGTGCATGTAAATAAGGACAGACTCCAAACACTCCGAGCACCTAGTTACAGAGATTCAGGAAACCACATCTGTTGCAGAGATACTTGAAGCAAAACTAGTGAGATGTGAATAGTGTTGCCTTAAGCCTTGGAGCAGGCTCACTCCCATCAAGTCGAAGCTGACTCCTAGAGACCCTATAGGACAGGGTAGAACTGCCCTGTGAGTTTCCAAAACTGTAATTCTTGTTGGGAGTAGATAAGCCCAGTCTTTCTCCTGCAGGGTGGCTGGTGGTTTCAAGGTGTGGACGGTGCCGTTGTAACCTGGACTCCTGGGAACCGAGGGACCTGTAATTATCTGAGAAACCGTGGCTTCTGGAGCTCCGGTGACACTTTTGGGAACGCATCGGATGCCTCCCTCATGGTCAGTGGGCCAAGCCCACCAACTTCTCCATCAGAAGAAGATGAGGCTGTCTGCTCTGTAAAGATTTACAGTCTAAGGCGGCACCCTGCCCAATTCACCATGCGTTAACATTACGGTAACTTCATGACAGTGGACTTGGTTTTGGAGTTTTTATGACTCATTACGGTTGGTGGAACAACAACCAAAAAACAACAACAACAAAAACATTTTAGGAGACCAGGGTGCAGTATTTACTCATCTTCATTCACATCAGAAGAGTAGACTTTTTACGTACGGTCCCTTGGAATCCTTTACATCCTTGAGGGGGACTGCCTCTGTCAGGGTCTGTGGCCTTTGCCACCTTGCCCTCTCTCGCTCACCTCTTCCCTTGTACCTCAAAGGGAGGAAGGACGTGCGGAGCTCACTGCCTTAGATAAAGCAACAATATCTATCGAGAAACTAGTAATATTAGGGTTTTCTTATTAGCTATATATATATTAGTCTAGCTTTGTTTAAGAGTAGAATCTGTGTCCTTCATATATGGTATATATGGTTTCTTTTAAAAATTTTTGTTGTTTAAAAAACATCCTAGAATAGGCAAACACACAGAGACAAACAGTAGGTGATGTGTTACCGGGGACTTCTGTTTGGGGCAGAATTACTACTTAATGAATGGTCAGCTTTTGGGTGGGGTGATGAAGGATTTTGGAAAAAGTGGTGATTGTGCAGCATTATGACTAATAATGACACTGAATTGTACACACAGAAAAATGCTTGAAACGATGAATTTTATTTTGTGTATCTTCTCACAATAAAGAATCTAAATATACTAAATAACCTCAGGGAAAGAAAATTACAGGCATACCTCTTTTGGACTTCATAGATAATACTATTTTTAAAACAAATTGAACATTTTGACAGCCCTGTGTCAGGCAAGTGTGTCGGTGCCATTTTTCCAACAGTGAATCCTCTCTTCGTATCTCTGTGCTACATTTTGCTAATCCTTGAAATATTTGAAACCTCCTATGACTTCGGTAAAGTGTACGTAATGATGACAGTATGGTGCAGCTAAGTTTAACCTTTATATGCTCTAGGGAACCTAAAAACTCATGTGATTCACTTCATTGCGACACAGACTTTATGGCAGTGGTCTGGAACCAAGCCTACAAGATCGCCAAGTATGCCTTTACAAAGAGTAAATGCAAGAAGACAAAGGCATGTTGCAATGGTGGTATTCAAAGGAGAGGGCTCTAGGATACTGCTCAACCAGATCCAGGATAAAGGCAGGGCTGGTTCAGTGATAGAATTCTGGTTTCCAAATCAGAGACTCGGGTTTGATTCCCAATAGACTAGGAAGAAAGGCCTGCTCGTCCACTTTGAAAAATTAGCCAGGGAAAACTGTGGTTCGCAGCAATCTCATCTCCAAACAGTCAAAGGGATGGTGCAAGACTGGGTAGCAGTGTGCATGTGATTGCAAGGAGTTGTGGGCCAATTCTGTGATAACTATCAACATATACAGGATGGCTTATCAAGTGGTAAGGAAGATTTCAGCAAAGATCTCATGGTAGAAAGATTAAAAAGGTTTTGAAACCCATGTTATTTTAATCAGTCCAGGTAGTGACCAGATGCAGGAAGGGCCGGGTGGTAAGTGGGAGAGCATCTGTCCCCAGTTCTCCAGTGTGGCCAGAGATCACAATTTTCCCGAGAAACCAAGCTGGATATGTGAATGTTTACGTAAAAGCTCCCAGTGTACTTGTTTCAGACCAAACAGTTTAAAACTAAGAGACTCATTTTTGAGGTGATGAAAATGTTGTGGAATTAGAAATGGCTGCTCAATATTATAAATATCCTAAAACACACCAAACTGTCTACATTTGAAATGGTTACAGTCGTCAGTTTTGGGTTATGTGAATTTTATCTCAATTAAAAATATGTATATAACAAGGACCCAACCAAAATATGTCAGCAGTCAAAAGTTCGTAGAGCCTGGTTTAAATGGAGTCATTTCTCTGTACTGTCTTTGGGAGCGCCAACATGCAGCACCGTTCCACATGGAAACTTAGATTCTCACACTGCTAACATCTGGGTCCTCATTTTCTCGCCTTAGTCTCTGAGGCCTCGTCCATCTCTAGCCATCGGGCTGGTGCTGGCAGTGGTGGGAGGTGCAAAGGGGCCCTCATACGGGGCCACTGAATGAGTAGGTAAAAGAGCTACAGACGCTGCGGGCTGCCACGAAGTTTTAAATAGTGATTTAGTTTGTTGTTATGTAACAACTTGCCATAAAAGTGATTGGTTATGTTATGTTATTTGCCAAGGTTTACTTTACCCAGATACCTACCATTAGGGAAGTAATCCATCTCCAAGACAGCAAGTTAATATATTTAGGGAAATGTTTTTCGAGTCTTAGAGGAGAACAACTTTAGTGATCTTCTTAGTTATATTCTGTAACTGAAAAATGACATTAATATACCAAGGATATGGCTTAAATATCCAAAGATTATAATTATTTTGACAGAATCATTTGTCTTTACTGGGGTTTTTTTTTGCTTTATTATTTTGATTAATCTAAGTATAGTTGTAAATTAACCAACTTTAATAAGGGAGAAATATAAAACTGAAAGCATTGTATCTAGCTTTAGCTTCAGCTTTTCGTTTCTTAATAAACTAGACAGTAAATAGATTGTTTGCCTTTTTTAAATTCACGTTTCCTCATGAATTAACCCTAAAGAAGAAATGTCCTTTTTTATCTTAAGAAATCAACGTCTTTCCTTTTTGTTTCTGGTTTTTTTTTTAATGTCTATCCTAAAAGCAGAATTACTATCTCTGCAGCCAGTGGGTTATTCCATCATTTGTACCATTCTCAAGTGTTAGCAAGAGATGGTTCTGAGACTATGTCCCTGCATGGTGCAAACAGTTAACACACTGGGCTACTGACTGAACAGTGAGAGGTACAAGTCTACCCCCAGGTTACCTTAAAGAAAGGCTTGACTGGTGGCACCCCCAAAGTATGGTCCTTACCGACTCTTCATGTTTGGAACTGACCTTACTCTCACGTGAGAGTAACCAACCATTTACGATCAAAAGAGTAGCTTTTACCCAAGTACAAAGTTTAGGAAAGAGGGAGGAATAAAAATAGGAAACATAGTGAGGAAGTAGGATAAGTGAGGGCCTTGAAATGGATGAATTGGAACAAAATATATGAATTGTTGAATGTAAAACAGATGATTTGTTCTGTATACCTAAACCTACTTGCAAAAAATTTACCTTTAAAACAACCCTGAGAAGCACATTTTGACTCTGTCACACTTTGGGTCCCCATTAGTTATGGCCAACTTTAAACAGCAGAATCCAAAGCTAATGCCCCTTTCTCTCTGCTGAGCGCTTGAGATTCAAGTCCATCCAGATCAACTTCTGAAAAACCAGCCATTGGGAACCACATGGAGCACAATTCTCGCACACATCGCGTTGCCATGAGTTGGGGTAGACTCTTTGGCAGCCACACTTTTAGTTATGAATTAACCCATTTAGAAGAAACTTTCCTCAAAGGATGATTACATTGGCATGCGCTCTTCTTTTTATAACATTTCATTGTGAAGGTTTACAGAACAGATCAATTTTCCATCCCACAAAATTCATACACATTTGTTCCATTTCATTGATTGTACTTCCCACGATGTGATATCACTTATTATTCGTCCTCCCTGTGTTTCCTGTTTCCATTCCTTTGAAAGGAAGCCTTTGTCTTGGGTCAATGCTTACTTCCCTTTTGGTCTCAAATGGTGTTGATTATTATAAGGTGTGTATAAGTGAGCCAGCAGGGGTGGGTTCAGTCCCAGACCTGAAGGGTGTTCTCAGGGGTTCCACCAGTCTCTGTCTGATCAGTAAGCCAGGACTCTAACAATTTTGGGTTTTGTTTCACATTTTTCTTCTAGTACATCCAAAACTCATAGTGACCCTCTAGTTGGAATTAATTGGTGTCAAGTGGGTTTGGTACTGGATAGAGTGGCAGAGAGATGTGGAACAAACCTCAAAATCACTACAGAGACCAGGCTTATTGGTCAGATAGAGACTGGTGGAACTGCAGAGACTATGGCCTTTTGTCACCCCTCAGGTCTGGGACTGGACTCATGCCCTTGGCTCAATCATACACTCTCCTCAGGACCTTCTGGTGTGATCGTTTCCAGAGCAGTTGGTAATGGTAACCAAGTATCATCCAGTTCTCCTACTCTCAGGGCTTTAGAGACTAATGTTCCTGTAGTCCATTGGCATATTTATTTCTTAAGAATTGTTTAGATAAGATCTTCAAATATTAGTAACAGTTCATTTATAGCCTCATATATTATTTAAAAACAAACAAACAAACAAACATTCCTACCCATTCTCTTCCTAGTCCTCCACCCCGCTAGTAAACCTGGGATGGTGAACAAAGACTTCATAGAAGAGGTGGTACTTGGCAAGGACTAAGGGGATGGTGGCAGCTTCAGATGTCATCTTCTCATTAAAACCTCACAGACCACCCCAAGTAAAATACAGGTACCCCAAGCCCTAAGTCCCACCCCTAACATATACTTGGTTTTACTTGGAGCCTTTACCACAACTTGATGCTTTTAGACTTGCTTGGTATTGTTCGGTCTCTCTCTACAGTCTGTGCTTCGTGAGAGCAGGTACTTTGCCTGGCACACACGTTTTACCAGCTGCTGACAAATCAGCTCAGAACCACGCTTCACAAAACTGTGCTTCACAGGGTTTTCAATGGCTGATTCCTGGTTCTTCTTCCAAGTTGCCTCTGGGAGGTTTTGCATCACCAAGCTCTCTGTTAGCAAGCAGCTGAGTGCATCAACTGTTTGCACCATCTCCTGGCACATAATAGGTGCATGCCAAACGAACAGTTCTTGAATGAATGGACAGATAAGAGATGACTTTTCTGGCATCTCTTATTTACTATGTAGAGCACCAGACTGGTATGGAAAATCCGTTTAATTCTCCCAGAACCTCTGCGAGGATGGCAAATTTACCACCTTTCTGCACCCCAATTAACACATTCTCAGCAGTAAGGGAGTGGTTTTTGTATAAATATAGCTTCCTGAAGTCTGCACCTAAATAACAAGTTTTATCAAAATAAGTTATCACTCTCAAATTTCCCACCCCTTCCTGCTGCAAACCCTCCTTAGACACTCCATTGCTATACATAGTTTGTGTTTAAATTATACCTCAAGCCCACAAAATTCACACATATCCTTGGCTTTCTGGCCGACATCTTCACAGCTGGGCGTCAGGGGAGTAACGACCACCTGTAAGTCTCTTGGGACTGCATTCACATTTATTTCTGTGAGGAGATGCTGCACAAGCAAGCACAGGTTCAAGATCAACCAACCAGAGCCCCTGCCATCAAGTGAATTCTGACTCCTAGCAGCCATATGGAACAGAATAGACCTATCCCTTTGGGTAGTTTTGGGACTTTAAATCTTCATGAGAGCAGGAACCTCATCTCTCTCCTCTGGAGCAATGAGTAGAATTGAGCTGCTGACCTTTCAGGTGAGTCGCTCAATACCATCAGAGCTCCAGAAATGAACTTAAAATTATGAAGATGACTGGGGAGGGCTTGTAGTGAACTGGAAGGGGTACTCTCTTCTAAAGAGACTACTAAAAGAGATTCTAAAGAGAACCGCAGCTGAGTTCAACTCAAGCCATTGTTACCACGTAGGAATGTGGGCTCATTTTTGGTTTGCTGCTAACCGCAAGGTCAGCAGTTCGAAATCACCAGCCACTCCTCAGGAGGACTCTACTCCCATAGGGAGTTGTAGTCTTGGAACACAAGGACAGTTCTACCCTGTCCTATAGGTTCGCTGTGAGTCAGAAGCCCCTCAGTGGCAGTGGGTTTGGTTTGTTTTTGAGTTTAGTCTAATTGTTCAAAGGAAGTTAGAAACCCAGTTTTGGGAGTTCAATTTTCAAACATGGACCACAAATTCTAAGACTATTATATAGCATTGTGCTGGCTGGCCATACAATGGTGTCTTTGAGTTACAAATTCTGTAATGTTCCCTAATATAAGTACAACCTCAGCATTGTCGTCGTTGTGAGGTGCGGTCAGAGAAGGAACCTGTGCCTGCGCCTGCCTCATCTTCACACTGCTTGAATATGGGAGCCTGTTGCTACAGGCATGGTGTCAAGCCTCTTGTCAAGGGTCTCCCTAATTATTGGTGCCCCTCCACTGTACCAAGCATGCATTAGTGAGGGAGAGTGGGTAAGACAAGACAGTAGACCGTACTTCACAGAGAACTTACATGCTGCGTTGGAAATACCCAGTTGTGAGCAGTGCTGTATCTATAAACCTCTGGGGATTTTTCAGGGTTTTATCCTAGAATTTCAGAGCTTCAGGGTGTCTTAATACTTGGAGTGAAATAGTTCACAAGGAGGGCCAGTAAATTTCATCCTGCCTTTTGCTTTTCCTTAACTAGCTCTAATCCTTAGGATGTTGACATGCTCCAAAATGCTTGACTAGCTTAATATTTTAATAATAGTTATTGGGGAAAGGTTGTGACAAGAATGTTGGGAAGTTATGCCAAGATGCATACTTGAGAGATGCCCAAGAAGAGGCCAAGAAGTCACTGATCCTAAAATACTCAAACAGATGGGCCTGCAATATTTGACATGAAGATTCCAGAACATTTGCTGCAGGAATTGAGTTAGCTAAATATGGTCACTTCTCCGTACAAAAGTGACTGGTTTCCCCCCCCCCCTTTTTTTTTTTTTGAAAAGAGCAAGGAAGGACAGAAGTGGACAAGAAAAGCAAACTTGTAGAGTCCACTCCCTTAAAACAACATAAAGTATGTCCTCTTTCCTATGTAGGGTTATGTTTTAGTCTCTGGTGTGTAAAAATATGAATTTGTTAAGCACTACGTCCAAGAGAGCATCCCTGGTGATCTCTTCACGCTGTGTTGCAGGGCTCCATGGAGGTGGACGAGGGCATGGGGTGTAATTCACTCCGGGCAGCTGGAAGGCATGTATTAAACACTTTGTAGAGTACAGACATGAATGTAAATGAGGTAGGAGTTTAACCATCCGACCAGGCAGAAAACCACACGAGAAGATTGTCGATCGCTTCCTTCCAATCAACTCAAACTCATGGAGACCGCTGCACAACGGAACAAGATGCTGCCTGCTCCCAGACCAACTGGTTGAAAATTGGACCCTTGTAATGCATAGGATTTTCATGGATTAATTTTCAGAAGTATGAGGGGGTACTCCCCGAAACCGAATTTTCCCCCCAAAGCTATGTATTTAAATTTTTTTTTTTTGCAAAACAACCTTATCACCTTCATAGTACTCTCCATTACACTTAATGCATTTGTCAAATCTGCAATTTCATTCTTGTAAACATGTTTCAAACTCATCTGTTGGGAGGGCTGACGTCACCTCTCTTTTTTCTTTACCTCTCCTACATCCTCAAATCACTGTCCTTTCATGTCCCTCTGCATTCTCACAAACAAAAGGAAGTTGCACGAAGTGAGGTCAGGTGAGTAAGATGTGTGGGCAAAAGGCATGGTGGGTTGTTTTTTGGGGGTTTTGGGGGTTTTTTTTTTGGCTAAAAACTGGCACACTGAGAAGGCTTCATGAGCAGGTGGGTTATTGTGGGGGCAAAACCAGTTCCCTGTGTGCCCACAAATCGGGCCTTTTTTGTTGCATACTGTTAGGCTATCTTTTCAGAACCTCTAAATACAAAACTTGATGAATAGCCTGACCTGGTGAAACAAACTCCAAATGCTCTCCAGAACAAGGTTTGTTATCAGTCGACATTTCACTTTTTTTGAAATGAGAAAACAACTACTCGTACACTTGTTTTCCCCATACCACTGTCCTTGTAAGTCATAGAAGTTTCTGTGGCATTTTTTTCCAACAGGAAACAAATTTTCACAGCCTCACGCTGCTCTCTTCAATCAGCCATCACAACAAACGAGGTTCAAGTGAAACTGCTTTTACGAAAAATTCACTGTGACCAGAGAGAACTTTCCCGGGGATGCGACTGGGTGCACTAACACAGAGAGAGTTGCTCAATGCTCGCCTAGTGGGGAACAAAAGTTCTACCCAGCGTAGATTTTTTTCTGGTTCTTTTTTGGATACTCTCTTAATAAAGCATCAGCCTTTCTTCTTATTTCATCTTAGTCTGGAAGCTCCTTTGAACCGTTTAGCATCATAGTGTCAAGCACTCCACCAGTGATGGATGAGTGATGGCTGTGTAGGGAATCTGTTGGCCAGCAATCAAACCCAGCTTTGCCTCACAGAAAGCAATAACTCTACCACTGAGACCCAAACCCCCAATTATGTTAGAAGAAGAAGCGATGATTCTGGCCATCAGACTTGGAAAAGCTTCTTGGGGAAGATGCCATTAAACTGAGCCTCAAAGCAGGAGCAGAAAACTGCACAGGGAAGGGGTGATAGAGCGCTGTATTTTAGGATCTGTTCTCTGATGTTTTAAGGCCTGTCCTCCTTACTATCGTTTGAAGTTGTTTTGTCTGGTATGTGGGGCTCTGCAGCTGGTTCAGCAACATTGCGTTCCTTCCTTAGCTCCGCTGTTCAGTACTTGACCTTGAACAGGCTACTCCACTGTGAAGCCTCAGTTTTCTCATAAGGCTCCTTCATTGATGAGTAATAAGAGAAACAATGAGTGCATTTGACAGTGAAGAAGCACGTTGCATACCGAGGAGTCAGCTGTCATTTTGTTGTGTGGTTGTCTTTGTTATATGACTACGAGCTACCAGATGAGACCAGAAACGGTGTCTGGATAATAATAGCAGCACACGCCAGAGTGTTGGAGTTTGAGATCTGTTCCCTAGCTCTGCCCTGGTGACGTGGTGGTTATGCATTGGACTGCGAATTTGTAGACTAGAGAAACAAATTCATGGAGACTCATGTATGTATAAGAAAGAGCTTTATATACAAGAGCAGTTGGATATTGAGGAAACATCCCAGCCCAGTCCAGATCAAGTCCATAAGTCTGATAATAGCCCATATGTCCGATACCAATCTATAAAGCCCTCTTCAGACTCAAAAAACACATGCAATGATGCCGACAGGAAGAAAGTCACTGCCTAGTGGATGGGGAGTCTTGTGGATCCAATGGCATTGTAAGTATCTCAGTACTGACAGGGTCTCCACGTGACTTCTCCAGCTCAGGGCACTAGCATAGTTCCATGAATCTTGTTAGCTGCAGTGTCTCCCAGGGAGTTAAAGGAGAGGGGAGAGGGGGAGGCTCCCACCTCCAAGGAAGAATCCCGTAGTTCCCAGAATCCTCAGAAGAAGGCCATGCCCACACAGAGGCCTCATTGGCTATGACCTAATTGACAGGCTAGACACCACCCCTTCACTCTGAATCCACTCAAATTGACAAGTGATTCTATAACTACTGCAGACTGTGATCCTTATGTTCAGCAGTTCAAACCACCAGCGGCTCCCAGGGAGAAAGGGTAGGTTTTCTACTCCTGAAAAGAGTTGCCATGTCAATAGCACACAGCATCTATTCTCCTGTAGGATTGCTATGAGTCAGAACTGACTTGATGGCACCAAGTTGTACTGTTTTGTGTTACCCGGATATAAATACTCATTCAGAGCCAGCATCTCTGGCAGAATGGAAGATTAGGTGTAGAACTGGTAGAAAAATCACAAAGCTTGTTTAGAGGATTTTCCTCACCATTCTGGTGGAAGATTGGATTATATCAACAGGGAATGGGCTCAATGTCCTCAAGAAACTATGTAAATAATCCCAGATGCGTTGAGAAGTCCTTAAGAAAAGCACCTGTTGTTATTGTCAGATGCTGTTGAGTAGGCTTCGAGTCCCAGCATCCCAGTGGACAACAGAAGGAAACCATCCGCACAGTCTTTGCCATGCCTGAGCACACTGTGGCAGCCACTCCCTCTGAAATGAGTTTGGGAAACTTGGGTAAGCACAAGTAAACTGTGTCTTACCCTGTGGCTCCTCAAGCCCTTTATCATAAAGCTGTATACCTGGAAACCCTGTGGAGTATTTCTATTGAGTCACCAGTGGCTCGTCCCCCGAAACCCCCTGCCATCAAGCTGATTCCAACTGAGAGCTGCCTTTGATCTTACTTCAGGTAGACCAAAATTGCCAAGCCTTTGTGTACATTGAGGTCTCTTGTTGAAAGCTTGTGTAGTGTTCCTTCTTAAGAAGATAGCTTGGAGTTGCGCCCATCTGGGTACGAGTTCAGCGCTGCCATTTATTTATTGTAAAATAGCCTAATTTCTCTGACCTTTGGTTAACGCATCTCTCTTGGGTGTGTTATGAAGTTTCAATAAGATCTATGTGTGTTGGGGGCAGTCATAAGGATGATGTAATAAGAGTTCAAAAAGTATCGTTTTACTGTTATAGTCGTCATCATTGCTTACAGCAGGTAGTGGGTTCGCCTGGCTGCAAACTTCTTACTCTGATTTTAGTAGGTAAAGTCATTTCTATTACTATAATCTCGGTTCCAGTATTTATGGAACTCACATTTTTGGGGTGCAGCCGTACCACTTTATATTATTATTATTTTAATCATTGTTTCCACTTTATATTATTATCCCCAAACTTTCTTCTAATCCTAGTATTAGTGGACTGAGAGGCAACCAGGGGTGTGTTGTCTGTTAATTAAGTACGGAAAGCAATCAAGGCATCTCAGATTCTTGGATGAGTTCAGCAGCAAATTAACCCAATGGACTCAATATGAAGTTAGAGGAGTTGAAGTACAGGAAATGACATCACAAAACCACCAGAAAACTTACCAGAGGAATAAAGGTTACAAGTCTGAACCTCTAATCATGATAAAGTGATTTCAAAATTAAAGCAACAAAAACCATGAGATCACACAGGGGACATAATTTTTCTTGTCCACAAATTTGAAAAATGGAGGCTGTATCAGGAAATGAATAGAAAGAATACTGTATGTGTAAATACTGGGTTTGGCTCCTTGTACCTTAGGTTTCAAGTGATATTTTAAAAAGTAACAAAACTCAGTCATCTTTTGTGGCCTTACATAAGCCAGGCACTCTGAGGTTTTTCAGATTGATGATTCATTAAATTTTATTTTTTTTAATGGAACCATGCCAACTTGAAATGACACCCCACTTAGCAGAAGAGAAAATACTGATTAAAAATTTCACACATTTCGCAACTTCAAATACTGGAGCTCTTAGTGGCTTTTGTTTCCTTCCCTGCTGCTCGTCCTTGGTTGCTGTGCGGCCCCTGGGTGTCTGGTTCTCAGGAGGCTTTGGAGACGCCTATGAGATGCCGAGGAGACTCCTGGGGTGATCTGGCTTGCCTGGTGGCTTTAATGGTTTGTTTCCATGTACACCTTGTGTCTGCCCCTTGGCCTTCAGAGCTGTGATTTCCTGCCCTTTTTGTGGTGGGTTTCCATCCTGTCCTCCACATGCCATTTTTCTTTAGAGAAATTAAGTTTATATTGCCTTGATCGGTTCCTAGTGATTCCATTCAACACCTTTGAGACACACACACACACACACACACACAGTAATCCCCTGATAGTTTTAATGAATGGTAGACTTTTTAACATACCTTGGAAAAGGAAAGATAAATCCTTATTAACTGAATTATGTGAGGCCCTTCATGTCACATAACCATATGCGTTTTGCATTTCTCTGCTGCACAGCACTTTCCGACGGAGGTGATTCATTTTGAACGGATGCCATTCAGTGTGTGTTTGAAGTCTAATTGTTTTGCCTGTAAACAAACCTGTGGAGAAAGGTGTTCTTTGTCAGCCTTCTGTGAGGGACTTGCATGTGGCTCCAGTGACTTTGTGGGTTAGGCCTGGGCTGGGAGTTCACACTCTGCAGGACAAAGATAAGGCTATCTGCGTCCGTAGCGATTTACAGCCGCAGAGACTCTGTAGAGGACCACTGGGAGGGGAACTCCACCTGACGTGGGGACCCTCTTGTTCTGTTTTTGGTATGTGGCCCAGGTCCATTTATCTTTACAACTAGTTCAAGAGGTGTAGAGCATCTTTATTCCCATTGTATAGATAAAGAAACTGGGTCCCGGAGTTTCTCTGAGCACTACAGCCGTTCGTGGAACTATCAGCTACAGGGTGTTTGGACTTTGAGAAGCACCACCTATTTTCCCAGGACTCCTGGCGAATAAGTTGTCATGGGAGAAGAGCCCTCTAGTGCACTCAAGGTTGATACTGCAAGCATTTCACTATCAATGTTTTTGATGAAAAAAGTATCAACTGTGTGTTAAAGGGTATATTTTCTCAGAAAGCAAACTCATGACTCATAAAAATACAAAATGAAAATGTGTCAAAGATTTTACTTCACTCATTTGAGTTGTTGATTGTGACTCATAGCACCCCTATTTACAATAGAACGCAACACTGCGTGGACCTTCGTCACCCTCACAATCTGTTGTTTGGACCCAGTTGCCACCTCTCGGTCGGTGTGCCTCAGTCAATTCACCTGGTTGAACATCTTCCCTTTTTCCCACTAAGCACGATGTCCTCCTCTAGGGACTGGTTCTCATGATAACAGGCCCAAAGTACTTGAGGCAGTGTCCGTGCCATCTTCAGTTGTGAGGCGTGAGAGAAACTGGCTCCGCTCCTAGACAGGTCAGTGCATCCGTCCTGCAGGGTGGTACAGTCCGTGCTCTTCAAGAGCACCCTGATGATTCCGGTGGATGAGCTCCTCTGGAGTCTTCCTTATTCCCTGTGCCGCTGTCACGTGCGTATGAAGCCACTGAAGACATCAGGCTTGATTCATGGAGGAGCCCATTAAATCTCTTACGCAGTTAAAGGAGAATCCTTAAAGACACGTATCTACAGGCAAACAAGAAAACCAGAAATTAATTGCACATCCTGTGCACAACTCTTATTTGCATCTGTATTTGTGATACCAGTACTGCCAATCATTTTACCACCTTCAGAGTTGTGAAATAGCAAAGTCAGATACAGTAAAAGGAATCCAACAACCCAAAGAATCTGCTAGACCAGTGTTTCCCTAAGTGGAAACCCTACCCCACTTCTCTCCCCAACCTTCTTTTGCGCCTCCAACTGGAATGATCCCGGGGATCTTACAACAGCAGGTAACCTATACTTCCTCCTGGACTGGGGGCTATAGTACAAATGTTTCCATTGCCATGGGTGGGGCTGAGTAATTTTTTTTTCCTGAAAATGCAAGCAGTTGACCATGTCTATTTGGAACCTATGTACTAAACTTTGCTAAAAGACATCCAGTGATTTTTAGCAGCAGGCAAATCAGGGGTAGTTCATTTCAAAGTCACCATTTTTCCTCACCTGTCTTCTTTATTGTGTTACCTTTGTAAATGAGCTCATGCTTTTCTGGAAGTAGTATGAGACATTGTGTAAATGATTTAATCTCCGGCTATGGTAATGCATAACCTTCTGGAGTCAGGAAGATAGATCCACACCAAGACATGTATTCACTACTAGGTTATGGACTGCAGACCTATTGAATCGCCCGCGACTAGTACTTTGTGTGGCGGCATAAGGCCCTTTATAGGCAAAGGTGCATCCGTCTTCTCTGAACAAGATATCTGAGTTGTCCTAATATCCCTTACCTGATCTCTAGGTTCTAATATCCATTGAAATGATTACACTGAACTCAGACAACATCCATGATTAAAAGGTTATTAAGGAAGTTAACAAGGATATTGCCAGTGAGACATACTCACGGTTGAGTTGTTTATCAGGACAGGTTACAAAGGTCCTTCAAGTCTGCTAAGAAATTCCAAAATAGGCATACCGCTCCTCTGTAAGCCTCAACTGGAAAGCAGCCAGCTGAAGCTCAGTGGGTAGCAAACCCAGCTCCCTGCATTATGTGCCCAGAGGCACTCCATTCTGGTAAGCCTCTGCTCAAAGGCCTCTCCTCCAATAGGTCAGAAAGCCCAGCTCCCTGCATTATGTGCCCAGAGGCACTCCATTCTGGAAAGCCTCCGCTCAAAGGCCTCTCCTCCAATAGGTCAGAAAGCCCAGCTCCCTGCATTATGTGCCCAGAGGCACTCCATTCTGGAAAGCCTCCGCTCAAAGGCCTCTCCTCGGATAGGTCAGAAAGCCCAGCTCCCTGCATTATGTGCCCAGAGGCACTCCATTCTGGAAAGCCTCCGCTCAAAGGCCTCTCCTCGGATAGGTCAGAAAGCCCAGCTCCCTGCATTATGTGCCCAGAGGCTCCTTACTCCATAAGCCCAGCCTCCTGCACAAACTCTCCGCTGTACTTGCTCGGGTCAGGTTTAGAGAAACCTGGCACTGTAGTGAGTTGAGCAGTTGGCTTCTAATCACACCGACAGCAGTTTGAAACCCCCAGACATACTGTGGGAAACAGACAGGGCTTTGTACTTGAGTAGAAAGTCTTGGAAACCCACACACGGCAGTTCTACCCTGTCCTTTAGGGTCACTAATAGTTGAAATTGACTCAATCGCAGTGAGTTTGGTTTTGGTTTGAGTCCGGTTTTACATATTAGTTTAAAGAGTTTTTATTAACTGGCCACAACAGCCAGGCATGCACTCCAAATCGTTTCCTTTTCCATCCTGTTAATATTGGGCCCACAGGATCCGATATTAACTAGGCAAGAATTAGCAATGACCTGCAGTCACCATTTAAAAGTTGCAAGTATAACACATTTGCTGGATGAAAAAATGTGCTTCCTGGTGAGGTTGGAAAGAAAGTGACTTGAACACTATATTAGTAGTTGCTTAGAGCAGTTATTAGGAGCATCTTTGTTACGTTTCAGGTACCGTAGGTTTTCATTAATTAACCGTATAAAAGTAGAGTGGCTTATCCCCTACAGTTCTGTCGGTGTATAATTCACATAGTCATGCAATTCAGTGGTTCAGTCACACCAGGAAGAGCGCGACAGTCATCACCACAATCAGTTTCAGAGCATTTTTCTGGGGTTTTTTTATGCTTTAACTTTTATTTTAAACTTAATTTATTCTCAAGCCATACGTTTTCGCTTCTTCGGTTTCTTCTGGGATATCTTTTTCTTCTGTGCAACCTCCTCTTCTGGTTTAGGCACCATTTGTTCCTTTTCAGTAAGGATCACTTCAGGGTAGCAGGGGAGCTCATGTATGGGTCGAGCCAACCATGAGCTCTGTCGGCCTGGCAGAGCATCTTGAGGATGTTGCTCACCTGGATGGGCTCAGTGATCAGAGAATCCACATCGAAACCCTGAAGTTCTGCATTACTCTCTGCATTTTTAAGCATGTGCAGCAAAATTCAGTTTGGGGTCACCAAACCTGGGTTCACCCCCACTATTTGACTTGGGCACATCTACCAACTCTACCATTGTAACCTTAGAACAACACACACCGCTTCTTTAAAATGACATCTTTAAAATATTTGTTGGCTTTCCAGATATGCCTACCCTGAATGGCCTGGGCAGTTTCACAAATGGACCCCAAGATTCGACCCTCTTGATTTGCAAGTATTTGTGGGGTTTTCTGAGTTGAGTGAGTAGCAACCATTTTGGCAGATCACCTCAGATCATAGCAATTGGGGAGAGGAAGAGCTGATGGGTCTTGGGAGAATTCATGGTCACTAAACTTCTCATGAGATTATAGTTCCCAGACATTTATTTTTAATTCTTGTACTCATCATTATTAACTCCCCATCCACCCAACACTCCCCCCCACCCCCGCCACAGCCTCCCTAAAGGACCATTAATCCAGTTAATATCTCTATAGATTTACCTAACCTGGATTTCATGTACAGGAAATATATTTTTTAATTAACTAGAATAACAAAGTGAAACAGATCAAAACCGCAATAGAAAAGAAAGCAGGAAATATTAGAAACTAGAATAAATTTAAGTGTATCATAAGGGAGATTATGAGAGGTGCTAAAATTTAACCTAATTGAATTAGCAACAATCCACTTTCCCATGCACTCCGCATGAGAGCAAGGCTATTCAAAGCCCTGGTCCATGGTCAGAGGGGACTCACCAGAGGCTTCATCCACGTGTATTTCCTCTTTTTTAAAAACAGCTTTAAAATGGGTCAAAAAGGAGTTCAACTGATATTATACTTCAACCTAACTACATCTACCATAATCAACTTTACAGTGCTCTCTTTTCCCTCCTTAACTTTGATAGGAAAGGATTCAGCAGAGACTTTATCCATGTATATGTTCCATATGTATATTCCATTTGCCTGCCGAGCATGTCTTTTCTTTCATACAGATGTTAGTATAGCTATACCATTAATATTAGTCTTCAACTTATAACTGTCAATGCGAATACCAGGATTTCCCTAAACATTACCAAAATTCAGTGTTTGGTTAGGCCAGGGAAGGCGATATACTGACATAGTGGGAGGGGGGATTAAGAGAAGCAGGTATAAAAATCACATTTACACTCTATTTCTGTAAAACCTATTTCTGGATAATGTTAGCTTAGTGACTGTTCGCAGTGCACCTTTAACACATGACACGTTTTTAAAGAAGTCAACACTTTACGTGTGTATTTGGAAACAAGTGAATTCATTTTTAATAGTTAGATCATTGAATCAATACTTGGAGAATTTTTTCATTTGAGAACATTTCTTGTGCTCACTTTAGTTGTGTCCCAGGATATACCCCAAGCGCTGCTTCTGTTGCATGTTTGAAACATAAATTTCACTATACACAGAGGTGGGCCTGTGTTTCATTGTTCACTGCCGTTCAAATTGGAACCACTGCCCAGAATTTCAGTCTAGGTACTTGTGTCCTTGTCCTCTGCCCTGTCCCCGCTGAACACCCTGCTTAATGATGGTAAGGGAGCCCACACTCTGGAGTACATTAAAAGAGAACAGAACTACATATTTAGCAACATTAAATTGCAACTTCGTTAGCTTGTGTGTGTGTGTGTGTGTGTGTGTGTGTGTGTGTGTGTGTGTGTGTGTGTGTGTGAATTCTCTTTATTCAAGAGAACATTACCACTATCTTCAGTATTCTTTAACTTTAAAAAACACTCAATATCCCAGCTGGAATCGATTCCAACTCATAAGTGACCACATAGGGAATTCAAATAGATTAGAATGCCAGCGCGCTTTCTTAGTGAAGGGGGAATTGCCTCTGCTTTGCTCAGAAGCCCCGTGCACCAGGCACTCACTGTTCTAGTTCTCGTTCAAGGAAACGAGCAAACCGGATATCCAGAGGCCCTGCTGTCATTGATTTTAGATTTTAGTTGGAAGAAGCAGGTGATAAAAATTGAGGCAAATATGGGGATTTCAGGAACCAAGAGGTGTGATGATTTGTAAGGAAGTGGGAGATGTTTTATGTGGAGGGTCATTTTCTGTGTGTGTATGTGTGTGTGTGTGTGTGTGTGTGTGTGTTTAAACCGCATTTAAGGTTTTTTAAACCCACTTTGACTGCCATTTGAGGGGAGATTGGAAAGTGGCTTGGACTAGGCTGATGTCAGTCAAGCTGGAGAGAGGGAAATGGCCACAATGTAATTCCTTTGGGCAGGTAGAATGGAAAGAAGTTGGTAATGAAGTGGGGAGGGACAAGGGTGGTGTGGTGGATGGCTTCCAGGTCTGTGGCTTGAGCAAATGGATGGAAGTTCTGCTGTTAATTGCGGTCATAAAGACTGGCTAAGGGGCAGCTTGGGGGACAGGAGGGAACCAGGTTGCATTGTGGACATGATGCATTTGGAATGCCTGCAGACAAGAAAATCTCATTTTCCAAAACGAATCTGGAAAATAGTAGAGCCTGAGTTATGCCTGAGGGAGTCCTGAGCGGGATCTGTAGTTATGGGAATGAGTGGGATCACACAAGAGTGAGGGTACAGTGAAAAGGAGGGACTTGCTCTGAGATACCCCAGGCCTTTAAGGATGTGGAACTGAGAAATGAGCCTGAGCAGGAAAAGCCAAAGGCAGTTAATTTACAAGGAAGAAAAAAAATTATACGTCATGACCACAGACCACACAGCCCTGGCCAGCAAGTCCCAGCCACCAGCTCCGGTTGGCTCTGGAAAAGCCTTCCCACATGCTGGAAAGTAAATCCACTGCACGTGTGTCTTCCCAGTGGGCGGGAGAAAGGGCTCTCTCCTCATTGACAGAGATGAACGCACTGGTATAAATTCAAAGGGTAAAATGGAAGTGTGAAGTTGCTGGGGCTGCTGCATTTCTGAAGCTGAATTTAAAGTTCCCCTGGGGCAAATGTGAGCATTTCCGAGACCAGCTTCTTTCTCTGTCCCAGTTCAGAATTGGTTACCAGTAAACGGGAGGGGGAGGGGTTTGCAGGAAGTTGAAGTGCTGCACCATTGAGTTTGGGGTTGTTTCCTCTTTACAGTTGAATTACAGGGGCCACTTCGTGTTCATCAGAAAGGGAGCCAAGAAGAGGTGTGAACTTCAAGGTCCACTTGGGAAAAGGAACTGAGCGGGATCTTAAGAGCGCTTCCCCTCAGGTTTCAGTGGCTTCCCCGCGGGCATGGTTTTGTGCCATAGACACTGCAGCGCACATTCCACCTGGGGTGTTCAGAGAGCATGCCATGATCTGAGAGATTAAAGACAGAAAAACTGATCAACTTTATGTAAAACAAATTCCGAAAATGTTAAGGTGTGTGTGTGTCTACACATGAAAACTAGGACATCCCTTTCTATCTAAATCAAGTTGATTTCTTCTCAAAAGTTGTGCGAGAAAAGATTGGCCCTGGTCTGGACAATGTGAGTGCCGTTTCTCTTAGTCTACGTTTTTCAAAGTAAGAATTAGCCCTTACATTCTTTTGTAAACCCTTGAAGAATAGGGATAGACACAGACACATGGTGAAAATATTAAAAAGCTTGGAGACATTTTACACAGAGTTGGCTGCTTCTCCCAATTTTTCACTTTCCTTTTCTTTCTCAAAATAGATTTAAAATTCTTCTTCTGCAGTTTCAGTTCATGTTTCAGAAGCTTGAATATTACCATCTGTGAGAGCACCATTTCTAGTTCAATCAAGAGATTCTTTCAGGGTTGGGTGGGGGCTGGGGTTGGCACTGTTATGACTAACCTTCTAGTCACTGAGAACCACGCCGCAGCTACCTGTACTGTATCCTCGATGGCCCACAATGACAGCGAATGACCCACTGACCACTTTCCAACACTAGGCTTAGATTGGAAAAGATCACTGTCCCTGGGAGCAGACACAGAGGGCAGCTCTGTGGGCCTGGTGGAAGAGAGAGGAAGCGCAATAGCAGAGTCGCTATAGGGTAGCAACATTCATAGACTACAGGAAAAATGCGATCGAGAATTTTCATGGAAGCAGACAGTAAGCATCACATATACCAAAAAATAAATACTTAAAAACAATGAAACCAAACCTCTTGCTCTCAAGTCAATTATTTTTTTTTAATTCAGAGATTATTTTATTGGGGACTCACACAGCTCTTACAACATTCCATACATCAAGGGTAACAAGCACATTCGTACCTACAGTGCCATTATTTTCTAGATATTTGCTTTCTCTTGAACCCTTGGTATCAGCTCTTTTTTCACCCCCCACCCTTATGACCTCTTGATAAATGATAAATTATTACTTCCGTATCTTAACAGTGACTGCTGTCTCTCTACCCCCACAGTTTCTGTTGTTCATCCGCCTGCAAGGGTGTGTGTGATGTGTGTGTGTGTGTGTTTATGTGTCGATCATTGCGATTGGTTCCCCCTTGCTCCCCACCTCTTCCACCTTCCCCCTACCCTTCTGGTACTGCTATTCCCATTTCTGTTCCCGGGTTCCATGTGTCGTAAGCGCTTATCTCTTATCCAGACCTATGCATGTGCTCTGTTCTACCCCGCGGTAGACGAGGGTCATGAGAGTAGGGGGTGTGGGGGGGAGGAAGCCTCAAGGAACCAGAGGAACATTGTGTGTTTCATTGGGGCTATACTGTGCCCTGGTTGACTCATCCCTTTTCTGTGACCCCTATGTGTGGGGATGTCCCATTCTCAACCGATGGGCTCTGGGTCTTTGCTCTGACCTCTTGTTCTCAAGCTCTCGAGTGAATTCTAACCAATAGCAACCTTAGGGGGGATAGGACAGGGGCTCCCCTTTGTATCACAGAGAGTGAGTGTCTCAGTAATAGCTTATACCCATACCTGCTATGTGGACCTTACACTTCATCTGTCAGACTGACTTATGATTCCAAAAGGAAGCTCCAAACATCAGCTTTGTTCAAAGCATTTTGTTCATTATAGCACATTTAATTAGCTCATGAAGGGCTGGGTATTTTGTCAAAACATAAAAAAAGTTTAAAAGAATGGCGGCCTTTCATCAAAATGGCCTCTTAAAAGAATATTCCTATCCAATACAGTCCTCGACTTCTGGAAGCTGCAGTGCAGGGTGTTTCGAGCAGCCAAATTGATGGGTACTGGCCCATATCTTGGGGAAGTTGGCATATAGCAAGTGGATTACCAAGCAGCATGCCGGCGGACGTTCTTACCTGAATTTGCGGTTTCATTCACTGTGGTGGCCCCTTTCCCATTTACCCCTCTTGCGTTTCACTGGGTGTTTATTTTGATTGCTGTTACTCAGAGGACAATTGTGGAGTTGATTTTATATTTTTGATACATTTCATGTAAGAGTATATCAGTAAAATTTCAAAAAGTGATTTTTTTAGAAAGGTGTTTTCTTGCCCCTTTGTGGTGCTTGCTATGTGTCAAGTGAGTCAGTTGCAACTGATAGTAATCTATACACCAGAGTAGACCGGCCTCTTAGGACTTCCTAAGCTGTAACCTTTTTGGAGGGGTTCCGGTGGCACACTGGCTAAGGTCCTGCTAACCCATGCGGTTGTGCTTTCATGAAGATTTGCAGCCTCGGAAACCCTATGGTGACAGTCAGACTTTGTCCTATGAGTTGGAGTCAACTCGGTGGCTGTGGGGTTAACCTTGATGGAAACATCTCCCCTTGGGTTTCACCTGTAGAGCAGGTGGAAACTGCTAACCTTTCGGTTAGCAGTCAACCACTCAGCCATCGTTATGAGCAGATTCTGAGTCACAGTACCCTATTGGACAGGACAGCACTGCCCCCACAACTGTCACATCCCTCTCCTGGGGGACAGCTGGTACATTTGAATTGCCCACCCTTCGAATAGCAGCCAAGCACAGTGCCATAATAAAAAAATAACTCAACTGCCTTTGACGCATAATTACCCTATAGGGCAGAGTAGAACTGCCCTTAGGGTTTCTTGGGGAGATTTTTATAAGATCAGACAATCTCATCTACCTCCTGCAGAGCAGCTAGTGGGTTCGAATCACTGACTTCTAGTGGTTACGAGGACATTTAATTCACAGGGCCACCAAGACTTTTTTGTTATAGTCATTGGCCTCTGCCCTACAGTTGTTTCTTATTCACCATGACCCTATATAGAGTTCTAAGGCTTTGCAAATCTTTGCCAGAGCAGGCAGCCTCAACTTTCTCCCTTGGAGCTGGTGGGTGTGGACAGCTGACCTTCCGGTTAGCAGTCCAACACTTCTCCAACAGTGCTGCCCGGGCACTGTTTTCTCTATAATACCTAACTCAAAGCTCACTGCCAAGTCGATTCCAATACTTAGTGACCCACTCCGTAGGACAGAGCGTAGTTAATTGCCCTGGTGGGTTTCTAAGACTTAAAAAAAATTTAATCATTTTATTGGGGGTTCATATAACTCGTATAACAATTCATGCATGTATCATTTGTGTAAAGCACATTTGTACATTTGTTGCCATCATCACTCAAAAAATCTGCTCTCCACTTAAGCCCTTGGTATCATCTCCTCATTTTTTTTCTCCCTCTCCACTCCCCCTCCCTCAGAACCCTTGATAATTTATAAACTATTATTTTGTCATATCTTACACTGTCTGGCATCTCCCTTCACCCACTTTTCTGTTGTCCACCCCCCAGGGAGGAGGTCACATGTAGATCTCTTTAATTGGTTCCCCCTTTCCACCCCACCCTCCCTCGACCCTCCCAGTATAGCCACTCTCATCACTGGTCCTGAAGGGGTCATCTGTCCTAGATTCCTTCTGTTTCCAGTTCCTAAATGTACCAGTGTACACCCTCTGGTCTAGCCAGATTTGTAAGGTAGACTTGGGATCATGATAGTGGGGAGGGGGAGCATTTAGGAACTAGAGGAAAGTTGTATGTTTCATCGTTGCTCCGTCACCTCCTGACTGGCAGCACATAACCAACTACTCCACCAGGGTTCCTTTACTTCAATCAAAGCCATCGAATCCTTGAGTTGGCAGGATTACATGCTTCAACACCTTTAATTTCACAAAATCAGATGGAATGTACATAAATGTAGAGGAGAATGTCTCAGCCACTTTTCTGGAGACACTAATGTCAGTGGATGGCTGGTAAACCACAAAGAGTAAAGAAAATGGGGAAACAGTCCCTAAAATGTACTTCTCGAAATGACATCTGCTGATGTTTTATTCTTTTCTCTTCTTTGTTTCTAGTGGCCACAGATGTGTTTAATTCCAAAAACCTGGCTGTTCAGGCGCAAAAGAAGATCTTGGGTAAGATGGTATCCAAGTCCATTGCCACCACCTTAATCGATGACACCAGCAGCGAGGTGCTGGATGAGCTCTACAGAGTAACCCGGGAGTATACCCAAAGCAAGAAGGAGGCCGAGAGGATCATCAAGAACCTCATCAAGACCGTCCTCAAGCTGGCCATCCTGTACAGGAATAATCAGTTCAATCAAGACGAGCTGGCCCTCATGGAGAAATTTAAGAAGAAAGTTCATCAGCTGGCTATGACCGTGGTCAGCTTCCACCAGGTGGATTATACCTTTGACCGGAACGTGCTGTCCAGGCTGCTAAATGAATGCAGAGAGATGCTCCACCAAATTATCCAGCGTCACCTCACCGCAAAGTCGCATGGACGGGTTAATAATGTCTTTGACCATTTTTCAGATTGTGAATTTTTGGCTGCCTTGTATAATCCCTTCGGAAATTTTAAACCCCACTTACAAAAACTCTGTGATGGCATCAACAAAATGCTGGATGAAGAGAACATCTGAACCCACGCGTTAGGATGCTGACGCTCGTGGTTGGTTGGAAGATGGGGCGCTGTTGATTTATGAAGGAAAGCAAAAGGGATTTTTTTTTAATTACACATAGCCTGGAAGGACTTTTCCAATTCCATTGTCAAGCATTAATGATAGTGCTTTTGTGGGGCTTCTTTTATTTGAAGAAAAGCGTATTTCCAAAAGTCCTACTTAAAACCTCCTAAGAGCCCATGGATCATGGGGATAATGCCAGTGCGGAGCTGCCCGAAGAACAACGTACGATCCCAAACCCCAAGACTGTTTTTTTAAGGGCAATTGTACTGTTGGTACATCGGCTATTTCTGATGTACAAAGTGATGTATTTTGATTCATTTCTATTTCTTACTATGTATATGTACCGCTTTTAAAGAGCAAACGGCTTTCCCCTGTTGGTGTTCTGTTAGAAACAATTCCACTTCAAGTTCACCTTGATCCTTTTGTTAAAACATTTTGTCCTTGACATTCAAAAATTAAGTCTGAGGGCATCAACTTGAACTCTCAGACAGACAGTAAACTGCTCATCTGAAATCATTACTGTGGAAATGAACTATGTTGGACAATAGTATCCCATACATAAGAATATGGAATTGAATACTGTTTTGTACAGAGAAAGGGAAATTAATTTAGGGGGAGAGGGACAAAAGGGAAGAAAAGATATGACTGCAGAACATAAGCGTGACCATAAATGCATTTCAAATGTTTAAAACAGTTTGATAAATAAACAATGTCATTTTTTTATTTAATCAGGTTTTTGCTGTTTTGTTATTTGCTATCTTGCCAAGTAAACCACAGAATATTTACATTTTAAACAGGTTTTGTGGTGTTTCTACATAATTTCATGTGTGTGAATGATAAAGAATTCATTTTGCTTTTTTAAAAATGGTAGTAGGGAAGGAGAAAAGTCAAGGGAGATGGAGGAAAGAGCTAGGAGTCAAAGGGCATTTATGGAGGTCTAGACAAAGACATGTACATGCAAATATATATAGGAGGATGGGGAAATAGATCTATGTGTCTATATTTATAGGTTAAGTATTAAGGTGATGGAAGGACCTTGGGCCTCTACTCAAACACTCCCTCAATGCATGAATACTTTCTTTTATTAAATTGGAACTCTATGATGCTCCCTCTCCCGACACAACGGCTGGAGCCAAAGTGGGTGAACAAGTAAATGTGGTGAAGAAAGCTGATGGTTCCCGGCTATCAAAAGAGATAGTGTCTGGGGTCTTAAAGGCTTGAAGGTGAACAAGCGGCCATCTAGCTCAGAAGCAAAAAAGCCCACATGGAAGAAGTACACCGGCCAGTGCGATCACGAGGTGCCAAGGGACCAGGTATAAGGCATCATGCAAAAAAAAAAAAAAGATATATGTGTGTGTATATGTATATATATGTGTATATATATATTTACCATATTAAATGAAGGGGGAAGTGCAGAGTGGAGACCCAAGGCCCAAGTGTCGGCCACTGGAGATCCCCTCATAGAGGGGTTTAGGGGAGGAGATGGGTTAATTAGGGTGCGAGGTAGTACCGATGAAGAACACAGCTTTCCCCCAGATCCTGGATGCTTCCTCCCCCCAGCTACCATGATCCGAATTCTACCTTGCAGGGCTGGATAGGGCAGAGGCTGTACACTGGTACATATGAGGGCTGGAGGCACAGGGAATCCAGGGTGGATGATACCTTCAGCACCAAGGGTGTGAGGGGCAATGCTGGGAGAGTGGAGGGCGAGTGGGTTGGAAAGGGGGAACTGATTATAAGGATCCACATGTGACCTCTTCCCTGGGAGAGGGACAGCAGAGAAGGGGGGGAAGGGAGACTCGGATAGGGCAAGATATGACAAAATAACGATGTATAAATTACCAAGGGCACATGAGGGAGGGGGGAGAGGGGAGGGAAGGGAAAAAAACAAAAGAGGACCTGATGCAAGGGGCTTAAGTGGAGAGCAAATGCTTTGAGAATGATTGGGGCAGGGAATGTATGTATGTGCTTTATACAATTGATGTATGTATTATGTATGGATTGTGATAAGAGTTGTATGAGTCCCTAATAAAATGTAAAAAAAGAAAAGAGAAAAAAATGATTAGGGCAAAGACTGTACAGATGTGCTTTATATAATTGATGTATGTATATGTATGAACTGTGATAAGAGTTGTATGAGCCCCTAATAAATTGTTAAAATAAATAAAAATAGAAATGATTTTTAAAAGTAGTATCTTCAGGCCAGTTAATGTAATCTAAAAATACTAGATCTTATAATTAGCACTAAATACAAAGGAACTTCAATAAGTTCATGGGAGAATAGAATGTAATTAGGGGCTCACACAACACTTATCACAATCTGTACATCCATCCATCATGTCCAGCACATTTGTACATATGTTGCCATCATCATTCTTAAAACATTTGCTTGAGCCCTCAATATCAGCTCCTCATTTTTACCCTTCTTCTCTCCCTGCTCCCCCCCCAATGAACCCCTGATAATTTATAAATTATTATTTTGTCATATCTTACACTGTCCGACGTCTCCCTTCACCACTTTTCTGTTGTCCGTCCCCTAAAGAGGAAGTTATATGTAGAGCCCTGTAATCGGTTCCCTCTTTCTACCCCACCTTCCCTCCACCCTCCCTGTATCACCACTCTCACCACTTGTTCTGAGGGGTTCATCTGTCCTGGATTCCCTAAGTTTCCAGTTTCTACCTGTACCAGTGTACATCCTCTGGTTTAGCTGGATTTATAAGGGAGAATTGGGATCATGATAGTGGGGGGGGAAGAAGCATTTAAGAACTGGAGGAAAGTTGTGTGTTTCATTGTTGCTACATCACGCCCTGAGTGGCTCATCTCCTCCCCGTGGCCCTTCTGTAAGAGGATGTTCAGTTGCCTGCAGATGGGCTTTGAGTCTCCACTCTGCACTCCCCGCTTCATTCACAATGATAAGAGTTTTGGTTCCTTCATCCCTGATACCTGATCCCTTCAACACCTCATGATCATACATGCTGGTGTGCTTCTTCCATGTGGGCTTTGTTGCTTCTCAGCTAGATGGCCACTTGTTTACCTTCAAACCTTTAAGACCCCAGATGCTATATCATTTGATAGCTGGGCACCATCAGTTTTCTTCTCCACATTTTACTACATACCCATTTGTCTTCAGTGATTGTATTGGGAAGGTGAGCACACAATGATATGATATTTTTGTTCTCGAGGGACCTTTTTAAGTTGCCTCAGTTATGCCTTGTCATGGTCTATACTTTAGTGTGCTTTCTCCCTGAATCTGCCTACATCCCAGAATATTGACATTAAGTTATAGTTCACCAGGAAAAGCCCCCACACTGCAAATTCCAGCAGTTGAAAACTATTTTAACTCACGACAAACTAGAGGATATTGTTAGTCTCTGTGTTCCCCTCATTGACTTGGCTAAACTAGACAGTGGAGGACAAAATTATACCTCTGGTTTGAAATTCAATCCTAATACCAAGATTTGAATGAAAGGCACCATTCTAATGTTTTAGAGCAAGTGGACAGTATATAACACGAGCAGGGTGTCTACAGAGCACAGAGAGGTCTGTGGCCTCTCTAGCTAGAAAAAGGTCCATGTTTAGGAACTTCCCTAGCAGGCAAGTGAGTCCCTTGGGGCGTGGAACCAGAACCACACTTGTTTATCCCACACGGAGGGAAGTTATGGAAAACGTGTCCCGACAGATGGTGAGACTGCTATTGGCTGCCTTCTCTCAGGAGCAGCATGTAGAAGGTACCGCCTGCCGTACCCTTTGCCTAGAAGGGCATTTCCTTAGAACGATCAATGACAAAGTCACAATCAACTAGTTCATTTCCGATGTAACAGGACTCCACTTACATTTGAACTTAGTAGGAAAAACTGGAAAGAAATAGGTAATTCTCAGCCAAACCAATATTAAGTTTGGAGTTTTATGATTTTTAATGTGTCTTTTCCCCCTCCATTTTGATCATTTAATTTGGTTTTATTAATTTTGTGCTAGTGGCATCAATCCAAAGAAGGATGAGTTAATATAAGATACATGATGACTGCTACTACTAACTCAGAATGGCTCATCGGGGCCATTCTCTGCGACGATCCACATTTCCCAGAGGAGGATACTACAATCTGCTACATTGCCCAGAGGAGGAAACCAAGGCACGATAATGCATGGCCTTTGCTGGAAGTCGCAGCTGCAAGGTAGAATAGCCAGGCTCTCTGTAAAATATTTTCATTTCAAGCTGCGATGACAGCGGCATTTCTAGAAACATTAGGGGCTGGAGTGCTTCTGATCCAGTTTTTTTAGGTGGTGTAACCAAGAAACTAACTCAGTACCTTAATGGAGGCAAAAATGAACAGTAAAATCCGTTGCCATTGAGTCAGCGCTGGCTCGTGGCAACCTGTGCGCGTCACCATCAAACTGCACGCCATCGAGTTTTTCATGGTTAATTGTTCAGACGTGAGTGCCCCTGGATGGAGGTCCCACTTTGCAATGAGCAACTGCACGCGAACCATTCCCACCACTCAGGCACTCCAGGGACATGCGAATATATCATTCCAGGTCTTGCTATAGACATTAAAGACCTGGGCATGACTTGAGACAGAGGCATTTTTCAAAGTTTTCAACAAGAATCCTAATTTGGGATATCATGGATCAGGTTTCTACCCCCTCTGGTGTTTGCAATTCAAGGTGTTCATAATTAACTATGGCTTTGATCATTGTGGCCCCCTTCCCTTCTGTGGACGGGCAGGCATTCTTCTGCACGAATTCTTATAACAGTTCATCATTGTATTCAGCAGAATGAGTATGTCTTCAATTTGAAACTTTATTTTCTATTTTGGAGAGTGAAAATATTTGAGCAAGTAAACTTGAAAATAACCTTTTAAAAAATCATTAGACCTTTCACATACAACTCAGAATTAATTCAAGAGGAAAACACGGGTCAACAACTTTAATGGTAAAGAAATGTTCTTTTTACTCTGTGGTCCCTCAACCACAATTTTCTAAGACATCCCCCACCCATGTAAATATACTTTAAAAACAAAACAACTTTGGGGTGGGTTCCCCCAACCGCAATATCTTAGTCCTTTTCGTAATCTGTTCATATTGAGTCATTTAGGCTTTTGCTTCTTGAGGTATTTGATGAGAGCATATATAAATTGTTTAAATTCTGCATATCAACTTTCGCAAATAAAACTCACCCAAACCCACTGCCATTGAGTAGGGTTGGTTCAAACTCATAGACACCTGTCAAACCAGAAAACTCATCAGTGCTACCTCACAGTGACCATTTGGGACAAGGTAGAATTGCCCCGGTGAGTTCCCAAGGCTCTGATTCTTATAGGAGTAGAAAGCTCCATATTTCTTCCAAGGAGCAGCTGGAAGTTTTGAACTGCTTGCTTTGAGGTTAGCAACCCAATGCGTACCCATGATGCCACCAGGTTTTAAATCTGAGTGGGAATAGAAAGGCTTCTCTTTCTCCCCCATGGTTGCTGGTGAGTTCCAGTCGCTGGCCTTGCATTTGAAGCCCAATTCATAATACACGATACCATCGGGCTCCTTAATAATCGAAATATTCATGTTATTTATACATCTATTAAATATTTGTGGTAAAAAGTTAAACACCATCTATTTCTATATAACAACATTCAAGTAGTACTTGAAAGTTCTGTGTTAAGGAGTTAAACTATTTTTCCATTTTAAGCCAGTCACACATATTTCCAATCTTCCATTTTCTAAAGTAGTTGAGCCTTGCAGTGTTTGAAAAATCACTGTTTTACTGTTTGAAAAATCACTGTTTTAAACTTCTGTAGCATAAAACTCAAAACAGGTTTTAGAACTTGGCACTGCTTGACACAAAGTTGTATCTTGATAAGATTGTGAAATAATTATATTATTCAGATAGAGACTGCATCCCCAAATCCACTGTGATTGAGTCAATTTCAATTCATAGTGACCCTATGCAGGGTTTCTGATATTATAAATCTCTATAGGACCCAATCCAGGGATACATAAGGTAGCCAACTAAAATGGGGTGGGGGGAAGGATAGAAAAAATGGGTAGAGGGAGAACAGGGCACTAACCTATCCAAGGGGAGGGTATTGTTTATATCTCCACAGGGAAAGAGACCAGACTTCAACCTGATGCTCCAAGACATGAATGCACCATGCTGGCATGAAGTAGGAACCAGTGGAGCGGTCTGGGGGGCTGGCCCCAATCCCAACTACATGGAAAACTGCCCCTCCCCCCCAGAAGAATTTACTTTAGAGGACAGCACTGAAGCTGCAGCTAGGGGAGAGGGACATGTCTGATCAGAGCACAGGGGAGCAAATGAAGGGTGAGGAAGAGAGAGTGGAGCATATCCTGGCCCACCAAGCCTTGATGACGACATTCCCACTCAGAGCAGCCAATCCACAGAGAAGACCATATGGCCAGCCCCACTATGAGACACGACATCCCTCCCTGACCCATAGCCCTACAGGGGCAACACTGGAGACACAGTGTGGGAATTGCGCCCAATCTGACCCCACCACACCGAGGCAAAACATGGCGTGCAACAGAGCAAGGGGAACAGAGCAATGAAGTCCTAAAGGAATACCAAAAATAGACTTTGGGGATAGGGCTGGACAGCTGTCAGACTTGACCAGAAAACAATCCTAAAGGCCAACAGTCTTTGAATGAACTACAGGCTTTTCTTTTTTGTTGTTTTTATTTTGTCATTGGCTTTTTGTGGTTTTCTTTAGCTCTGTTTTTTGTGCATATTATTATCTCTGCAGGTCTATCTAGATAAGATAGGTGGGATAAACAATCTGGAGGAGAAAACAATGGGACTGAAGGTTTCAGGGGGACATGGGAGAGGGGGAGGTGGGGGAAAGGAAGTGGTGTTAACAAACCCGGGGACAAGGGAACAAGTGATCCAAAATCAATGGTGAGGAGGGTGTAGGAGGCCTGGTAGGGCTTTATCAAGGGCAATGTAACAGAGGAATTACTGAAACCCAAATGAAGACAGAACATCACAGTGAGACAAGAGGAAAGCAAAAGGAAATAGAGAAAGGAACTAGGAGGCAAAGGGCATTTATAGAGGTCTAAATACAGACATATACATATATAAATGTATTTATATACAATGATGGGGAAATAGATCTATGCATATATTTATAAATTTAATATTAAGGTAGCAGATGACCATTGGGCCTTTACTGAAGTACTCCCTCAATTCAAGAACACTTTGTTCTATTAAACTGATACTCCATGATGTTCACTTTCCTGACATGATTGCTGAAGACAAAGCGGGTGTGTAAGCAAAGGTGGTGAAGAAAGCTGATAGTGCTCGGCTATTAAAAGATATAGCATCTGGAGTCTTAAAGGCTTGAAGGTAAGCAAGCAGCCACCTAGCTCAGAAGCTACAAAGCCTACATAGAAGCACACCAGCCTGTGGGACCATGAGGTGCAGAAGGGATCCGTTATCAGGCATCAAAGAACAACAAAATCATACCATTGTGTGCTCACTTTACCAATACGATTGCTGAAGACAAATGGGTCCATAAGCAATTGTGATGAAGAAAGTTGATGGTGCCTGGCTATCAAATGATATAGCATCTGGGGTCTTAAAGGCTTGAAGGTACACAAGTGGCCATCTAGCTGAGAAGCAGCAATGCCCATTTGGAAGAAGCACACCAGCCTGTGTGATCATGAGGTGTCAAAGGGATCAAGTACCAGACATCAAAGAACAATAAAATCAAGTCATTGTGAATGGGGGGGAGTGCAGATTGGGGACCCAGGACCCATCTGTAGGCAACTGGGTGTCCCCTTGCAGAGGGGCCCTGGGGAGGAGACGAGCCAGTCAGGGTGCAGTGTAGCAACTATGAAACATACAACTTTCCTCTAGTTCCTAAATGCTTCCTCCCCCTCACTATCATGATCCCAATTCTTACAAATCTGGCTAGACCAGAGGATGCACACTGGTACAGATAGGAACTGGAAACACAGGGAATCCAGGACAGATGATCCCTTCAGGACCAGTGTTGAGAGTGGTGATACCGGGAGGGTGGGGTAGAAAGGGGGAAATGATTACAAGGATCTACCTATAACCTACACCGTGGGGGATGGGGAACAGAAAAGTGGTGAAGGGAGACGTCAGACAGTGTAAGATATGACAAAATAATTTATAAATTATCAAGTGTTCATGAGGGAGGGGGTAGCAGGGAGGGAAGGCAAAAAAATGAGCTGATACCAAGGGCTCAAGTAGAAAGCAAATGTTTTGAGAATGATGGTGGCAACAAATGTACAAATGTGCTGGACACAATGAATGGATGTATCGATTGTGATGAGTTGTACAAGCCCACAATAAAATGATTAAATTTTTAAAATGTCTCTATAGGAACAGGTAGCCATATCTTTCTTGAAGTATCTGGTGGATTTGAATTGTGGATTCTAGTTAGCAGTTCAAGTCTCAACAGCAAGGCTCCATACAGACAGCATAGAAAGCCCCTAATGAGAACACCAACACACTAACCAGAAAAATTAGTCCTTTTTTCCCTACAGAAAATCTGTAGAGCTTATAATTACATACATATTGCTGTCATCACAAAGTATTGAAAGTACATCATTAATTTTGCTAATGTATCCTTATATTGATAACTAGGATCCAAAAGTAATATACATTAGCCCAGAGCCCGAAAGACATTTATATTAAGGGGATTTTTCAAAATGGAAACATTTTGAGTACTTTTGACTCATTTCTGTCCAGCCAAAGATGTATTTTTCTACCTAGCAATGAATATCTACCACAAGTTACAGGGGCAAGCCACTTCAAACACAGTACTGTCTGCCGAGCACTGAACAAGTGTAAGTCAGCCAGCGTTCACAGTTCAGAGAAAAACATCTGTGCTTTGGAAAATGGAGAATGTTCTTTAAGCAAAGAGAATTGTGCTCTGTGTCCATCGAATCTCCATGAGAGCTTTCTGAGATTAGTGAGCCAATGGATAAGGCCTTTTCATCTTCCTTAATGGGTGGCCAGGAAAGTTCTCTGACTCCCCTACTAACAGCTGCATAACGGTTTCTTCCTCAAAGGAGTCAAGCGGCTGAACAGGCGCTTGCAGTTTATTCTCAACACAAAGGAAAGAAT
This sequence comes from Tenrec ecaudatus, assembly GCF_050624435.1. Classification (NCBI taxonomy): domain Eukaryota; kingdom Metazoa; phylum Chordata; class Mammalia; order Afrosoricida; family Tenrecidae; genus Tenrec; species Tenrec ecaudatus. The sequence goes on from NC_134531.1 coordinate 122,450,902, forward strand.
GCTGGATTTAAAAAAATTATGTGTTTTGATTCACAGAATGATCTAAGACAATGTGCTTCTCTGTTCTCTGGTTTTTCCATTTAAAAGCTTACAGATGGATTAATTAAGTTCTTTAAAACTGACTAATGGGAGTTATAAACACAAGGCACCAAAGTAAACACCCCAAAGTATGAGTAACCTGATTATCACCATGATCTGGGATGACTGATGTTTATGAGAAGTCTGGGTTCTGTTTTCTGAGACGTTAACTTTTATCAGCTCAGCCGGAGCCACCACTCCATTGCCAGCAGTGTGTCAGCATCTGCTTGCTGCTCTCCGACCTCGAGATTTCACTCAACGATAAATAATTACCAAGCAAATTATAAAGTTGCACAAGCCAGTTAGTGCCCTGGGAGAGGACTTGATAATTAGATAAAAGTGCCTGTGTTGCTGCTGCTCCCTCATCGCACGGATTTTGAGTTCTGATCCCATGCATGTTCAGTGTGCTGAAATATTCACCGGGGAGCAGGCAGTGAAATCCACTAGTGGGAACATGCCAGGGTATTTTTCAAACACCATGTGTCAAGAATTTGGCATCTCTTCTGCCTTCCATTGGAGGGGGGCCAGGTAGAACCCAGCAAGGAACAGAGGGCGGGTGCCGTGTGCCGGGCCAGTCAGGAAACCGGTGCTCTAACTCCTGGTCTGCCAGCGAGCTCTGACCTGGGGCCTCATCTTTAAAACTGGTATAAAATCAACTACCTTGTGTTCTCATTTTAAGGGTAAAACCTAACAAAAGAGAGGGGCCTTTGAAACCTCCTGGAGACTTAATAGGAAAAGTCCTTTTACTGTTTCCAAATCGGCAATAAAAATAAGCCTGGAGCCTACAATCAATCAACAGACGGAAGCAGCCTGAGGGGGGGGGGGCTATTAAATCCCAGTTACCTTAAAATTTGGAGGGAGTTTTTGCTTTTAAAAAAATTCTTTGGGAGACTCTCTCAGGGCAATAGACACTCTGTGACAATAAAAAACAAAAAAACAAAAAAAATCTTTGGTGTTCAGAACTGTTGAAAGTAATGCTTTCTAGAAGTAACCTATGTTCGCTTCACAAATTAAATTCTGAATCTCTTAGATTTCTTTGATTATGCAAGTTTTATTTCATTACCTACGGCTTATAATGATCAAGCCAAACCCACTGACATGGAGTCGATGCCGCCCATACTGTGGGTTTCCGGGACTGTAACTGTTCACGGGAGTAGAAAGCCCAGTCTTTCTCCTGCGGGGCTGCAGGTGGTTCTGAACTGCCGACCATGCGGAATGCAGCCCAACACTTAAGCACTACACTCCCAGGGATCCACATTGCTGCGTAACAAGCCACCCTCCAAATTTAGTGATTTAAAACAACAATCATTTTGTTATAATTCTGTGGATTGACGAGGCTCAACTTAGCACTTTTGCTGGTTTGGGCTGGAGTTTCATGGGTTTGCGGTCAGTTAGTGAGTGGCTGGTTCTGGAGGCTTCCAGAAATTTCAGTGGGATACTGGGGTGCCTGGACATCTTTGCCTTGTGTTCTCTACTTGTAAATCACTTAAGGCATCCAAAAATTCAAGAACAGAATGCTCTACGCCTTCTTAAGACATGGACCCAAAATAGGTACCTCTCGCTTCTTATTTGTCCTCCTGGATAAAACGAGTTGCCTAGGGTGGCAAGGGCTCCTGAGACCACTCTCGGGTTTGATGTTTGGCTAGAAAAACTCAGAGTTAGAATTTCTTTCCACCAAAAGATCAACACCAAGGTTAAAGAGAGACCAGGCCACAAGCTTCCAGTTGTCCTCTGCCAGTGACATTGTACAGAAAGCACTTAATCCTAGCATCAACAGTATTATTACAGCACATACATAGTGTGGCCAACCAGAGATGCTCACTGTGCTTGGTGTCCAGGGGTTTTGCTTGAGGTCAGGCACATAGCTGTGAATTGCCTGCACGGCTTCCCTCCAGTGCTCAGTCTGCAGACACTCCTGAGGTCACAATTATATAGTGCCGCTGTAAAAATGTCTTGAAGGTGTCATCAGACCTCTCCTAACTTTGCAATAATCAAGTTCCCCATCAGCCAGAGTCTGATTTCCTACAAGGTGGGGGTCAAACACACCTCCGCCCTCCAATCTTTTTACCAATCAGACATCAGCTGTCTTCCTATAACATTCTCTACTTTTCTGCGGGATTAAAAAAACCCATTGCAACGGCAAATAGAATTTACTGACAATGCTTATAATTATGGGTAATATTAGGGAAGCAACAGGCTACAATTTGAGATTGGGATCAGGAAATATGTATGCAAAAATCTTCTTTCTCCAGGCATGACAGTTCTCTCAGCACTTTCCTCCAGTCAAGGTCACTTCTGCTCCCCTGGGATCGCCCTCTTCTCTTGGACCTTAGCTCTTGGATCTGACCTGATCGTCCAGAGTTAAGCTATTTAGCTGCTCCACTAATGCTCAGAGGAACCCCACTGTGCCTGCCTGCAGATGTGCAGCTCTCTCATTCTGTGCGTTGGCAACCCTGGGGGCCTTCTCATGCCGACTCCAGGTGTTGCTGCGGTTGTTTCTTGGAATCGGAATTCTGCTTTTTCATGCCATTTCCACTGTTTCTGTTCCTTGGCTGCTGGCTCTAGGACAGTAGCACAGAGAGCCGGGTCCAAAGGATGCACTCCAATCCCAGCTCTTTGTAGCGGGGCGGATAGCACTGAGACACTTCCCCTCCTCCCATCTCTGGGATGGCTCCTTTTAAGCCTGTGGTAAGGTGCTGCCAAGTGGATTCCGACTCAGAGCGACCCTGTACACAGCAGAAGGAAGCGTTGTCGGGACCTGCCCCATCCTCAGAGTGGCTATGTTTGAGCCTCCATTGAGGCGGCCACTGGGTCAATCCATCTTAATGAAGATCTGCCTCTGTCACTGGCCTGTGCTTTACCAGGCCTGACGCCCTTTTCTGGGACTGGTCTCTCCTAATAATATATTCAAAGTATGTGAGGCAGACCCATTCTCTCTTCCTTCGCATGTGACATTAATGATACTATTCAATCATTTCCACATTTAGTGGGGTCACTTTTCTTTAAAATGTGAACAAATGTAGATCTCTTCCCTTCAGTTGGCCAGCTCGCTCTCTTTCAGGTTTCTTGGCCAAGGCAAGTGCTTCCAGCCTCGCATTTGTTGAAACTTGTTGAATGTTATCAGATTGTGGAAACAATTCCATTAGAATTCTGTTTATTCCTGGAAGCTTGTTTTTCACTACTTTACCGCAGCTTTGACTTCTTCCATCAATACCACCAATGCTCCCTTTAAAAAAAATTAAATGTCAGTTGATCAATTCTTTTTTGGTTAGGGTGTGTATTTCTTCCATTTTCTTTGGATGATTCCTGCATAATTCAATATTTTGCCCACACAATCTTTCAATACTGGCCCCTAAGACTTCATAATAACATCTGTTTCCTATGCAGGGAGAATTTGATAACTAGGAGAGGGGGGTGATGCTGACAATACACAGGTAATTTAACTCTAATTGGGCTCCCCTGAATACCAGAGGCAACAAGAAAGATTTTGTTAGCTCAGTACCGGTTCTTTTTTTTATTTTACAGGCTAGTGTATGTGCATGTGTAATTACTTGGTATGTTAAAGCCACAAGTTGGTGATAATTGTGTATTTCCTCATAATATGTCCAAAGAACCTCAAACAGTCCTGCCATCCTGAGTTTCTAAGAAGTTTTCTGACTGTACTTCCTCCAAGACAGTCAGACTTGTTTGTTCTTTCAGCAGTCCGTGGTACATAAATTATTCTTCATCAACACCATACTCCAAATGGATCTTCTCTGGCCTTCCTTAGTCGTTTCAGATGCATAAGAGGCTATTGAAAATGTCCTGGCATGAGGTCATGCCTTTCTCTCTCTCTCTCTCTCTCTCTCTCTCTCTCTCTCTCTCTCTCTCTCTCTCTCTCTCTCTCTCTGTGTGTGTGTGTGTGTGTGTGTGTGTGTGACATAGTACAGGTTTAAAAAGTGTCCAGGCCATCTTTTTACTTAACATCTAAATAGTTATAAATGAGTCACAGGGCTGTAAGAGCCCCCAATAAAATGATCTTAAAAAAAAAAAGAAGGCAAAGATGTCACTCGACCAAGGTGACCTGACCCATGCCGTGGCCTTTTCAGTCGCCTCATAACATGTGAACATTAGACAATGAATAAAGAAGCTTGATGAAGAATTGCTCCTTTTGAAATACGACATCCTCGAAGAATATTCACAAACTTCCATAATAACAAACAAATCCATCTTTGCAAGAAATACAGTCAAAACTTCATTGAAAGTGAAGCTAGGGAGACTTAATCTCACTTATTTTGGGCATATTACCGGAGGAGCCAGTCTCTGGAGAAGGGCATTGTGCTCGTGGAGGAGAGGAAAATCCTGAAAAGATGATTGACACATTTGTTGCAACAACACGCTCAAACATAGGTGAGGTTGTGAGACTGAGTTGGAGTTGACGTCACGGTACACACAAGAACAGCAATATAGTGGAATGATGATAGTATAACGGAAAGTTTAGATTTAAGAGCTATCCTGTAGACCCTCATGGTCTAGGCCCCAAGTATAAAATTGGATAAAGGAGTACGCTCTGTGGCTAGGTTGGTTCCCTGCCTTAATGACTTTGCCAATTGCTAACTCATCGCAGAGAATTTACTTATCTGTGACTTTCCCTTCTGCCTATACATTAGGCTATGAATAGCATGTTACTTATAGGAGTGTTTTTGAGAAATTAAAATAAGTTAATAAACATAAAACTCAAAAAAAGAAATAGTTACAAATGAGTCCATTGATTATAAACTCCACTAAATGGAAATCAGGAAAAAGATGGGGTTTTCTATCCCTGTAAAGAGTTACAGTTAAGGAAACTCATAGGGGCAGTTCTACCATGTCCTATAGAGTCACTATGAGTTAGCACTGACTCAGTGGCAGTGTTTGGTTTGGGTTTTTTTTTAATGGAATCTCTAAGTGAAAACCAAGAGGTAAAATGTCATCTTTGGGAACATCTGAGAAATAGCACCAGAGGGATAGTTTTGTTTTGTTTTAATCATTTATTCAGAAATAAGATTGCAGGCAAGCTTTTGAAGCCAAATACACTCTGAGTCATAGCAGTGTGTCCAATGAAATCCATATATATATATCTGCCCACCAAGGCCACAGGCAGGAGGGCATAGTTGAGGTGGTCCAGTAAGGATGGCCTTTTGCCTGCCCATGTCTGTTTCCAGCCATAGCCCTGACCCATAACTCGGCAAACACTGCCTGCATGTGTTCCTTGTCTACTTAGCTGTCTCGCTCACTGCCCTGAGCTCCCTGAGCCTTAGAAAGCAAGCATTAACAAAACTGTCTATTATTTTTCTGGCAAAGGGCTGAAGATCAGGCTCAGGAATGCAGCCCTGAGGACAGAGCCAAATGTGGAGTGTGGGCCCTGACTGTGGTTCAGCCCGGTGGCTGTCTGCATCTACACCAATCAGTCTTTTCCTTTCGGTGGAGTTACTGCATGGTCAGAGCTGGTATCCAAGAGCAAATCGCAGAAACTGTAAGATAGGTGCCAACTCACGAAAGGACTTGTTTCTCGTGATGATGAAAAGTTGGAGTTTGGGAGTCTTGGTTTTAGTTTTGTTTGTTTTATCTGTCTCTTGACTAACCACATTCTTTCTCTTTTTTTTTAACATTTTATTAGGGGCTCATACAACTCTTATCACAATCCATACATATATCAATTGTATAAAGTACATCTGTACATTCTTTGCCCTCATCATTTTGAAAGCATTTGCTCTCCACTTAAGCCGTTTGCATCAAGTCCTCTTTTTTCCACCTCCCTACCTACTCCCCCCTCCCTCATGAGCCCTTGATAATTTATAAATGATTACTTTGTCATATCTTGCCCTGTCCAGCGTCTCCCTTCACCCTCTTTTCTGTTGTCCGTCCCCCAGGGAGGAGGTAACATGTAGATCCTTGTAATCAGTTCCCTCTTTCCAGCCCACTCACCCTCTACCCTCCCAGTATCGCCCCTCACATCCCTAGTCCTGAAGGTGTCATCCGCCCTGGATTCCCTGTGCCTCCAGCTCCTATCTGCACCAGTGTACATCCTCTGCTCTATCCAGACTTGCAAGGTAGAATTCGGATCATGGTAGTTGCGGGGGAGGAAGCATTTAGGAACTGGAGGAAAGCTGTATTCTTCATCAGTGCTACATCGCACCCTGACTGACTCATCTCCTCCCCTAGACCCCTCTGTGAGGGGATCTCCAGTGGCCGACAAATGGCTTTGGGTCTCCACTGTGCACTTCTCCCTTCATTCACTATGGTAAAATTTTTTTGTTCTGATGATGCCTTATACCTGATCCCTTTAACACCTCATGATCGCACAGGCTGGTGTGCTTCTTCCATGTGGGCTTTGTTGCTTCTGAGCTAGATGGCCGCTTGTTCACCTTCAAGCCTTTAAGACCCCAGACACTATCTCTTTTGATAGCCGGGCACCATCAGCTTTCTTTGCCATAACCACATTATTTCAGCTAAGAATAATAATATCAGCATGACTGATTGCTTAAAAGCCTCCTCGATGCTCTGAACCTGTTAGATTTTTATTAACAGGCCCCAAAGTAAGACATCTTCTAATCGTAACCTTTGCCATTTCTTTCAGCACGAGAAAAGGGAAAGCTGCTGGCGTGTTAAGAAGCTTTAACGTCTTTGTTGCTACCAGCAAAATTGAATGTGTAGTTTAGGTTTTCAATCTTTCAATGCTAATTTCAATACAGATGGTTTCCTTAAAAATAAGCAAACAGAAACACTTGCCATCAGGTTGATTTTGATTCCTGGGACCACATGTGTGTGGAACGTGTTCATAGTGGTAACGTGTTCATGGTGGTAACCTCTTGGAAGCACATCACCAGGCCTTTCTTCTAAGCACCTCTGGGTGGGCTTGTCTCACCCACCTCTCATGTAGCCACCCGGCACATAACCGTTTACACCACCCAGGGATCCATTTTTCCCTAAATAGCTTGCTTTTCATCCTTCCGCTAACATATCACAATATTGTAGAAGACCTTCCTATACATATTTGCAGATTCCAATTTTAGGTTAACAGCCTAAAATTCTGACTTGTTGTGAAACCTGTTAGGCAAATCACTCCAACCCCATGGAGCAATTGGGATAAACCATGTGGTTCAAGAAGCTTGCAAATCAGCTTGGTTGGTCTTTGACCATCCTATTTATGGGTATTTTCTGGATCGACTTCCAAGTGAAAATGGTGTATATTGAGCTAACAGTGCTTAACACTGAGATATGGAAGCTATTAGCTTGTGGGCCTGCCAGTGGAAAGCAGCATTTACAAACATAAATGGAATGAAGTCACGATGTGTAGGATAAAAATTCTTCCTTTTCTTCTATTTTTGGGGGGCTAAACTTTTTTTAAATTTTGCACTGTATATATTTGTTTATATACAGATGGGCTTTAGATCTCTGCTCAAACCCCCCTCATTGTCAACAATATGTTTTTGTTTGTTATATGTCTGCTGATGCCTATCTTTTAATAGCCAAGCACCAGCTGCCATCTTCACCACATTTACTTATGCACCTTTTTTGTCTTCAGTGATTGTGTTGGGAGGGTGGACATCTCAGACTGCTAATTGTTTAGAACAAAGTGTTCTTGTATTGAAGGAGGGTATGAGTAGAGACCCAAAGTTCATTCGTTACCTCAGTGTATTGCTGTATAAACATATATAAATGGGCCAATTGCTCTATTTTTGTGGATTAATGTATTAATACATATTACACCGCTGTTTATATCTCTATCCATTCCTTTGCTTCCTGGGTCCTTCCTCTGTTTCCTTTTACCTTCCTCCTGCCCCACTGCCACTTTCCCTTATTTCTGCCTCTTGGCACCCCTCTTAGCTAGTTTGCTGTTGTTCAGTCACACCCACCCCCGCCTCAGATCCCTATCTCCTCCTTGTTGTTGACTCCAACACCCTAAACTTCTTACTTAAAAAAAAAAAAAAAGATAGACCCATAGGAAGTTGTAAAAAGATTGCTGTGTCCCCTTCTCCCACCAGTGGCCTCTTATGTAAGTGTAATTCACTGCTCAAACCAGAAAACTGACACGAGTGCATTGTTAAGGATACCACTCCCATGTCCGCTTGTTGCACTGTAGTGACTTTGGGAGCGATGCCACCAATAGTTCAAATACCAGCAAATTCTCTACGGTGGACAGGTTTCAGTGCCGCTTTTCAGACCAAGACAGCTTAGGAAGAAGGACTTTGGATCTGTATCTGAAAAACAATGGCCAGTGAAAACCTATACAATGCTGCGAGATGAGCCCATCAAGTTGGAAAGCACTGAGAATACCACTGCGGGAGAGCTACCTTCTCAAAGCAGAGTAGACTTTAATGGCGTGAATGGAGTAAAGCTTTCAGGACCTTTGTTTGCTAATGTGTCATTATCAAAATGAGAGGAAACAGCTATGAAATCCATTGGTCCATGTACTATGGAATGTGCACAGTCTGAGTATAGGAAAATTGGATGTCATAAAAAATGACAGGTGCTCAAAAGTGAAATAGAACACCTGAAAATAGAGATTCCAGGTATTAGTGAGCTGAAATGGACTGGTATTGGATATTCTAAATTGGACAATCATATGGTTGACTATACTGAGAATAACACATTGAATAGAAATGACATTCTTATTATTGTTAGGTGCTGTCCAGACTGTCCAAACCCATAGTGACCTCATGCTCAGCAAAATGAAACACTGCCCGATTCTGTGCCATCCTCATACATTTTTCTATGTTTGAGCCCATTGTTGAAGACATTGTGTCAATCCATCTCCTTGAAGGCTGGAATGGCATCATCATCATTGTAAAAGGTAACGTTTAAAGATCTATCCTGAAGTAAATGCGGTCAATGACAGGATAATAACCATACACCTAGATGGAAGATGCCGCTGAGATTTATGGCAACTTCTGCAGTCTGAAATGGATCTAATGTGCATTCAAGTTGCATTGACAGTTACTGGAGATTGGAATGCAGAACTGGGAAACAAAAGAAGGATCAGTAGTTGGAAAATATAGCCTTGATAATAGACATGAAATTGGAGATCACATGTTAGGGTTTTGCAAGAACAGTGACGTCTCCATTATAAATTTTTTCACCAACAATATAAACAGAAACGTTACCTATGGACTTTGTCAGATGAAATACTCCAAAAAATCAAACTCACTGCCATTGAGTCAATGCCGGTCCATAGCAACCTTATAGGACATGACAGAAATGCCCAGTGAGTTTCCAAGACTGTAATTTAAAAAAATTGTTATGGGAGTTGAAAGCAGAGCAGATAGTGGTTTTGAACTGCTGATGTTGTGGTTAGCAGTCCAACGTATAACCACTATGCCATCAAGGGTCCTCAGATGAAATATACAGGAATCAAATTGTGCCAGTGGAAGATGGTAATGGGGAAGCTTAATATTAATCAGTCAGAACAAAACCAGGCCTTACCTGCAGAACAAACCATCAATTGCTCATATGCATGTCCAGGCTAAAGCTGAAGAAAATGGAAACAAATCCATAAAAGTAATAGTATAATCTTGAGTCTAAGACACTTGACTTGTGAGACCATCTCAAGAATGAATTTGACACATTGAACATTCATGATTGAAGATTAGATGGGATGATATTTATGAAAAAAGCAAAAAGCCATTAAAAAGGGAAAGAAAGAAACAACAAAAATGGATGTCAACAGAGACTTATAAACTTGCTCTTGAATGTGGAATAGCTAATGTGATTGGAAAAAATGCTGAAAAGAGCTGAATAGAAAAGTTCTGAGGGCAGTCCAAGAGATGAAGTGAAGCACGACAATGAAACATACAAAGACCCAGAGTTAGAAAACTAAAAGGAAAGGACAAAATCCTGAACCTGAAAGAAGCAAAGAAAAACTATGCCTTGATTTTCAATATGGGCAAATGTAGAGAAGACCACATTCCTCACAGCTGGACCAACACCTAACATGATGATAAACTGAGAAACATTGGAGTTGTCAAGCATTTCAGCTTGCTTGGATCCACAATCAATGCTCATGGAAGCAATAATCACAAGATCAAACAATGCATTTCATTGAGTAAATCTGCTGCAGAAGTTTGATGCATGAAATGCAAGCTAGATAATCCTTCAGAAACAGTAAGGAGAGTAATGATTCCCTGAGGGTATGGGAAGAAGGGGGTGGGGGAGCTGATAGCAATGATGACGGTATAACCCCACTTGAGGGAACGAATAACAGAATCACAGGTGAATGGATTCATTGGATGGCATAAGATATGGAAATAATAATATAGTAATAAGAGATCCTAGGGGTTAGGGGGAAGGAAAGGGATAAAAGGGAGCTCATATCAAAGAGTTCAAGAAGAAAGAAAATGTTTTGAAACGGATGGCGGTAGTAATTGTAAGATTATGCTTGATCTAACTGAATCATGGATTGTTATAATATCTGTAAAATCTCCCAATAAAATGATTAATAATAATAATAATAATAAAATCTGCTGCAGAAGATAAATTTAAAATGTTAAAAGCAAGCAGGTTACTATGAGGACTAAGGTGTACCTGCCCCCAAGTCATGGTATTTCCAATCATATGCATGTGAAAGTTGGACACCGAATAAGGAAGCAAGGATGACAAGCCTTCATCTTATTTGTTTTTGAACATATTATCAGGAGAGACCAGTCCCTGGAAAAGGATATCATTATTGGTAAAGGAAAGCCCTCAGAGAGGTGAATTGACATAACGGCTGCCAACAGTGGACTGAAACCTAACACTTGGGAGGAAGGCGCAAGGCCGGGCACTGGGCTGCTCTGTTGTACGCAATGTCGCGATGAGTTGGAACGAACCCAACAACAACAGTATTCACTTGTCAGGATGTTTCGGAGCTTGTTCCACCAGTCACCCACTACCGGACCTTTATGTTGCTTTCAGTGGTGTTTCGCTCTTATGAACATTTACATAGAGGGCTTCCCCCCCTCTGGATAAATGGCTAAGGGTATAGGCACTGCCAGGCCGTTTCCCGGAATGCCTGGATCATTTTACCAACTTACCATCCACATAGGACAGAGCCAGTTTCTCATGATCCTTGCCAGCATTTTCCCTGTTTTCATCGTGGTTCCTTTGTTTTCGTTTAAACTATAATGATATCGAATTGTAATTTTAATTTGCCCTATGGCTAACGATGCTGGATGTCTTTAGTTGGCTTATCTTTTTGTTGCAAATTTCCATTCATTTTCTTTCTTTTTTCCCCTTTTGCTACTTCTTCTCCTTCTTCTCCTTCTTCTTCTTCTTCTTCTTCTTCTTCTTCTTCTTCTTCTTCTTCTTCTTCTCCTTCTCCTTCTCCTTCTCCTTCTCCTTCTCCTTCTCCTTCTCCTTCTCCTTCTCCTTCTCCTTCTCCTTCTCCTTCTCCTTCTCCTTCTTCTTCTCCTTCTTCTTCTTCTTCTTCTTCTTCTTCTTCTTCTTCTTCTTCTTCTTCTTCTTCCTTCTTCTTCTTCTTCTTCTTCTTCTTCTTCTTCTTCTTCTTCTTCTTCTTCTTCTTCTTCTTCTTCTTCTTCTTCTTCCTCTCCTTCCTTTCCCCCTTCCCTTTCCTCTTTCCCTCCCCCTCCTCCTTCAGTGAACCCACTGAGGTTTTGCATACGTATGGAAAAGTGCACACATCAAAAGGCACAGTTCAGGGAGGTTTTCACAAGGTAAACACACTTAACCAGCACTGCAATGCAAAGACAGAACAGTTTTATCACCCAGAAAACAACAAACTCCGTGCCTCCGAGTCAGTGCCAACTCAGCCACCTAATAGGACAGGGTAGTACTTGTCCGATAAACCCCTCAGGACCAATAATGAGAGTAGCAATACCAGGACGGGAAGGGTAAGGTGGGTGTGGGGAGCAAGCGGGAACTGATCACAATGATCTACATATAACCGCCTCCCAGGGGACAGACAACAGACGAGTGGGTGACGGGAAATAGCGGTCAGTGTAAGACATGAAAAAAACATATAAATTATCAAGGTTCATGAGGGAGGGAAGGATGGTGGGAGAAATGAGTTGATATCAAGGGCTCCAGTAAAAGAAAATGCTTTGAAAATGATGATGGCAAAATCTGTACAAATGTGCTTGATACAATGGACTTATGTATGGATTGTGATAAGAACTATATAGCCCTCAATAAAATGATTAATATTTGGGTCTGGGGCCAGCCCCCGAGACCTCTCCTCTGGTTCCCTACTCTACGCCGGAATGTTACATTCACACCTTGGGGCACTGGGTTGAAGTCTGGACCCTCTTTCACTCAGCAGACTCATGGTGTACTTGTCCTTTAGTGCCTGACTTACTTCGCTTAACATGATTTCCTCCAGTTCTCCCCATGCCATCACTGCTTTTTAGTGATGCGTAGTACTCCATTGTATGTATGTACCACAGTTTTTTAATCCAATCATCAGTTGATGGAAATTTGGGTTGCTTCCAACTCCTTGCACTTGTGAACTGTGCCGCAATGAACATTGGAGCACAGACGTCTGGCCTTGGTTTGTTTCTTGCCTCTTCTGGGTATATGCCCAGTAGGGGGATTGCTGGGTCATATGGTAAGTCTATTTCTATCTGTTTTAGATATCACCAGGTCAATTTCCATAGTGGTCGTACATACTTACAAGTCCATCAGCAGTGGATGAGAGTTCCTATCTCACCACAGCCCCTCCAACACTTGTTGCTTTCTGATTTTTTGAATTGGGTTACCTTTGAGGGTGTTAGGTGGTACCTCATTGTTGTTTTAATTTGCATTTCTCTTATGGCTAAAGATCGGGAACATTCTCTCATATGTTTGTTGGCCATTCGGATTTCTGCCCCTGTGAAACTTCTGTTCAAGTTCTTTGCCCATCTCTCAAGTGGGCAATTCATTTTTTTCTTTATGAGGCTAGCAGAGTATTGCAGATTTTAGTAATAAGGCCTTTGTCTGATGTGTCATTGCTAAAGATGCTTTCCCAGTCCATGAACTCTCTTGGTGAATTTTTCGATGTACACAGGTGTTTTATCTTCAGTATATCCCATTTGTCAACTTTTGTCTCCTCTGTGTTTGTGGCCTTCCCTATTTCTGATAGCCTATGTATTCCATGTGCCAAAGTTCTCAAGTTGGTCCCAATTCCCTCATTGATAGCCCTGATAGTTTGGGGTTGAACTTCAAGGTCTGTGATCTACCTTAAGTTTATTCTTGTGCATGGAGTGAGATAAGGGTCTTACTTCATTTTCCGCAGGTAAATATCCATTTTTTCCAGCACCACTTGTTAAAGATGGCATCTGCTTCCCATTTGATATTTTTGGGGCCATTATCAAAGATCAGTTGTCTGTATGCTGATGATTTTATTTCTGGGTTTTCAGTTCTTTTCCATTAGTCTGTCATTGTACCAATACCATGTGGTTTTGACAACTGTGGCTGTACAGTATGTGCTAAAGTCAGGTAAAGAAAACCCTCCCACTGTGTCCTTCTTCTTGAGGAGTTCTCTGCTAATTCTGGGTTTCTTCCCTCTCCATATGAAATTGGTAATCAGTTTTTCCATTTATTTGAAGAAATATGAGGGTAATTGTATCAGGATTGCATTAAACTTATATAGTGCCTTTGGCAGAACTGACATCTTGACTATATTGAGTGAGCAGATGAAGGGGGAGTAAGAGAGAGTGGAGCACATGCTGGCCCACCAGGCCTTGAGGACAATGATTCCAATTAGAGCAGCCAGTCCACAGAGAGGACCACATGGCCAGCCCCACTACGAGGCATGACGCCTTTCACTGACCCATGGCCCTGTGGGGGACAGCACTGGAGACACAGTGTGGGAATTGTGCCAGACCTGATACCCCCACACCGAGGCAAAGCACTGGGGAAGTGCAGCAGAACAGCAAGGGAATGGAGCGGCAAGGTCCCCCGGGAATGCTGAAGGTGGACTTTGGGGCCAGGGCATGGTGCCCCAACAGACTGCAATGGAAAATACTCCTAAAGGCCAACAAACGATCCTTGAACTAACTATAAGCTTTTCTTTCTCATTGTGTTTTGTTTTGTTCTTTGTCAGTGGTTTGTTGTTGTTGTGTTGTATATTGTTGCTTGGTTTTGCTTGGTCTTGTTTTTATGCATGTTATTATCTCCACAGGTCTGTCTAAATAAGATAGGCTGGATGAACAATCTGGAGGAGAAAACAACAGGACAGACAGTTCCGGGGAGACATGGGATAATAATAATAATAATTTTTAAAAATAGAAAGTCCATCTTTCTCCTTTGGATGGTTTAGAATTACTTGACCTTGCCACCCAACATGTGACCACTGTGTCACCATTATTTTGACTTACAGTACTAGAGATTCATTTTACCTACTTTTGAACATTATATAATGGAATGATTTGGTATATACTTCTCACTCATAACATTTATCAAAGATTCTTTTTTGAAAAATCTCCAAGTTTACCAACTTTAGGTACCAAATAACCGTGAGAATACTCGCAAATGCATGTTGTGTAGTTAAATCTAAGTGTACACCCACTCTTGGTTCCCTGCTCACTTGGGCCTAATGTTAACGGCTAAGCCAACAGTACTTTTGGTCCCTGAAAGCACCACTGACCAAATCATGCTGTGGGATGCTGATGGCACTGTTGTGGCCGAAGGACAAATTGAAGCATATATAATGGATCCATGTGCTTTCGAGGCATTCAGAGCAAACCTAAAGGTCAGAGGAGAAATAAGGGTATCCTGGTCTGTAATCTTCACAAGAGTCAGACCTCTTCTCCCACGGAGCTGGTGGGCTCAAACCCCTAGTCTTTGACTTATCAGCCAAGCACTAGAACCACCACCCCACTGGGGCTCCTTCTATCCTGAATACCTCTTGCTTAGTCCATCTTGTCTGGGATGCTTTGTATTGGGGTAAGAGCCTGCTACCTTGGTGAGTTACCACAAGGTCAGTAATTTGAAGCCACCACACCAGCTGCTCTGCAGGAGAGATGAGGTGTTCTGCTCTTGTATTTACGGCCTTGGAAACACACGTGGCAATTCTATTCTATCATGTAAGGGTGCTGTGAGTTGAGATTAATTCCATGGCAGGGAGTTTTGCTTCATTTTGTGTTTGCATTAGTGTTAGGAAAGTCGATATTATCAAGAAGGTACAACAATTAATTAAAGCAAGGATGGTTATATCACGGTTTTCCAATATAGGCTGATTCACTAATAATAGTTTCTGATGCCAACCATTTCTGGTACCTCAGGAAATAGCATGGATATGATTAGTTTGGGTGAGATGGAAAGCAGAACTGTCTGACCTAGCTCCTGTCCTCTCCCCACCAATCGCCATGCAACTGCTCATCATTATCAGATAGCTCTTGATTATTAGTGGATCAGGGGAAACTCTGATGTAAGTTCTCACAGATGGTAAATGCATTCTTGGTTCCAGGAAAGGGGAAGTGGAGCATTTGGGTTGTTTCAGTCAAGATTACTTCTTAGTAATAGAATGGGTTTATCTTAGAGATAGAATGGGTCTATCTGTGGGTCTGCGATTTCCGGTCTTTTCCATTTGCTGACCCATCTGCAGACATCTTCTACTGGCCATTTGAGATTCAGACTTCCCCACCCTTAGTATGATGTTATCATCATGAAGTACACACCATGCAGTCACATAACGCTGCTAGGTGCTTTATATTTCACTTTCAAACGATGAGCTATGTGCCACTATTTCCTAGTTCACAGAAGAGAAACTAACTCTGAGAAGTTAAGAAAATTTCCCAGCAACACAGATGGTGGGTGGCACCTCAAGACTTGAACCCAGGACTGCTTCTTCTGAGAGCCTCGCCTTCTGTGCCGAACCCTATGCTGCGGCGTTGTGTTGGCTCTTGAATTTTCTCTTTCCCTGGTTCTATATGTTTAATTCCAGATGTTCTGAAGTGAGCCAAGGAAAGTTGCTGTCAAAAACTCCTTTGACATGTTGGGTTGCTAACCACAAGGTCAGCAAGTTGAACCCCGGACACCGGCCCCTTTGGTCCCCCTCCAACTGTATGAAGCTTGCATATCCAAGGTAGAAAACTGACAATTATCGCAAGTAGTGACTAGCTCATTACTACACGTGAGGAATTTGAGAGGTCTACTATTACTGCCCACAGAGGAAGGGAGATATGGTGATCAAGGTAAGCCTGTGGATGAGAGAGCCAATTATACATTATCTATTCACTTTGTGCTTTGTTATTTTCATCTACTACGGGGAAATAATTATAGTATATGAGGGGGCATAAAAAAGTTTATAGGAAATATATAATTGTAGGGATGTAGGTCTATGTAGATATATTTATATGTTAAATATTAAGGTAGCAGATGGACATTGGGCCTCTACTCAAGTCCTCCCTCCATGCAAGAACACTGTTCTAATAACCTAGCATTCTGTGATGCTCACCTTCCTGACATCATCACTGCATAATGGGTGCATAAGCAAAGGTGGTGATGAAAGCTGACGGTTCCCGGCTGTTAAAAGATATAGTGTCTGGTGTCTTAAAGGCATGGTGTTGAACAAGTGGCCATCTAGCAGGGAATCAACAAAGCCCACATGGAAGGAGCACACCAGCTTGTGTGATCATTAGGTGTCGAAGGGATCAGATATCAGGCATCAAAAGACCCCAAACAAACAATTATATCAATGCAAACAACGGGGGTGGGAGTGGAGCTCCAAAGCCTATCTGTAGAGAATTGGACATTCCTTTACAGAAGGGTCACAAGAAAGGGATGAATCAGCCAGGTGCAGTATAGCACTGACGAAACACACAACAGTCCTCTAGTTCTTTAATGTTTCCTTCCCCCAATTATCATGACTCCAATTCTACATTACAAATCTGGCTAGGCCAGAACATGTACATTGGCTCAGATGAGAGCTCTCAACACATGGAATCCATGACAGATAAAACCCTCAGGAACAGTAATGGGAGTAGTGATACTATGAGGGTAGGGGGAAGGCGGGGGCAGGGGGAGAAGGGGTAAAAAGGGGAACTGATCACAATGATCGACTTATAACATCCTCTTGAGGGGGATGAACAACAGAAATGTGGGTGAAGGGAGACAGCAGACAGCATAAGATATGAAAGTAATAATAATTTATAATTTACCAAGGGTACACGAGGGGCAAAGAAGAGTAGCTGATACCAAGGGCAGAAAGAAAACATTTTGAAAATGGTGATGGCAACATAAGTACAAAGGTGCTTGATACAATGGATGTGTGGATTGTTGTAAGAGCCCCCAGTAAAATTATCTATTTATTTATTTATTTATTTTTGGTGGTATTTAATAAAAATTTAATTTGTGAATTTAATATGAATTTATCTTTAATACAGAATATTAAAAATACACAATCAAAATGAAACAAAATAGAACAAACACCCACAAATGATTTATTTCCCTACATGCTCTCTCCCTGGTTCTTTTTTTTTTTTTTTAACAATTTATTGGGGCTGATACAATTCTTTTCACAGTTCATACATATACATACATCAATTGTATAAAGCACATCTGTACAGTCTTTGCCCTAATCATTTTTTTCTCCTCTTTTCTTCTTTTACATTTTATTAGGGACTCCAACAACTCTTACCACAATCCATACATATACATACATCAATTGTATAAAGCACACCCATACATTCCCTGTCCCAATCATTCTCAAGGCATTTGCTCTTCACTTAAGCCCCTTGCATCAGGTCCTCTTTTTTTTTCCCCCTCCCTCCCTTCCCCCCCCCCCTCATATGCCCTTGGTAATTTATACCTCGTTATTTTGTCATATCTTGCCCTATTCGGGGTCTCCCTTCCCCCCTTCTCTGCTGTCCCTCTCCCAGGGAAGAGGTCACATGTGGCTCCTTGTAATCAGTTCCCCCTTTCCAACCCACTCACCCTCCACTCTCCCAGCATCGTCCCTCACGCCCTTGGTCCTGGAGGTATCATCCACCCTGGATTCCCTGTATCTCCAACCCTCATATGTACCAGTGCACAGCCTCTGTCCTATCCAGCCCTGCAAGGTAGAATTCGGATCATGGTAGTTGGGGGGAGGAAGCATCCAGGATCTGGGGGAAAGCTGTGTTCTTCATCGATACTACCTCACACCCTAATTAACCCATCTCCTCTCCTAAGCCCCTCTATGAGGGGATCTCCATTGGCCGACACTTGGGCCTTGGGTCTCCACTCTGCACTTCCCCCTTCATTTAATATAATATATATACACATACATATATACATATACACATAAATACACATACATACACACACTTATATCTTTTTTTTTTTTTGCATGATGCCTTATATCTGGTCCCTTGGGCACCTCGTGATCGCACTGGCCGGTGTGCTTCTTCCATGTGGGCTTATTTGTTTCTGAGCGAGATGGCCGCTTGTTCACCTTCAAGCCTTTAAGACCCCTATCAGAGAAAGACAGGTCACAGGGAAAGAAGCTCAGCAAAGAGGCCAGAGAGCTAAACAATGTAATTAGGCAACAGGGCCTGATAGACATCTATAGAGCCTTTCATCCAAAAGCAAAAGGTTTCACATTCTTCTCCAATCCACACGGATCTTTCTCAAGAATAGATCACATGCTGGGGCACAAGGCCAGCCTGAGTAAATTCAAACACATAGATATTATCCAGACGTCTTTCTCAGACCACCATGCCATAAAGCTGGAGATTAATAGAAGGGCACCCAGAAAAGCAAGGGCCACCAATTGGAGAATAAACAACGATCTCCTGCGACATGAATGGGTTAAGGTCCAGATCAGAGAGGATATCAGGAAATTTCTAGAAACTAATGAGAACGAGCATACAACATATCAAAACTTATGGGACACTGCAAAGGCAGTTATCAGAGGTAGCTTGATATCACTGAATGCATACATGAAAAAAGAAGAAAGGCGTATGACAGATATGTTAACACAAAACCTCCAACAACTAGAACAGAGTCAACAGAACTACCCCTCCAATAGCAAGAGAAAAGAAATAATAAAAATCAGGGCGGAGTTAAACCAGTGGGAAGACAAAAGAACAATGCAAAGGATTAACGCAACTAGAAGCTGGTTTTATGAACGAATTAATAAAATTGACACTCCCCTGGCAAAGCTTACCAAAGATAGAAAGGAACAATCATCAATAGCCAGGATGAGGGATGAATCGGGGGCAATAACAACAGACCCCAATGAGATAAAAAGGATAATCACAAAGTACTATGAAGGTTTGTATTCTAATGAATTCAGAAACCTGGAAGACATGGATAAATATTTAGAAAAACAATCTATCCCTAGATTATCTGAGACAGAGATCAAGAACCTCAACAAACCCATAGCGAAGGAAGAAATAGAGAGTGTCATCAAAAACCTACCAAGGAAAAAGGCCCCAGGGTCAGATGGCTACACAGCAGAATTTTACCAAACATTCAGGGAAGAGCTGACACCGATCCTCCACAAAGTATTCCAGAACATAGAAAAGAACGGCAAGCTCCCAAACTCATTTTACGAAGCCAGCATTACTTTGATACCCAAACAGGGAAAAGACCCCACAAGTGTAGAGAATTATAGACCAATATCTCTAATGAACATAGATGCAAAAATCCTTAACAAAATATTGGCCAATAGAATACAAAGGAACATCAAACATATCATTCACCACGACCAAGTAGGATTCATCCCAGCGATGCAGGGATGGTTTAACATCCGAAAATCCATCAATATCATACACCACATCGAGAAGAAAAAGGATAAAAACCATATGATAATATCCATAGATGCAGAAAAAGCATTTGACAACATCCAGCATCCATTCCTAATCAAAACACTCATGAAGATAGGATTGGAAGGTAAGTTCCTCAAGCTCGTACAAGCTATCTATGAAAGACCAACAGCCAACATCATAGTCAATGGAGAAAAGACAAGAACAATACCACTGAAAAAGGGTACAAGACAAGGATGCCCCCTGTCCCCTCTTCTATTCAATATCGTTTTGGAGGTTCTGGCTAACAACATAAGACAGCGGAAGGACATCAAAGGGATCCAGTTGGGAGAGGAGGAGGTGAAACTATCGTTATTTGCAGATGACATGATCCTATACATTGAAGACCCCCAAAACTCCACAGTTGGAATACTTACAGCAATAGAGGAATACGGAAGGGTAGCAGGATACAAGATCAATAAACAGAAGTCGGTAGGGTTTCTATACACATCGGACAGGGCCATGGAAGAGGCGATTAAGAGGGAAGTACCCTTCACAGTAGCCAAGAACAAACTGAAATACCTAGGAATATACTTAACAAAAAATACTAAAGACCTATATAAGCATAATTATAAAACCCTATTACAGGAAACCAAAAGTGACCTTCACAAATGGATGAAGCTCCCCTGCTCATGGTTAGGTAGGCTGAACATAGTAAAGATGACAGTTCTTCCTAAAGCACTCTACAAGTTCAAAATTATTTATTAAAAAAACAAAAAATGTTTCCATGGCAGGAGCCCTGGTGCTTTATTGGTTCCCTGTTGGGCTGTGAGCCACATGGTCGTGTTTGTAACCACCAGCAGCTCAAGGCTTTCTATTTTCCCAGGGACCCACAGGGGTCCTCTGAGTCAGCACTGACTCCACGGCAGGGAGTTTGGTTTGGGGATAAAGGCATGTCAGCGAGGTTGGGGGCAAATGGGGAGCTAACAACACTGAGCACAAGAAAGAAGAAATGTCCTAGAATTCATTATGGTGATGATAGCACAACGTCTTTGAATATGAGCAAATAATTGAAATGTATGCTATGTGAATTACATGTCAATTAAACAGTTTTTAAAAAATGTTTGTAGGGTTACCGACGAAGAGCACAGCTTTCCCCCAGATCCTGGATGCTTCCTCCCACCAACTACCATGATCCGAATTCTACCTTGCAGGGCTGGATAGGGCAGAGGTTGTACACTGGTACATATGAGGACTGGAGGCACAGGGAATCCAGGGTGGATGATACCTTCAGGACCAAGGGTGTGAGAGGCGATGCGGGGAGAGCATAGGGTGAGTGGGTTGGAAAGGGAGAACTGATTACAGGGATCTACTTGTGACCTAACTCCCTGGGAGAGGGACGACAGAGAAGGGGGGGAAGGGAGACTCCGGATATGACAAAATAACGATGTATAAATTACAAAGGGCACATGAGGGAAGGGGGAGCGGGGAGGGAGGGGGAAAAAAGAGGACCTGATGCAAAGGGCTTAAGTGGAGAGCAAATGCTTTGAGAATGATTGGGGCGGGGAATGTATGGATGTGCTTTATACAATTGATGTATGTATATGTATGGATTGTGATAAGAGTTGTACGAGTCCCTAATAAAATGTAAAAAAAGAAAAGGGAAAAGAAAGAAAGAAAAGAAAATGATTAGGGCAAGGAATGTACAGATGTGCTTTATACAATTGATGTATGTATATGTATGGACAGTGATAAGAGTTGTATGAGCCCCTAATAAAACGTTTAAAAAAAATGTTTGTAGGGCAATGGAATGAAAAGACAATGGAATTTCCTCCACACATGTTTTGGAGTCCTCTTGTATAAACCATGCAGAGCACTGGTGGAAAGAGTGCCCAGCGTACAGAAGAGTTCTGTCACCACCACCAGCACCACCAGCACCATCCAGACCCAAAGTCACTGCCAAGTGGTTGATTCTGATCCAGTGCAATCTAGGGTTTTGGAGACCGCACAGCGTTACTTTAGCAAGCAGCTTCACCTTTCTCCCTGGAGGCGCGGGTGAGTTTGAAGGGCTGGCAGACCCACTAACAGTCCAACGCTGACCCAGCAGCGCCACCAGAGCACATTCACGATCAGAATGACTAGAGACTGCAGGGAAGGGCGCATGGAGGTCATGGAGGGGTGCTTCACGTGGGCTGAAGCCACGTTGCTAAGCTGAGAAACCTTTGCGGTTAGCAGCTGCTTTTAGTAAGAGCATCTTATTGTTGAATTTTAAATTAGAGATGTGCTTTAGCCTTCATCCAGACTGCTTTATGAACAAGAAATCCCATGTACAGCAGTCCGCGAGGCATTCAGAGCTAGCAATTTACATTTGAGGAAGGTTTCTATTTAGAGTAAACTGTTCGTTTTAATTTGGAAACTATTCACTAGCTATCGTTGGCATCTTTATTTTTCTATACTTTTGGAATGTGGTCACATATCCAGCCAAGGTTCCAGGGCCGTGCTTACAGTTTCATTCAACCCCATCCAAATTCCATCTACCGTCCTGCTGCTTCCCTCCAGCCAAGAGCCCTCTCATCAGCCACTGCCTGGTTGCCATCATGCGCTCGGCGGCAGATTCCAGCTCCGAGAAAGATGATTGGCTGGTTCCTTCTGCAAGACTCTGTGCTCAACTGCACATTTGAACTACATTCCATCAAAACAATACGTAAGCCATATGGGCACCATCTGATGAGAACCTTTCCCTTCTGTTAGCTTTTTAAAAAATTGAAAATATTTCTTGCATTTTAGGTACAGGTTTAAACCGCAACTTAAAATTCTCCTTCACCCCTTCATCCACAAATTGTGCTGTGACAGTAGTGACCATTTCCACACCCTAAATGCCAGCCCGTGTCCATCTGTCCAGGTTTCCTGTCCTCTTGCTTTCTCGTCTTTGCTTGCATGTAAATGTCAGCCAGCTGGTCTCTTGTAGTTGATTGTTTAAAGGAACACATTCCTCACAGGTGTCATCATTTGTTTGTTTGTTTATTTTTGCCTTTCTAGAAGGACGAATCAATCAATCTTGTTACTAGAGTTCCATCTCACACATGCTGGAGTTTATTCCAAGCGCAGTGTGCTTAAACATATTTCTGAGTACACTGCATGGCCGCAGACAAGTTCTCTCAGGAATACCCTTGTCTTAGTCTCCTATGGTACCTTCAAAAATATGTATACTTTTTTACCATCAAAAAAGGGGAGATATTGACCCTACCTATACAGAATGAGTTGGGATAAAAACAAACAACAACAAAAACCATGCAGGTCAATAGCATATTGGTCCACCGGTAAGTCCTTAGGTTGCTGCTGTGAATTATGCAGCAACAAACATGGATGTGCATATATCTGTTCACATAATTACATCTACATCTGTCAGACATAGAGCTAAGAGTGGGATTCTGGATCACATCATATTTCTATTTCAGGCTTTTTGAAGAATGTCACACTGTCTTCTGTAATGGTTGTCCCATTTTACAATGCCAGTATTGGTATGTAAGAGTTCCAATCTCCCCCACAATCTCTACAGTATTTGGTTTTTTGTTGTTGTCGTTTGGTTGTGTTTTGATCAGCGCCTTTTTTAATTTACAGGAATGAATGCAGATGGTACTTCGCTGTTACTGAGATTCTCTTGTCTCTAATGGCTAATCCATGAGCATCTCTTTATGTGTTTGCTAGCCACCTTAATTTCCACTTTGGTAAAATGTCTGCTCATGCCCTTTATTGATTTTTTAAATTGAAATTCTTGTATTTTTGTTGTGGAGCTATTCATGTTTTCTAAAAATATATTTTAGAGATTAGACCCTTGTCAACTATGCCCTTACCACACCCCCCCAGAAAATTACCCATTTGTAGATTTTCCCTTTTTAACTCTTTTGAAAATGACTTTTGATGAGCATAAAGTATATGATTATTTAATTTTTAAGAGGTCCCAGTTATCTAGTTTACCTTCTGTTGTCTGTGTAATTTTGTTTATGTATGCTAATCTATTTATGCCACAGATGAGAACTCACAGCTTTTTTTCCTATGTTAATGTCCAGGAACTTTATCATGTTAGATTTAAGAGTATGTTCTTCTGTACATTTCGAGATACTTGCTTTGTATGGTAGTAGGCATAGATCTCGTTTCATTTTTCTGCAAATGGATACCCAGTTTTCCCAGAACCATTGATGAGGGGACTGTTTTTTCCCCACATTGAATGGATTTCAACCCTTTGTGAAACTCAGCTGTCTATAATTGGATGGGCTTACTCTTGGAGCCTCAATTCTATTTTATCTGCCTACGTGTTTGTTATTGTTTAATTTCCAAGCTGTTTTGATTACTGTGGTGGTGTAGTGAGTTATGAAATAAAGAATGTGAGACCACTTTCTTTGTTCCTCTTCAGTATTTCTTTAGCTATGTGGGGTCTCTTTCTTTTCTATGTAAAATTAGAGATTAGTTGTTCTATTTTGTTAAGCAATTTTGTTGGGATTTGGATTGAGGTTGCAATAAATCTATAGATTGTTTTTGGCAATGTTGACAATTCTCACAGTGGTAAGTCTCCCAATCCATGAACGTGAAGTGATTTTCCAATTTATGTTGGTCTCTTGTTTTCTTCCCATAGTTATTTGTAATTTTCGTGTACAGTCTTTTACACTCATGATTAGATTCAGTTCTAGTTAGTGTGTCCTGTGGGAGGTGGTTTGGCTGGGTGTTCTAGAGAGACAAACCCAGTGAAGCCTATCTACACACATATGAACTTTTAGATCAAGACAGTGGCTCACAAAATTGTTGTCAGGTGTCATCGAGTCATTTCTGACTCATAGCAACCTTGTGTGCAACACACGGAACACCACCTGGGCTTCTGCCATCGCTCAATTGTTCTTATGTTTGAGTCAACCTATCTCTCTTTTTCACCGTCCTGCTACCTTACCAAGCATGCGCCCTTCTCCATGTCTGTTCTCTCCTAACAAAATGTCCAAAGTACATGAAATGAAGTTACACCGTCCTTGCCTCTAAGGAGCATTGTGGCTGTACTTCTTCCAAGACTTTGTTTGTTCTTTGGGCAGTCCGTGGTACTTTCACATGCAATTGTAGAAGTAGTTAATGCAGTTTGGTCGTGTCTGAGGGGCGGTTGTTACATTGGAGGCTTTTGCTGACTTGTGTAGCTATCAGAGCTAATAAACCAAGAAACAGGAAGATGAACCAGGAGGCAGGAAGATGAACCACAGGCTGGAGGAGGAAGAGGCAGATGAATCCAGGGTCAGCAAGTTAGGCTTGTGTCTGCAGAGACTAATGAGTCCAAGGTTGGCAGGCAATATGGCAGGCCCCTGATATCTCCCAGGGCCAGCATGCAGTATGGTGGGCATTGGATCAAGTCCAAGGAATTGGAGGTCAGCGCAACAATCTGCTTAAATAGGAGTGGGCCCCCGAAGGAACTTCTCTTCAATGTCAGCAAGGTGGTGACCTGAGAAAGGAGGATGGTCTCTTCCTTATCCTCTTACAACTGCTTTGCGGCTCACAGAGTTGTTTACAGTGTGTTAGACCACGTCACGAGAGAGGACTTACCTGCCAAACTAGAGAATCCTGCTCCAGCTAAGTTGACACAAAACCGAACTCTCATGGGAGACTGTTGTGAATTATTGTTTTCTTGATTTCCGTGTCAGTGCTCTCCCTGTTAGTGTGGGGCTGTGGTTCTCAACCTTCCTATGCTACGACCCTTTAATACAGTTCCTCGTGTTGTGGCGACCCCACAGCCATAAAATTATTTTCATTGCTACTTCTAACTGTAATTTTCTACTGTTATGAATCGGGCGACTTCTGTGAAATGGTCATTCGACCCCCAAAGGGTCATGACGAACAGGTTGAGAACTGCTGATATAGAGGAACCCAACCTTTATTTGTATTTTGATCTTGAACCCTGACACCTTGCTGAGCCCTATTACTTCCAGCATCTTTGCTGTGGTCGCTCTGGGATTTTCTCTGTGTGGGATCATGTCAGCTGAGACTAGGGAGAGTGGACTTCGTACTTACTGTATGGGTACTGTTCCTCCTGTCCTGCTGCACTGCTCAGGCTTGACCTTCCAGTTCAAGATAGAATCAGTGGAGTCACGATGGATCCTTTTGTCTCACTTCCATTCTCAAGCGAAATGACTTCAAACGTTCCCCATAGAGAATAATGTTGGTTTTACCCATGTAGCTTTTGTTACAGCGAATAATTTCCTTTCTATTTTCCCTTTAATTCTTAATAAGGTGAGAGGGTTTTTTTAAAACATTTTATTAGGGACTCATACAACTCTTATCACAATCCATACATACATCAATTGTATAAAGCACATCTGTACATTCTTTGCCCTCATCATTTTGAAAGCATTTGCTCTCCACTTAAGCCCTTTGCATCAGGTCCTCTTTTTCCCCCTCCCTCCCTGTTCCCCCCTCCCTCATGCACCCTTGATAATTTATAAATGATTATTTTGTCATATCTTGTTCTGTCCGGCGTCTCCCTTCACCCCCTTTTCTGTTGTCCATCCCCCAGGGAGGAGGTCACATGTAGATCCTTGTAATCGGTTCCCTCTTT
Source organism: Tenrec ecaudatus (assembly GCF_050624435.1). Lineage (NCBI taxonomy): Eukaryota > Metazoa > Chordata > Mammalia > Afrosoricida > Tenrecidae > Tenrec > Tenrec ecaudatus. Next base: position 122,477,227 of record NC_134531.1, read on the forward strand.
CCAACCCACTCACCCTCTACCCTCCCAGTATCACCCCTCACACCCCTGGTCCTGAAGTTATCATCCACCCTGGATTCCCTGTGCCTCCAGCCCTCATATGTACCAGTGTACAACCTCTGCTCTATCCAGACTTGCAAGGTAGAATTTGGATCATGGTAGTTGGGCGGGGGGGAGGGAGGAGGAAGCATTTAGGAACTGGGGGAAAGCTGTATTCTTTATTGGTGCTACATTGCACACTGACTGACTCATCTCCTCCCCTACACCCCTCTGTGAGGGGATCTCCAGTGGCCGACAAATGGGCTTTGGATCTCCACTCTGCACTTCTCCCTTCATTCACTATGGTAAGATTTTTTTTTCCTGATGATACCTTATACCTGATCCCTTCGACACCTTGTGATTGTACAGGCTGGTGTGCATCTTCAATGTGGGCTTTGTTGCTTCTGAGCTAGATGGCCGCTTGTTTATCTTCAAGCCTTTAAGACCCCCAGATGCTATCTCTTTTGATAGCCAGGCACCATCAGCTTTCTTCACCACATTTGTTTGTTTGCCCGCTTTGGTTTCAGTGGTTGTGTTGGGAGGGTGAGCATCATAGAGTTCCAATTTAATAGAAGAAAGTATTCATGCATTGAGGGAGTGCTTGAGTAGAGGCCCAAGGTCTTTCCGCCGCAATAAGGTGAGAGTTTTTATCAGAAAATTGTTACCCTTTTTGTTATCAATTGAAATGATCATGTAGTTCTTCCCTGTATTTGTGTATTGAATTATGCTGATTGATTTTCTACCCCTGTATTCCTAGTATGAATCCCACCTGATTATTTTTGATATACCATTATATTCTGTCGGCTAATGTATTTGTTGAGAATTTTTGCATCTACATTTTGAGAGAGATTGAGGTGTGGTTTTGTTGTAACTTTGTCTGGCTTTGGTATCAGGTTTATGCTAGCTTCACAAAATGAGTTTGATATAATATCCCTTACTTTTCAATGGGCCAGAAGAATTTACGTAGAATTGGTGTCAGAATTGTTCTTCTCTGAAGGTTTTGCAGAATCCCTTATTAAAGCCATCTTTTTCATTGAAAAAAAAATAGTTTTATTAGGGCCTCATACAATGCTTATCACAATCCATACTTACATCAATTGTGTAAAGCACATTTGTACATTCATTGCCGTCATCATTCTCAAAACATTTACTCTTCACCTAAGCCCCTGGCATCAGCTTCTCATTTTTCGCCTTCCTTCTCTGCTCCCCCCTCCCTTATGGACCCTAGAAAATTTATAAATTATTGTTTTGTCATATCTTGCCCTGTCCGACGTCTTCCTTGCCAGCTTTCTTTATTGTGAAGAGTTTTTTTTTCAATAACAACTTTATTATTTCCTTTTGTTATTCACCTACTTAGGTTTCCTAACTTTATTTGCATTATAATAAGTAAGTAGGTGTGTTTCTAGAGATGTGTCTATTTTTCTAGATTTTCAAATTTATTTGAGTACAAGTTTTCATAATATTTGATTATGATCTTTTTCTCTATTGATTCTATTGTAATGCTACCCACTTCTTATTTTACTTATTAACATCTTCTCATTTTTTCCCTCTGTCAGTTTGGCCAATGGCTTTCAATTTTACTGATCCTCCCAAAGATTCAACTTCTATTTTTTTTCTTTCTTAAACTGTTTTTTATTTCTTCTCTTATTTTAATAATTCCTTTCTTCTGTTAGCTCTTGAGGACAAGTTGAAAACCTCTTCTACCTTTAATCTTTATGTAAGTCCTGTGTTTAAAATCCTGAAATTTCCAAGATCATATAATAAAGGATGTCTGTCATATTTTGGCAATGGTTATCAGGCTTGGATTTTAGGGATTAATCAGATTTCTAATGTTATGTTTTGTTGTTATTCCTTGGATGTGTGTAATTTGGTTAAAAGCACAGCATTTATTGACAATCTTGTTATCCAACATTTCACATTTACAACAGCAAAAAACCCCAAACAAATTACTATCCAACTATCATGTGCATTAACAACACACATCTTGCAATAACAAATGCTCAGGGTGAAGTAAAAACAGCCTTGGCTGTGATGACTAAGGTTGTTTGTCAAGTTGACAGGGTCATGCAGCTCAGTGGTTTGGCAGTTATGTAATGATGTATGGACATTATCCTCCAGCCCCAAACAAATCAGCTGCCATGTGGTCCATTCTGATGAACAGCAACCCTCTGGGACAAAGCAGAACTGCTCTGTACGGTCTTGACGGCCAAGTCTTTTTGGGAACAGATAGTCACACCAGTCTTCCACTCGGAATTACATACGGATATAATTTGGAAGTTAGGCGAAGTTAACAAGAGGGATTTATGTGATGTTATAATTGGTAGTTATGCAAAAATGCAATCACCTTCTATTTGATGATCTAATGTGGTCATCCTCAATTTTTATATAATGGCAATTTTCATATAACGACCTGGTCTCTGGAAACAAACCACGCTCATAAGTGAGCAATGGCTGTATTTACGGTCTGCTCTGACATTTGTAGGGCATTAGGACCTGTCACTTTCATTTACTTTTGTCACCTAGTATCCCGTCCTTATTCTCCTGCTAACAACAGCCATACTTTATTTGAGAAGTAGTTCCTGTCTGCAGTTTTCAGTCTGCAGGCAGATGCCACCGCTGACAAAGGGTACGTACTCACTCTAGCTTTGGCCATTAAGAACGTTTTACCCTCTTGTCCACAGAGGTTGATTCCGGGGTTTTACATAACCTAGGCCACACAATCAGGTTCAACTGTGGAGTATCCTGTAACTCCTGGGTGAGGTATGCAAAGTCCCACTGGAACTGGAACTATAAAGAGATAAATCTGGAACTTGGGATAACTGGGGAGGCCAATATGCAAAGTAGAACCAAGAGATGGAGAGAAAGTAAGTCCTTAAGAAAGTAAGTCCTTAAGTCTTTTAATGCCTACATTTCAGGAGACGATATATTTCATTTCAGGAGATGATATATTCGATTTCTTTTTTTAAGCCAGTTTGAGTAAAGTTAACATTCCCTTGTAAATTGAAAAGGTTCTGATGATTGCTAGTTGCTCTGCTTTCCGTGTGTGGCCTTCTTGCTTTTTTAGAGAAGGGAGATGAGACCTATGAAATCTCTATTGTCTGGAAGCTAGCCTAATATTTGCACAATGTGTGCAGAGGAGTCAGATAACAGCCAGGCCTCAGAAATAAAGTCCAGACTAAAATATGAGAATTTATTGACTCATATTAAGTCTTATTTTAAAGAAACAAACAAGCAAACAAAGTAAACTCAACCCATTACTCTTCAGTCATTTTTTTTACTCATAATTACCTTATAAAGCAGGGTAGAACTGTCCCAAGTGGCTGACAATCGTCACAGAAACATTCAGACACATCTTTATCTCACAGCGGGGCAGGTGCATTCAAACTCCCATCCTTTTGGTTAGCCGCCAGGCACTTTAACCACTATGACACCAGGGCTCCTTTAAGCAAGTGATCATTTAAAGTACCTTGAAAGGTTGCACGGGTTAGTAAATGTTTACATCTTCGGTGTGGAATATTTCCTCTCTTTTTCACTAGTACGCTAGAAGGCAGGAACCCCTATTTTATAGATAAGGAAACCCAGGCTCAAAAAGAAATGAGTTATTGAGGGATATGCACCTAGCAAACTGAGTGCAGATTAAAGCCGAAGCTGCCTGACTCAGAGCCTCTGCTCATCTTGTTCACTAGAGGTTCAGTTAGCACTTAGCACACCTAGCTACTGGGAGCCCATATCCTCAGAATCACCCAAAGGCTTATGGAGGGATTTTTCAGTAGCAAGATACTGTGCTAGTAGAACTGAATCACTGTGGGGAAAAGTATGTTTTTCTAAGCAAGTTTTTCTTAGCTTATCTCCTTGGAGGCTTTTAAAAAAGTTTGGTGACAATAAAAATTAAGGGAAAATATAGGTAGAGACTGAAACCGTACTGAGCAAGCAGATATCCATCATCATCATCACACAGCAATGACCAGTGTGTCACCAGGACCACGACAGTGCATAACACCAGCGATTCCATTCACAAGATAATCTTAAGAACCTAGGTTCCTTAGAAGCCAGTTGGATCTGTGTTAGGTGAGTGTGGTGAAGGACGGTCTGAAAAGTGATTGAGATGGACATGTGTTGCTTCTTGGCTGTCCCACAATGGGTCGCTCTACTTATCACGGGCTCTAAAACAGTCACTGAGCATCTACGGTTGCCCTACTGCTGAGGCATGTGGTGCCAGGGGAACCAGTTCCACCCTCAGCTCCCAAAGTAGCACGTGACCCAGGCCTGACCATCTGTAGCTTCTTACTCCCCTGACAGCAGTGGTTCGTTCAGAGACGCACGATGAGAAGCCATTCACACGCCATACACTGATACTGAGACTTTTGAGAGCCCTTGCCCATCAGTCAGAATGCAAGGCTGGCCTGAGAGTTGGAAGTTCTCTGAGCCGGAGCAGGTATACCATTGGGAAGGAGTGCTGCTATCATGTCAGGATGTGAGGTTGTGACGAATTGGAGCATATGGTTTTGTGTAGTAAATGTGCATGTTGCTAGTCTGAGGGTGTTAGGAAGAAGAGTTTGGGAAATTGCATCATGAGATCTTTGGATCTGAAATCTGCTTGTCGATTCCAAGATTCAAAATGTGATGAGTTTATCAAAATACAATAAGCTTCCAAGCTTTTGAGTTCAGCATAGTTAGAGGCTTGGCTGTATTCTCAGTCCTAAACCAGATGAATGCTTCCAGGGCCCCCAAATGTACACATGGTTCTAATCCCCCTTCTTGCCTTTAAGTCATCTTCCCTCTAAAACAAACAGACAGACAAAGCAACAACAACAACAATAAAGACCATTGTTATGGGGTTCATCCCTACTTAGAGGCCCTCTACTTATTCACCTTTGGCATGTTTCCCCATCACCGTCATCAGACTCCCCCTTTGTCTCGAGCACTGTTTGGAAACGTCTAGGTCCTGGCAGCACAACATTTCGAACGCTTTGGAGAAGCGTTATTAAAGAAAACTAGTAAAATAAGGAACTCCTGTGACTGACACCTGGTAGTTTGCTCTGAAAATTTGGGGGACATCATGGCTTGAAAACCTGTTCTCTTGAATCCATGTGTATTAGTAATGAGTGAGGATGTCAGCAATCATTTCTATTGCCCCAGTCATAACTCCCCTCTCAGGATCCTACTCCTCCCTGTATGTTTCTGCTTGCCAGTCTGCCTGCGCAGGGTGCCGAAGCCTGCCAAGGGAACGCTCCCTTTATCGGGTGCAGCCGTTGCTCTCCTGTCCAGGATGAGCGAGGCGGGAGCAAGCAGCCCTGGCCTGGTAGTTAGATATCATAGGCCACAGCTGGGGGAGCTCCTAGCTTGAGGACTCTCCCGGACACTGAAGACTCAGAAGCGATTGTAGTTCCTAATGGGAGATCATTCTATCACTCCAAGATAGATGGAGTTCCCCCGGGCTTTAAAATGACCTCCCTCCAACCCTTTTTTCCCCCTGCTGACTGTTCAGGCCTTTGAAAGTTACTCATTGATATCTACCCGCCAACTGCTTTGGTGCCAGGACATATGAGCTAAAGAAGCACTTGGACCATGGGGCATATTAAGTATTCCAAGAAAGCAGGCGTCTGGGCCTTGGTAGTAAATCTGAGCTCCTAGACAAGTACCCGAGGGGATCTTCAGTGCTAAGAGAGGATTCGCTGTGAGTACATTCATGCTAGGACGTATTCCTTAGGGAAATCAGCCTGAAGCAATACTAGGAGAAACAAACTGTTCACAGCTCTCTTTGCCTCAACTTTATAGGATTTTAACTCTGCCTTTGGCCTGAAGAAAAGCTTGGCATTGCTAGCAGGTGAACTGAGGTCCAGGCAACTGTTCCTGCTTGCCCAGCCTTAGGAACAGCCGAGAAGAGATTTCTATGGCTCTCTACTCCCTCTGGTGGTGACTTCGGTGCACTCTTTTCTCATGAGCCTATATTTAACATGGGTGTAAATCTCCGACAAGCAGAGGGGAGCGTCCTTGATGCCATTGGACACTTTTCTGAGAGCTGAGGAAATCTGGCTGGCTGGGAAAGGTTGTCAATCAACCTATAGTTCCTCATGAATTCCTAATGGGTTTCTGAACAAACACTTTTCCCACCAAATGTGGGGCTAGTAATTGGCATATTGGGATTATGGCTCAGAAAAGAAACTGCCATGTTTTCACCCTTTCATTACAGCTGAGGGACAATAATCTCTTAAATTGTCCTTACAAAAACTAAAGATTAAGATCTGAATTCACATTTACATTACAATAATATAAGAGATACAGAACTACTTAATTAGTTATTAGATACCTTATTCTCTATTATATCTCCACTATAGCACAGAGAAGAATGGAAAAAAAAACAACAACACACCACTTAACTGGAGGCTCCTGTTTTTGAATACATCAATGGGATAAGCAGCTCCCCAAGAAAATGAGCCAGAAATAGATTCTTATTTTCCAGCAGATTTTAAAGTGTGCGTGTCTTGATTTAAGGTCCTTCTCAGTAGGGCGAAGTGCATCTACTGGGCTGCTTCGTGGTTTTCAGAGTTCTCTGGTGAGTTATGCCACAGCAGAAGGGGAGTCACTCTACAGGCACAGACTCCATACAGGGCACTTGCTTTGTTGTCTGGATGCTTGCGCCTACAGACTGCTGTCTCCCGTGGTGTAAAAAGTAGCCTTGTCACTCCTGATCATCCTCATTTCTTGGTTCTCAGCCAAGTGTAATCCCTTTTCCTATGGTACGGGCTAGATTTATTGTCAGTCAAAAGAAACACAGGTCAGCCAGCTGATCACCTGGTCTCCAGCTCCACTGATGACTTGGGGGCGGGGCAGCATGCCATGACTGACTCCACCGCTGTTGGGGCGGCCTTAGCTCCCCCTGCACTTCCCTTTACCGGTGCCCTGTGTGGGTGTTTTCACAGTATTGCATTTTCTTCAGCACCGCGCATCTACTTATAACCACTCTGTTTTCAAGCTATACAATATGTGGGATTTTATGGAGCTTAAATTGTTTTTAAGTTATTCATTTGTCTAATTACACCAGCACATTGTCATGCAAATATAGATAAAGTGGAGGTCCCTTGAGCACTGTCCTAGTCTGCAGCCCATTCCCCAAAGTAACCACTTTGACTGGTTGGTGTGTTTCCCCTTGGGTCTTCTCTATATTTCAACACATTATTTTTACCTTCTTATAAACATTCACAGAGAACTATGTAGTTTAACATTGCCGATCATTTTGTTCACTTACTTTTTAATGGCTTCCCATTAGGATGCCTATTAAATCAGATTCCTGACTTGTCTTGTGAGACTCCACACAGTGTGGTCCTGGCTTACTTTTTCATCTTCACAAACCAGCCAGGGCCACGGTGTGCTCATCACAAAGTGGTTCTTTCTGCTGAGAAAGCTCTGTTCCAGTCTCGCTCTGACAGATTCCTTGTCAACATCCCGCTCTTAGCTCAAAGTTCACTTCTTCGCAGATGTTATTGGCTGCCGTGGAGTGGATGCCTTCTCCCACTAACACAGAGTTTTCATGGCTCTGGCCTTTCAGGAGCAGGTTGCCAGACCTTTCTTCCAAGGTGCCTCTGGGTGGATTGGAAGGGTCACTCTTCCAGCTGCAGGTCAACACTGAATTGTATGTGCCACTCAGGGGATTTTGCTGCAAATTCTTCATGAACAGCTTCCTCCCTGGGCTATCCTCCCCATCTAATTTGAATCACATGAGCTTGTTTTGGGCAAAAGATCTACACCACTAAAGTGGAATCCTCTCTCCATCAGATGCTGCCTAAGATGCTTGCCACCAGTTGTCTGTCAGCTAAATTTCAAATACCAGCAGGAACACCCATGGTGGACAAGTTTCAGTAAAGCTTCCAGACTAAGAACAGACTGAGAAAATGGAAGGGGCTGTTCACTTCTGAGAGGTTAGCTACAGTAAACCTTGTGACTTGTAGGAGAATATTGCCTGAGATAGTGCTGGGGATGAGACCCTCAGGCTAGCAGGCACTCAAAATATAACTGCTCAGGAGCTGCCTTTTCAAAGTAGAGTTAACCTTAAAAACTTGGATAAAGCAAGCCTTTGGAATCATCATATACTGAGGAGTCATGGTTCAAATGATAGACAAACAGCCGCAAACACCCATCAAGAAGCAGAATATGGGCTGTATGAAGTATGAATCTAGAAAATGTGGGAAAAGTTATAAAAAATAAAATGGAATGCGTAATGATCAATCCTAAGAATGAATGAGCTGAAATGAACTGGTATGTGTCATTATGAACCAGATAATCTTATTTATGGTTTGTTATGCCAGGAATGACTATTTCAAGAGGAACTGCATTTGTGATCATAATGAACATTTCAAGATCTATCTTTTTTATTTTTAATATTTAAAAAATTATTATTAACTGGGATAGTATTGAACAAGAAGTACAAGTAGCTTTGAGATATTAGCCAAAATCAAGGCTCTAGGAATTTACAGGATAAAAATGGAAATATTTCAACAAGCTGGTACAGCACTGAAAGCACTCATTATTCTATGCCAAGAAATTTGCAAGAAATCCATATTTGTGCCAATTCCAAAGAAAGATGACCCAAGGGTGTGGAAATTATGGAAAGATATCATTAGTGTCATATGCAAGTAAAATTTTTCAGAAGACAATTTAACAATGGTTGTGGCAGAACATTGACAGGGAGCTGCCAGGAATTCAAGCTGGATTCAGAAAAGGAACATCACTGCTGATGTCAGATGGATCTTGGCTGAAAGCAGAGCACCCCAGAAAAATGTTTACTTTTAAAAAAGTGTTTACTATAGGAAATAAAGAGTGACCTCAGCAAATGGAAGAATTTCCCATGCTCATGGATTAGCAGACTCAATATAGTAAAGATGTCAGTTCTGCCCAAGGCACTATATAAGTTCAATGCTATGCCAATACGAATACCACCATCCTTCTCCAAAGAACTGGTAAAACAGATTACCAACTTCATATGGAGGGGGAAGAAGCCCAGAATTAGCAGAGAACTCCTCAAGAAGAAGGACAAAGTTGGAGGGCTTGCTCTACCGGATTTCAGCATGTACTATATGGCCAAAGAGGTCAAAACAGTGTGGTACTGGCATAATGACAGATATTCACACCAATGGAAAAGAGCTGAAGACCCAGAAATAAAAACATCAGCATACAGGCAACTGATCTTTGATAAGGGCCCCCCAAATATTAAATGGGAAGCAGATGCCATCTTCAATAAATGGTGCTGGAAAAAATGGATATCTACCTGCAGAAAAATGAAGCAAGACTCTTACCTCACTCCATGCACAAGAATAAACTCAAGGTGGATTACAGACCTTGAGATAAAACCCCAAACAAGTAGGGCCATTAATGAGGGAATTGGGACAAACCTGAGAACCTTGAAACAGGGAATACACAGACTATCAGAAATATGGAAGGACATAAAAACAGAGGAGTCACAATAGACCAGTGGGATATACTGAAGATAAGACACCTGTGTACTTCGAAAGAATTCACCAAGAGACTAATAAGAGAGTCCACTGACTGGGAAAATATCTTTAGCAATGACACATCAGACAAAGGCCTTATTACTAAAATCTACAACACTTTGCAGGCTTACAATAAGAGAAACACTAATTGCCCACTGAGGAGGTGGGCAAAGGACCTGAACAGAAGTTTCACAGAGTCTGATATCTAAATGGCTCATAAATATATGAGAAAATGTTCCCAATCATTAGCCATAAATAGCCTTGGTCACCCTTGGGTGGGCTTGACCTCTCTGGGGTCTCCTACAAGGAAACAGTAAAAAACAAAACAAACATTGAAGTCTTATGGGAAGACAATGGAGACGATTTGGTGGGGTGTGTGTGGGGGGGGTGTTTGATAATAGGATGTGTGTGGGGGGGTGTTTGATAATAGGAGCCATGGTCTGTCTAGTTTCTTTGGGGGGTTGTTTGATAATAGGGTGTGGGGGGTATTTGATAATAGGAGCCACGGTCTGTCTAGTATCTGTGGGAGGGTGTTTGATAATAGGGTGTGTGTGGGGGGGTGTTTGATAATAGGAGCCACGGTCTGTCTAGTTTCTTTGGGGGGTTGTTTGATAATAGGGTGTATGGGGCGGGTATTTGATAATAGGAGCCAAGGTCTGTCTAGTTTCTGTGGGAGGGTGTTTGATAATAGGGTGTGTTTGTGGGGGGGTGTTTGATAATAGGAGCCATGGTCTGTCTAGTTTCTGTGGGGGGTGTTTGATAATAGGGTGTGTGTGGGGGGGGTGTTTGATAATAGGGTGTGTGTGGGGGAGGGTATTTGATAATAGGGTGTGTGCGTGGGGGGGTTGGTAATAGGCGCCAAGTCTGTCTAGTTTCTGTGGGGGGTGTTTGATAATAGGGTGTGTGTAGGGGGGTTTGATAATAGGAGCCTCGGTCTGTCTAGTTTCTGTGGGGGGGGTTTGATAATAGGGTGTGTGTGGGGGGGTGTTTGATAATAGGAGGCATGGTCTGTCTAGTATGTGCGGGGGGTGTTTGATAATAGGAGCCACGGTCTGTCTAGTATCTTTAGGGACACTGCCTACCCTTTCCAGTCTTGATCTGAAGAAATGAGGCAAGGAACCATTGGAAATGCCACAATTTGACTCTGAGAAGACACTGCCTTACAGGTGAGCTGGACCTATTACAGGGTGACCACAGCAGAAGGGCAATGGCCTTGTTATTTATTTAGGTGTGTGTGGTGGTGAGAGGGGAAGGGAGTTAGCTAAAGATCGAACTCCTGTCTCCCCTGGATTCTGTCTGGCATGGGAGGGATATATTTATACTCACACATATATATATATATATGAAGTACTTTTATTCTTACAAAAACCAAACTCACAGTCAGGAGTCTATTCCCATTTTTAGAAACCTATGGACAGAGTAGGACGGCCACTATGGATGTCAGACACTGTAAACTTTATGAGAGTAGAAAGCCTCAGCCTTCTCCTGCAGAGTGGCAGTTGGTTTTAAACTGCTGACTCCATGATTAGCAGCCCAACCCATAATCCACTAGCCACCACGACTCCTTAGACTTACACAGAAGTTGCTAAAATAGAGCAGAGAATAAAGCATAAGTGTCAGAGTCTATGGAGGCGTGTTGTTGGGGCAGTGCCAGGGGCTCAGGGAAACTGCACAGCAGCATGAAACACTGCCTGGGCCTATGGCAGTCTCACAGTTGTTCTTAGACTTGAACTCCGTTTTCAGCCACGGAGTCAATCCATCTTGTTGAGGGTCTTCACCTTTTCTGCTGCCCCTCTACTTTACTAAGCCTGATGTCCTTTTCCAGGGATTGGTCTCTCCTGATAACATGTCCAACGTATGTGAGACAAGTCTCATCATCCTTCCTTCCAAAGAGCACTCTGGCTGTACTCCTTCTGAGACAGATTTGTTTGTGTTTTTCTCAGCCTTCATCGGCACCAGCATTCAAACACATCGGTTCTTCTGTTTTCCTCATTCAGTGCCCAACTTTCACTTGCCTATGCGGTAATTGGAAAGAACATGGTTCCCTAGACCTGCTACATCTTTTTTTAAAGAACATTTTTATTGGGAGCTTGTGTTAGTCTGGGTAGACTGTGAAACAAATTCATAGACACTCATGTGTATAAGAAATAGCTTTATAAACAAGAGAAATTGAACACTGAGAAAACATCTCAGTCCAGTCCAGATCAAGTCCATAAGTCTGAGATTAGCTCATATGTCCAATACCAATCTATAAAGTCCTCTTGAGACTCATGAAACACATGTAATGACACTGAATGCAGGAAGATCACAGGCCAGGGGGTGGATAGTCTTGTGGATCCAGTGGCAGTGGAAGCATCTCAGCACTGGCCTGGGTTTCATCGTGGCTCCTCCAGGTTCAGGACTCTTGCTGTCATCAGCATAGCTCCATGTGTCTTGTTAGTAGAGAGTCTCTCAGGGAGTGTCCCACCTCCAGCGAGCTATTATTTCCTTAGTGGCTCCAAATGAGGTCATCAAGCTGAGTCCCGATTGACAGGCTAAACTCCAACCCATTCATTCTTAATACTCAAAATGATTACAGATTATGTGACTATCACAGTACAGCTCTTATAGATATTATTACAATCCATACTTCCATGAGATCAGGCATAGTTGTACAATTGTTGCCATCATCCTTTACAATAAGTTTTCTTTTTTCTTGAACTCCTTGATATCAGCTTCCCTTTATCCCCTCCCTCCTTCACCCTACCACCCCCTAATAAATTATAATACAGCTAATGAATTATATATTAGTATTGTTTTTTTACCATAATTTACACCATTCAATGAATCCATTCATCTAAAATTCTGATGTTTGTTCCCCTTGAGTGGGGTTATAAAATCATCGTCCCTCCACCCCCCTCTTCCTGTACCCTCAGGGAATCATTACTTCCATTACTGTTTCTGATGAGTTTATTTATCTTGGATTTTGTGCATCAAAAGATCTTACTAGTAGCAATGCACCACATGTGCAGGTCTAGTAAGATTGGTGAGGTAAAACTAAGGCCATAATAGTAGGAGGAGGATCTTTTAAAGAACTAGAGGATAGTTATGTGTTTCGTCAGTGCTATTCTGTACACTGGATGTATTGTCCCTTCCATGTGGCCCTTCTGTGAGGGACTGTCCAATTATCATTCAGGTGGGCTTTGGGTCTTGACTTTGTCTACTCTCCTTCATGTCAATTTGATTACTTGTTTTTGAATTTCTGATACCTATTTCCATCGACACCTCATGATCACATAGGCTGGTGTGCTTTGTTGCTTCCCTGCTAGATGGCTGCTTATTTAACTTCACGCTTTAAGGCCCCAGATGGTATATCATTTAATAGCTGGGTACTATCAACTTTCATCACCATATTTGCTTATGCATCCATTTTATCTTCAGTGATCATGTTGGGAAAGGTCCCTAGCAATGTTTGATCAATAGAGATGTGCCCAAGAGGAACTACTGAGAGGCAGACAAAGGGTGAACATGATAGTGGGTAGAAGGAAAGAAAACAGAAATAGAGAAAATAGGGAAGCAAAAGTGACATATATAAGTATAAATATATAAAGATAGGTATATTTTTCTATGTATGTATGTGTATATACACACACGTGTGTGTGTTAATACAACTAGGAAGCAGATGGACTTTGGGCCTTTACTGAAATCCTACCTCAGTACATGAATGGATTGTTCTAATAATGTGGCAATGTCTGATACTCAGCTTCCCTGCGAAATGACTTTTAAATCAGAAGATGGAGGAGGGAGAAATCTGGAAAGACTGCACTGACCTTCAGTATTTCTTTTTTTAAATAATTTTATTGGGGGCCCATACCATTCTTATCACAATCCATCCATCCATCCATTGTGTCAAGCACATTTGTACATTTGCTTCCATCATCATTCTCAAAACGTTTGTTTTCTATTTGAGCCCTTGATATTAGCTCATTTCCCCCTCCTCCCAGCTCCTCCCTCACTTCCTGCTCCCACCTCCCTCATGAACCCTTGATAAATTATCATTATTTTGTCATATCTTACACTGTCCAATATCTCCCTTCACCCACTTTTCTGTTGTCCATCCCCCATGGAGGAGGTAATATGTAGATCCTTGTAATCGATTCCTCCTTTCTACCCCACCCTCCCTCCACCCTCTGATATCGCCACACTCAGCACTGGTCCTAAAGGGATCATCTGTCCTGTATTCCCTGTGTTTCCAGTTGCTATCTGTGCCAATGTACATCCTCTGGTCTAGCCAGATTTGTAAGGTAGAATTGGGATCATGATAATGGAGGGAGGAAGCCTTTAAGAAATAGAGGAAAGTTATATGTTTTATTGTTGCTACCCTGAACCGTGACTAACTTGTCTCCACCCCGTGACCCTTCTGTGAGGGGGAGTCCAGTTGCCTACAGACGGGCTTTGGGTCTCCACTCTGCACTCACCATCATTTACAATAATATGATTTTTTGTTCTTTGGTGCCTGGTACTTGATCCCTTCGACACCTCATGGTCACACAGACTCAGGTGCTTCTTCCATGTGGGCTTTGTTGCTTCTCGGCTAGATGGCTGCTTTTTTACCTGCAAGTCTTTAAGACCCCGGAGACTATATATTTTGATAGGCAGGAAACATCAGCTTTCTTCACCACATCTGCTTATGCACACATTTGTCTTCAGTGATCATATCGGGAAGGTGGGCACCCACTGATATGATTTTTTGTTCTTTGATGCTTGATACCTGGTCCCTTCGACACCTTGTGGTCAAACACGCTGGTGTGCTTCTTCCATGTGGACTTTGCTGCTTCTCAGCTAGATGGCTGCTTTTTACCTGCAAGCCTTTAAGACCCCAGACACTATATCTTTTGATAGCTGGCCACCATCAGCTTTCTTCACCACATTTGCTTATGCCCACATTTGTCTTTAGCGATCGTGTCCGGAAGATGAGCATCCTGGAATGCCAATTTAATAGAACAATGTGTTCCTGCATTGAGTAAGTGCTTGAGTAGAGGCCCAATGTCCATCTGCTGCCTTAATACTAAACCTATAAATATATGCACATAGATCTATTTCCCCACCATCCTATATAAATATATTTACATATGTACAGGCCTGTATTGAGACCTCTGTAAATAACCTTTGCCATCTGGTTCTTTCCTCTATTTCCTTTTACTTTCCTCTTGTTCCACTATCATGCTCAGCCTTCATTTGAGTTTCAGTAATTTCTCTTGGTTACATTGCCCTTGCTAAATCCCTACCAGGCCTCTCACACCCACTTTGCTACTAACTTTGGATCACTTGTTGCTCCCCTGTCCCTGGGTTGGTCAGCATCACCTCCTTTCCCTCACTCCCCCCTCTCCCCTGTCCCCTGGGAACAATCGGTCCCGTTGTATTCCCCTCAGGAGTATGCATCCAGCCTATCTTATCTAGATAGATCTGCAGAGATAATCATATGCACCAAAAACAAGGCCTAGCAAGACAGGCGACGGATGAGAACACAGTGATGACAACAAAAAAGAAAACCAGTGACCCAGAAAAGAGTAATCAAAAAGAAAAAAATTTTAAATGAAAGAAAAACTTGTAACTAGATCAAGGACTGATTTTTGACCTCTAGGCATGTCCTCCAGTCAAGTGTGATGGGGTGCCACGCTCTGGCCCCAAAGTCTATCCTTTGCACTCCCTGCTCTGCGGCCCCCATTGCTCTGCAGTATGCCTTTAGTGTTTTGCCCTGGTGTCACGGGGTCAGACCGGGCCAATACAGACACCGTGTCTCCAGTATTGTCCCCCGTAGGGCCATGGGTCAGCAAGGGATGTCGTGTTACATAGTGGGATCGGCCATGTGGTCCGCTCTGTGCATTGGCTATTTGGAGCCGGGATATCGCCCTCCAGGCTTGGTGGGCCAGGATGTGCTCCTGTCTGTCTTCCTCCCCATTCTTTTTCTCCCGTGTGCTCTGAGCAGACATGTCCCTCTCCCCTAGCTGCAGCTTCAGTGCCGTCCTCTAAAGTAAATTCTTTTGGGGACACACTCTGGATTTCTAAAGAGCAAGTTCAAGTCTCCCTTCGTGTTTCCCCTCTCACAAGAATGGAGACCTGAGGACAAAGTAAGATCACTTGAGAAAATAATGCACACATATATCACCGCACTCTTAAAAGGTGTCAAACTGTACTCCCCAATCTACTCCCAGGAAGATCATTGTCAAACTGTCTCCCCAGTAATTCAAGTTTGAGCACGTGGTGTTTGCTTTTCTTAGCCCTGTTGGGGTGACCAGGAATTCCTCTGGTGTTCACTTGGTCCCACGGTCGCGATATGAGTCAAAATACTCCAAGTATTAGGTCCCCAGGAAAACGCTGAGACTTACTCATCACCAGGATGCTCACGCAGGTGCCCGACTCCACCTGCTGCCACGTTTCACCAGTGTTATTTTACACTAGCATTTTTGAAAGATGAAATGAGATCAGAAACCGGGCCTCCCACCCTGCTTTCCTTTTCTCCCTCTCTCCCTTACTTCCCAGTTTAAGAATAGGGGCTCAAACAAGACAGATGCAAATCCCAGGGAGAAGCAGACTCCAGTGCACTGTGGTGACCCGGGCCCTCATGCTGTCCCGTCGTGGGAAAGCTTGGTGCCTGGAGCCGTTGCACAACGCACTGCGTCTCTCGGTGCCTGGTAGTTGGAGGAGATTAATTAAGCCTTGGTTCTTTAACCAGAGCCAGGGGCATGAAGGCCAAAGTTTAACGAGTAGTCAAGCAAGTTAGCTGTGAGTCTAGGATTCTCAAATGGCCCTACCCAAAGCTTACTTCACCTTGATTGGAGAATGCACTCGAATCTGCCGTGGACGGAGCCACTTGGTCTTCCTCCTGGACAAAATGCAGAGGAGTTTGCCATTGTTCCAAACCTGGGAGAGAGTCACCGGTAGGCAGTAAATGGGGTGCCGCTCAAGCCTCCCTCTCCCAGGTGGTGGTGGAGGCAGAGCTGGGGGAGGGGGGCTCTGGTTAGGGGTTTTCAATTTGGGGGCGGGGGGGGGCGAGTTGTGGGGAGCGGGGTCCCTAGGAGCCCCGGTTGGATTGTGGTCACGCCTTAGGCTGACAGCTAACCCCAGGTCAGCAGCTTGAAACCACCAGTCTCCCCAAAGGTACTCCTGTAGAGCTACAGCCTCAGAAACCCACAGGGCCAGTTCCACCCTGTCCTGTGAGGTCACTGTGAGTCAGCATCGACTCTGGTGGTGATTCGGCGACTGCTCCTGTTCTTAGATTTCAGTGAACTCTAACATTCAGGGATCCAATGCAATAAGGCAAAACCAGACCAGAGTCGCTGCCATTGATGGGATTTCGACTTACGGAGAACCTATAGGATAAAGGAGAACTGCTCCTGGGGGTTTCTCAACCTGTCGAAAGCCTGATCTTTCTGACGAACAATTGGTGGTTTCAAATTGTTGACCCTGCGTTCACAGCCCCCCGTATAATCACAATGCTACCGGGCTTCTCTTGGGAGACTAGGCTTGAGTTATCTCCCCATCCAGTAGATGTTTAATAAATGAGGGTTAACTGAGTGAATGAATGACTCACTCTTGTTGAAGCAAAACTTCAATGATTAATGAGTTAGGCTGACAGTCATGGAACAAGCTTCTCACAATATCATTAATACATTCTTTGAGCCTTAAGACCCACACCTGAGAGCCCAAAAGGTACGGAATCCAACTTCTACGTCCTTAAATGGATATAATAGAAAACTGAACCGAGAGGACTTGCCAAAACCTTGTTTGTCCGACCACACTCTGGTCCTGCCAATGGACACAAAGGTCAGAAGAGAAATGCACCACCCCTGTCTTTGATGTTTCCAGTGTCAGTGCTATTTGCAGGACTCCACTCTATCTCACTCTGGCCCTCATTTCTGGCATTTCTAATGTCAATAATGCCTATATTGATTTAGTTTAAATTAATAGGTAAAGTCATATCTGTGTCTGTGTTTGTTCTATCTGTTATTTTAAGGAGCTCTTGGTTATGCACTGAGCAGCATTTAAAATCCACCAGCCCCTCCCCTCCCCCCCCCCCCCATGGGAGAAAGTAAAGGCTTTCTGCTGCACAAAGGGGTTTATTGTCTTAGGAACCACAGGGCCAGTTCCATTCTGTCCTGTCAGGTTCTGTGAGTGATACTCCACTAGCCGGCAGGGAGGTTGTTTTTTGTTTGTTTGGTCTCTAGATCTCTTATCATTCTACTGAAGTCACAGTTCCTTTTCTCTTCAGGACACACTCTGAAACAGTTCGCACCATACAAATACAAAGGTCATTCGGGAGCCCTTGTTTCCTTTTCTTTGGGTTGTGTTTTGTTCCCTATGATTCTGTTTCAGGAGGTTTAGCAATTGTAGGTTCGGGCTTCTGCATTTTTTATAGTCTCTGGGTGATTTGTCATAAAGTAACAAGAATTGCTAGTAGGAGAGAAAAAATAGATTTTTATTGTTGAATTTGCAACAACAGAAGGTGGGGCAACAGTGAAATACTAGTGCTGCTAAATCCAAAAATGGGAGAAAGATTTTTATGCAGAAGGTTGGAGTTTACAAATGAGTCAGAAGGGTTGGAAGTTAACATCTGTTTAAGGATATTCTAAAAATGAAATGATGGGGATATTCCTCCAAAGGGTGTTTGCGTTTGCAGTTTACTTGCACAGGAAATCTGTCATTTATTAACAGATTAACTGTGTGAAATGTTTTTTTACAACTCATGTAACTCATCTGACATATGTAACTCAGATGTCCTACATCATTTAAAAACATTCTTTCTGAGAACAAAACAATTTTTTTATCATAGTCTTAAGCTTGCACGATTCTTTCACAGTTCCTCCTTTTGATTGTGAATATCCATAGCTATTTCTTTCTCTAAAATGTTTTTATTGTGAATTAGGTGAAACTGCAGATGATGAGGTTTACATGAAACAATTCCCATGTTTCCTATTTCCACTCCTCCTTCTTGACCCTCTGAACTCTGTTCTTGGGAAAATGCTACTCTTTTTGAAATTCTCAAACCGCTGATTATGAGAAGGGGTGTGTGCCTCACGCGTGTTATATTGTTCCTTTTATAGACATTCTATTGTTTGGCTCAGTTCTGAGTCACTGCGGTGAGTTTAGTTCCAGAGCTCAAGGGTATGAAGGGCCATAGTCTCAGGGTTCCTTCAATCTCTGTGTCACCAGTAAACCCGATCTCTTTCATGAGTTTGAGTTTTGTGGCACATTTTTCTTCCACTCTATCGACCTCAGATTGCTGTCCACAAGGTTTAAAGACTCTAGTCCAGGGGTCCTCAAACTTTTTTAACGGGGCCAGTTCACTGCCCCTCAGACCCGTTGGAGGGCCAGAATATAGTTAAAAAAAAACAAAACAAAAAACTATGATCAAATTCCTATGCACACTGCACATATATATTTTGAATTAAAAAACAAACAGGGCAAAAACACCCGGTGGGCCGGATAAATGTCCTCAGTGGGCCACATGTGGCCCGCAGGCCGTAGTTTGAGGACGTCACTACGCATCAAAGTAGAATATAGAACCTATACCTTACTGTATAAGATACAGAATCTATATCCTACTATATAGGACCCTACTATATAGAGCCCATACATACTATATAGAACCCATATCCTACTCTAGGGGTGATTCTATGCCAATTGACCATGTATTCCTTGAGACTATGTTTCTGAGCCCCATTCTCTGAAGTGGTTTGGTTATGTTTAAGAAGTTTTTGTAACTTTCCCCCCTATGTGGTCATTCTTGGATATAGACTTCACACATGTACACATATCCTATGTCAAACCTGGGTAAACACTCACAGTCATTCAGTGTGGGTGTCTATCCATGTACCTACTTGTAGATTTTGTAAACAACTGTATTTACCTCTACTGAGTCAAAAATTTACACCCCTCTCAGTGTCTCTCCTTCCACCATCATTTTTACCCCAACCTTTTTATTTTTTAAATTTTAAAAATAATTTTGTTGGGGGCTTGTACAACTCTTATCACAATCTATACATCGATTGAGTCAGGCATGTTTGTACATGTGTTGCCTTCATTCCTTTCTACACATTTACTTTCTATTGATCCCTTGGTATCAGCTCCTCTTTTCCCCCCTCCCTCCACTCCCACCCTCATAACCCCTGCTAGATTAGACATTGTTATTATTATTCTCCCATGTTTTCTGTTGTTCTCCCCCCTGCAGAGGGGTATATGGTTATGTGTCGATCATTGCAATCGGTTCCCCCTTTCTTCCTTCCTCTCCCCCTCTGCCACCTACCTTTCTGGTATCACTATTCCTACTCCTGTTCTTGGCTTCTGTGCGTCATGAGTGCCATCTCTTATCTATACCTGTGTACATGTTCCGGTCTAGTGTGAAATGAGAAGCAGCACTGGGGACATGGTAGTAGGGGGTGAGGAAGCCTCAAGGAACCAGAGGAATACAGTGTGTTTTATCCATGCTTTACTGCATCCTGGTGACTCATCCCTTCCCTGTGCCCCCTCTGTGGAGATTGTTCCATTGTCTACAGATGGGCTTTGGATCTCTGCTCCAGCCCTCCTAGTTCTCAATAATACGTTTTTGTTTGTTATATGTCTGCTGATGCCTATTACCCTGTCCCTATGATGCCTCCATGATCACATCAGTAGTGTGCTTATTCCACGGGGATTTGTTGCTTCACTGCTGAATGGTGGCTTGTGTAGCTTCAAACCTTTAAGACCCCAGATGCTATATCTTTTAATAGCCGGGCACCATCCGCCTTCTTCGCCACATTTGCCCATGCACCCATTTTGTCTTCAGCAATTATATCTGGAGGGTGAACATTTCAGACTGCCAATTGGTTAGAACAAAGTGTTCTTGTATTGAGGGAGGGTATGAACAGAGGCCTGATGTCTGTTCACTACCTCAGTGTATTGCCATATAACTATATGTACATGGGTCAATACCTCTATTTTTGTGGATTAATGTATTTACATATATATATGTTTATATGTATATAAACATATATATATATATATATCGTTGTTTATACCTCTAGCCTTTGCTTTGCTTCCCAGGTTTTTCCTCTGTTTCCTTTGACCATCCTCCTGCCCCACTGTACTTTCCCCTTATTTCTGCTCCTTGGTACCTCTTAGCTAGTTTGTTGTTGCTCCGACACTGTCTCCCACCTCAGATCCCTATCTCCTCCGAGTTATTGACTCCCACACCCTAGTTGTTCCCCTATCCATACTGCAACCTGCTTACTGACCCCTTCCCCCACTGCCCTCACTTCCCAGGTTTCCCCAGGACCATTGGTCCTGCTGCTCTCTCCTGGGGCATACCTCCCGTGCTTATCTTATATACATAGGGACACCGATTATGACACAGGCCAAACTGATAAAAATAACGATAATAGTAAATAAATAAGAAAAGAGAGAAAGGGAGAGAGAAGAAATATACAAAAATACTGGGTCTGTTTGCTGGCCTTAAAGACTGTCCAGGAGTTGCCCCTCATGGCCTGGAGCACCCCCTGGGGGCTCCTCAGGGACTTCATAGCTCTGCCTTGCTCCAGCTGCTGATCTGGTATGCTCCCTTCTTGTTTAGCTCCGCTTTGGGGGGTTCAGACCACACTGCCTCCCCACCATGTGACCCCAGAAATGTCTTCTGTCACAGTCTGCTCTAGTAAGGGACAGCCTGACACATGCTGTTGTCAATTGACCAATCCCCTCTATGTCCCACTAGCTCCCTAGAGGGACCTCATCCTCCAGGGCTGGTGTGCCAGTGTGGGGTCCAGTCCAGCTCTCTCTCTTCCTCCCTCCCAGCTTGCCTCTGTGTAGGTGTGGCATGCTGGCCCCTCTCCCCAACCTGTACCAAGCTACTTCTTATATAATATTGCTCTCCCCTTCACACAAGTCTGCTATGGTTTTTCAAAGCCAAACAATGATTAGTAAGAGACTTTGAAATACCTTAGCAGGATCAGTGATCACAAGTGGAACCAGAATCAGCTTTAAATTTCAATTAAAGAGAAAGAAACAAAACTCCTTGGAGAAAAAACAAATCCAACAATAAAACAAATATATTTTGATATAATAAAGTGAAGGCTCAATTTCAAGAGATTATTTACCTTACGATAACTCCATGAAATCGTGGAAGTGTAGACTAGGTCCTAGTCTTTGACGCCTTAGGGTTGTGAAATGCTATGCACTTTCAAAATCCCACTCCTGAAACTATATATGAAAAAAGATGAAAAAAAAAACCCAAGAATTCTTTTAAGGAAAGAAACTATAGTTTAATTTGAAATTGAAACAGCTGAAGCTGGTAGTAGCATTTGGTAAAATACTAAGGGCTCCCAAATCGAAAAAGGAGAGAGATGTTTTTATATAGGACTGAAGGGCTATACGGGAATCAGGGATGCTGAGGACTAGCTGAGTGGCAAATATACTTTTCATGTTACCAGCTCTGTGAGTACGGGTAGACTAGAGAAACTAATTAATAGAAACTCATATGTGTATAAGAGAGAGAGAGAGAGAGAGAGAGAGAGAGAGAGAGAGAGAGAGAGAGAGAGAGAGAGTTTTATATAAAGGGTAATTGTACATTAAGGAAGCCTCACAACCCAGTCCAGTCCAAGCCCATAAGTCTGATATTAGCCCATATGTCTGATACCAGTCTATAAAGCCCTCTTCAGACTCAGGAAACACATGCAATGATGCCAAATGCAATCTGATCAAAGGCCAGTGGGTAGAAAGTCTTTGGAACCAGTGGCCTTGTAAGCATTTCAGTGCTGGCAGGAGTTTCTGTGTGGCTTCTTCAGTTCCCAGGGCTGCAACAGGGTGGGTCCATGTGGCTTCTCCTCAGGGATGTCTTGCAGGAAGGGACCCTGGTCAGTAGAGTGTCTCTAGGGGAGTGAGCAGGGAGCAGAGAAGTATCTCCCCCATCCAAGGAGGAAATTGCAGGAGTTCCCAGAGTTCCCAGGAGAAGGCCATGCCCACACAGAGGCCTCATTGGCTGTATCTTGATTGGCAGGCCAGACTCCACCCCTTCATTCATAATCCTCTCAAATTGACACCAGATTATGTAAAACAACCACACCAGCTAATCTATTTTCTATCACAAACTCTCTGCATTAATAAGCTGCAGAGAGACATCTTTGTGTGTGTGTGTGGGGGGGGGTTGGGGGGTAGAGAGGGAAGCATTCTTGTCATTTCCTTCTCGGAATATCCTTATTATTTGTTTAACTATAAATTATAACTTTGTCACACATCACTTATAAGTACTCTTTCTGAGAGCAAAACGCTTATCATAGTCTTACATAAATAAGCCCTGTTTACTTAAAGAAAGAGATATAGATCAAAGGAAATTTGGATTCAAATTAAACCTGTGTCAGTAACTTAGTCATGTTAGGTCCTCAGGTACAGGTTGAAAGATTGTCCTCCTACACAATTTTTATGCAGTAAATAAAGGGGATCTCATTGTAATGAGCCTTTATCAATAATAATGATGAGTTTCCTTTCCTTTCTAATATCTAAAAACTTCAGAAAGATAGAGGTCCTGTCCTATTTCTTTAGCTCTACATGTAACTTCCGAAACACTGTTGAGTGACTGCCGAAATGATATATGAGTACATGAACTCAGTGTGCTCAGTCATTTTATCCATCCGGTTCCAGCAGATCCCAGGGCACCTAGAGGCGGAGAAAGCCTTGGAGAACCAAGACTTCTTCGGTGGTCTTGCTAGTTCGTGGAGACAACGTGGGACTACATTTCCCAGGATTCCAAGGGACCCTTGCGCGGAAGTGCTTGGTACACTACGGTTCCCGTCACCTTCCCAGAAACCGGCAGGTCACTTTCGCCCCGCCCCCGTCACGCCCCTTCTTTCCCGGGACTCACACTCGGAGCTCGGGAGACTCCACTTGTGTTGGTGTGTGTGTGTTGTGTGTGTCACTCCAACCAGGACCATGGGCTCGCCGCTGAGGTTCGACGGGCGGGTGGTGCTGGTCACCGGAGCGGGGGGAGGTGAGCACGCCAAGGTCGGGGGGCGGACGCGGACCTAATGCTTGTGTAGCCAGGCCCCCGCTTTGGGGCCGGCGAGGCGTGCGCAGCCGCAGCTGTGTTTTCTCAGTGGGGTTGGTGGTTCCGCGGCGGGGGAACTAACCGAGGGGCCCGGCGGGCGGTGGAAGGAAGGCGAGGGAGGTACACCTGGTCCCCAGGTGTCTATCCGCGGAGGAGGGAGAGGTGGGACCGGCTAGTTAGGGGCGACGACTCGGAAACACTGGGCCGCAGCCCTCCCCTCTCCCCCACGCTCCGAGGGGGCTCTTCTCGAGGTACCCGGCTTCGCTGGGAGGAGGCCCAGGGCAGTACTAGCTGGTCGCGGGGCCTGGGCCGCGGTTGCCAAACTGGGTAAAAGTTCACGTCGACCCTCGTTCCTGCACACTCTTGGCGCCTTTTGGTGCCATTGGACGCTCATAGGCCTTGGTCACTTTTTTTTTTAAAAGGTCCTGCAGCCGCTGTGGCCTTGGACTCCCCCCCCCCCCCCCCGGAACGGTAGAAATGCCCGCCTCTTGCTTTCGAAACACCAGTCATCCAGTTTGTTTTCTTCTGCCAGGGAAAAACTTAAGTGACCCCCTGCCCCACCCCCTTCCGCCCCAACCAGGCCATCTGATTAAGAGGCCTTGTTGGAATTTGTGTGGGCAGCGCTCCAGCGCTCTCTCCAAAGTCCACTGGAGTCCCTGCTAAAGGTTCTAGACGCCAATGCCTGAGGAGGGCTCAGGAGGAATAATATGAGATCGACTTGGTGGTGGTGGGGGATCAGAGCAAGGAAACTTTTCTGCAGAGGACCAGTCAGGTGGGAAAGGTGTCAGATCTACCTCCAATGCAGGAGAAGCAAAATAGCGTTTTCTTAGGTGAAATAACCCCGTTTAAAAGAGGCCAGTTAGAGTGAGCCATTCGTACCCATAAAAAACTCTGCAGTGGGCTTCTTGGCTTGCTTCCCACCCGTGGGTTGCTCCATGCACGAGCCCTGGTGACAAAGGTTACACGTTGGTTTGCAGTTCAAAACCACCAGCTGCCTGCAGGAGAAAGGTGCCTGCTTCAGTCTCAGAAACCCACAGGGGCAGTACTGCTGCCCTGTCCAATGAGGTTGCTTTGAGTCAGAATGGACTCATTGGCAATGAGTTTTTGCAGTAAAGGTTGCTCTACTAATATTTGAAAGGGGAGTGAGTAATAATGTTTGATATGGAGAAATTTAGAGGATGTTGACAGAATGAAAGTTCACGAATGTTACTGTGTGTGGTTTGGCAATCAAGCTCTTTAGGGCATTGTGGGGGATGCTGACATGTTTAATCTCAAGCTTCAAGGACCTTCTAGTCCAACTGAAGCAGCTGTTGGATGCAGATTAGTGTGAATAATGCTTGAAAAAGCTTAGATCCTTACAGAATTGTTTACTGATTAGAGGTGCTAGAGAGAGCAAGTGAACAGACTGACTGCCATGTAAATGTTCCTCAAATACTTTATGTGCTTTTGGCCGCCACCCTTAATCTAGCAAGTCCATGAAGGTTGAGAGTGACTGTACATCACAAGGCCCACCTCCGCTTCACAGTCAAAATGTATAAAAATTAAATTCATGAGCCTACATTTTGCATAATTTGGGTGAGCATTAGAATAAAAGGTGACAAGTACTTTTAAGAAAATTGTGTAACTTTGTATCAAATTGAGAAAGCTCACTTGGTAGCACCTGCCCCATTTCTTTCATCTATTACCTCCTCTTGGGTTGACAACTGCATTCTGGCAATATATGATTTCTCTAAAAGTTTCGTGTAAAAACCTATGTTTAGAATAAGTTCCTGCCTGAGATGATAAAATAAGAGAACTTAGTTCCTTTTGGGGCTGGCTGAGTTCTATCTACTCTGAAAGGATTCAATTATATATTAAAATAAATTATTTTAGAAAATTTTCTATTTTTGGTTTTTGTAAGAAGAACCTTATGATTTATTATCTTCAGTTTATTATTTAACACATTCATTATTTTAAAAAATTCACAAATGTGCACATGTTAGAAAATTTAAACTGTATAAAATGGAACACATTGAAAAGTAGCCTTTCGGCAAGGCTTGAAGGCAGCGTCTCGAGCTGGCAGCTGGGGGTCTGACGGCTGGGATGCGCCCCGGTGGTTCCTAGGCTCACCTCTTGCCCTTCCATCCTCAGGCCCGCAGGCTGCTGGGGCCTGTAGTTGGGCTGTTGCCCAGCGGAGGCAACAAGACCTCTGTGGGTGTTGTTCATTGCTAAGCCCAAAGAAAGACACACCTTGAACACCTCCTGAGACCGAACTTTCCTGGACCACATGGTTGCCATAGGAGGATAGGAGCACTGATTCCTGTAGAAAAACATTCTCGGCTAGGCTCGAGTTTGAATTTTTCAACAAGAAGAGACCAATAGTTGTATTTTAGATGACTACTTTCAAGTTTTTAAGACTCCAGATGCTACTCATCTCAGTGGAATGCAGAACATGAACTTTGTGAACTCTAAGAATGATTTCATTCTTGAATATGGTGTTAAGGTAGCCTAAGATGAAAATCATGAATAAACCACCACCAAACCTGTTAAAAAAAAAAAAAGAAAAGTAGCCTTTCAAAATAGAGGAAAGAACTAGGAGGTAAAGGATATTTGTGGAGGTCTAAATACAGGCATGCACATATGTACATATATGTACATAGAATGATATGGAAATAGATCTATGTACATATATTTTATGTTACGTATTAGGGTAGCGGATGGACATTTGGCCTCTACTCAAGTACTCTCTCAGTGCATGAACACTTTGTTCTAATAACCCAGCATTCTGTGATGCTCACCTTCCCCAACATGATTGCTGAAAACAAAATGGGTGCATAAGGAAATGTGGTGAAAAATGCTGATGGTGCCTGGCTATCAAAAGTTATGGTGTCTGGGGTCTTAAAGGCTTGAAGATAGACAACTGGACATCTAGCTGAGAAACAACAAGACTCATATGGAATAAGCACACCAGCTTGTGTGATCATGATCATGGGATCAGGTACCAGGCAACAAAGATCCAGAACAAAAAATTCTATCGATGTGAATGAGGGAGAGGGCAGAGTGGAGACCCCAAACCCATGTGTAGATAATTGGACATGCCCTCACAGAAGGGTCATAAGCAAGACACAAGCCTGTCAGGGTGTAGTATAGCACCAATGAAACATACAACTTCTAGTTCTTTAATGCTTCCACCTCTCCCCCACTATCTTGACCCCAATTCTACCTTACAAATCCAGCTAGACCAGAGCTTGTACACTGGTACAGATAAGCTCTTGCAACACAGGGAATTCAGGACAGATAAAGCCCTCAGGGCCAATAATGAGAGCAGCAATACCAG
Organism: Tenrec ecaudatus; assembly: GCF_050624435.1. Taxonomy (NCBI): domain Eukaryota; kingdom Metazoa; phylum Chordata; class Mammalia; order Afrosoricida; family Tenrecidae; genus Tenrec; species Tenrec ecaudatus. The sequence goes on from NC_134531.1 coordinate 122,504,117, forward strand.
GAGGGTAAAGGGAAGGTGGGGTGAGAAAAGGGGAACCAATCACAATGATCAACATATAAACTCCCCAGGGTGATGAACAAGAGAAAAGTGGGTGAACGGAAATAGCGGTTGGTGTAAGACATGAAAAAAACAATAATTTATAAATTATCAAGGGTCCATGAGGGAGGGAGGAAAGGTGGAGGAGGGAGGGGGAAAAACTAATACCAAGGGCTCAAGTAGAAAGAAAATGTTTTGAAAATGATGATGTCAACATATGTACAAATGTGTTTGACATGATGTATGTATGGATTATGGTAAGAGCTGTAAGAGCCCCTAATAAAATGATTTTAAAAAAAGAAGAAAAGTAGCTTTTCAGCCCTAGGGTTTGACCACACAATCTCCAGAGAGAACTATATATTGTCATTCTCATATATTTTTATGTAGTGTGATGTTATATCCAAAGAAGGGAAGCTCTCCCTATCTTTGGAAACATAAATATATATACCTATTCCTTTGAGTCAGAATTATTATTTTTTAAAAATTAATAATTGTTCGCCTGGAGAACAGAAACGGCCATTCAGGGAATTACCATTGTAGTCACTCTTCCTGAACACCCAGGAAGCAGCAAGAACATCAGTTTCTTAACCGATAGCTGCTTTGAGAAGTCAGGTAGGTAGGCAGTCCATCTCACTTCTCCCTTCCACGTGTTCATGCAGATGCATGTCGTGGTTGACGCTAACGTATATTTGGCATCATTGCAGGTAGGTGTCCTAGGAAATGTAGCTGTAAACTTTCCAATTTCTGGAAGTAGAAGAGGATGAAATAGAGATTGAGAGTACCAATAAAAACACTAATATGTATTATAATTAAACTCATTTTTATAATTATGTATATATAACTACATAATAATGATGATAATGTAGTTAATTGCTCACCAATTATTTGAGAATGGTGATTGGGTGAAATGGAGCAAGCGTATTATGCTAATATATTTTTAGCATTCTGATCCTTATTTTTTTTTTTTATCAGGACTGGGTCGAGCCTATGCCTTGGCTTTTGCCGAAAGAGGTGCATCAGTGGTTGGTAAGTTGATATGCTTTTCTTTGAAATCAATAGGTTGTTACTAAAGTATGATTTTTATATAAGCTATCTATTGTCTTTCCATCAAATAATTTATCAAGATCAAAATTTATCACTAGTTATGTACTTCCAGCAAGTTTTTCCCCTCTTGAGGCTGACATTTAAAAAATATCCGACTGTCTCTCATTTTAAGTAAACTAGTCTTATAGATTTTCACTTTAACAGAATTGATAAAATTGGTTAAACATTCATTGTATAAAAGGTAATTGGGGAAAAAGGGGAAAAAAAGAGGAGCTGATACCAAGGGCTCAATAGAAAGTAAATGTCTAGAAAAGGATGATGGCAACATACCGTATATACTCGAGTATAAGGTGAGTTTTCTCAGCTCACTTTTTATACAGTTTTTGTAGTAAAATTAGGTGCCTCGGTGGATATTTGGGTTTGCTTACACTCAAGTATATACGGTAATTACAAATATGCCTGATAAAAATTAATGTATGGATTGTAATAAGAATTGTAAGAGCTCCCAATAAAATGATCTTTTAATAATTAAAAAAAGTAATTTTTGAACTTAGAAAGCTGTACACTATAATTTTGGAGTAGAAGACTCACTAATTCTTGAGAGTTAAAGACTCCTTATCAATGTAAATATATCAATAAGAATAAGAAATAACTGATTTTTAAGAACTGGAAAATTTGAGACTTCGAATCTGAAGTACGAGTTTCTTATCACCTTTGTTAGCATTTTATAATTGGGCACCTTTTTGTTTTTAATTGATGGGAGCGTTGGATGAGTGCTTAGTGCGAAGTGAGTGGGTAGAATGAATGTTATAATTCAATACTTTTTAGTGTCTCTCCCGTGATTGAGAGGATTCTTGTTCCACAGTGACCAACTAATCTCAGCTTTTATTTGGGACTACAGAGGACCATGTTTCTCCCAAATTTGCTTTTGGAGGAGGTGTAGTAAAAGAATAAACTAGCAATCAGGCTTTCTAAACAACGCAGATCTAAGAAGGACACTTAATATACGTTTCTCCTTCAATACAGATGTATAGTTTTATTGTGGAAGGGGTCCAGAGACTTTGGACCATTTAGAGATCATATACCTGCCTGCTAATCTAGTCTACTGTGTTAATTTAATCTGCTTCTTACAACAAGGAAATAATTATTTATTAAAAATAACTTATTGTGAAGGTTTATAAAGTGGATCACGACTTATAGTTAATAATATTTATATACACATTTTTTCCATTCATCCATTGCAATCCCATCAATGTACTTACCTTGTTTTTTTCTGTTTGTGTCTTGTCTCCGTTCATCCTTCTTCGCGTTCTAAACACTGTCCTTGGTTAATGCTGCTGTTTTGATCATTTTTTGTTGTTGCTGTTTTGATCTTAAATGGTAGACTATTATGCTGTTTTGATTTTAAATGATAGTTTCGCTCCATACTTGGAGGTGACTAAAGACCATAGTTTCGGGAGTCTGACCTGCCTCTAGGTAACCAGTAAGCCTTGTCTATTATGATTGAGCGTTCTGTTTGATACTTTTCTCCCAGTCTCTTCAGGACTTGCTAATGCTGTCCTTTTCAGAGCTGTTGGTAGCAGTAATTGGACATCCTCGACTTCATCTGCTCTCAGGGTTGTGGTCCGCCCATGAGTCTGTTGGCGTAATGGTTTCCATGAGTCTTGAGTGTCTTCACTTTTCTCTCCTCTGGCCTGCAGAGACCAGTGGGTGCACCCTAGGTGGCCACTTGTAGGAGTTTTATGACTCCAGTTACTATTCGCTAAGGTGGGATGTAGAACATTATTTTTGTGAATTGTTATGCCAATTGACTCGGTGCAAGGACACAGTTTTTGATATTCTGTTATTTGCATTTCCAGTGCTTTTTGCTAGATTTTCTCACAGTTCTTTCATATCAGAGCCTGAAGAGCCATATTGCTAACATCCTCCTCTTTTAAAAAAATTAATATTTAACATTTTTATCTTACTTTTTATTTACTTATATCTTCTCTATCATTTCCATAAGTGTGAAGACCTTATTTTTTGGGGGTCTCCTAAAGGTGCTAGTTAGTATATTACCCTGTGCAAAGAAGGTACTTAAAAAATTTTTTTTAATTGGATGCTCTTATAGCTCTTACAACATCAATTGTGTCAATCACATTTGTACATATGTTGCCATCATCATTCTCAAAACATTTTCTTTCTACTTGAGTCCTTGGTTTCAGCTCCTCTTTTTTCCCTCCCTCCCCCGACTTCCCACCCTAGTGAATGCTTGGTAAATGATAAATTATTGTTATTTTCATATTTTACACTGTCTGCTGTCTCCCTTCACCCATATTTATGTTGTTCATACCTGTGGGATGTGTGTATATGTGTGTGATCGGTTCCCCCTTTCCCCCCTACCTTTTCCCCTACCTTCTCCCCCTCCCTCCCTCCCTTTCTCCCTACCCTTATGGTATTACTACTCCCATTACTGTTCCTGAAGAGTTTATCTGTCCTGGATTCCTTGTGTCAAGAGCTCTTATCTGTACCAGTGTACATGCTCCATTCTAGCCAGATTTGTAAGGTAGAATTGGGCCATGATAATGGGGGGCGAGGGAGAAGTATTAAAGAACTAGAGGAGTGTTATGTTTTTTGTAGGTGTTATACTATTCCCTGGCTGACTCATTCCTTCCTTATGAATCAAATTTTGATTTTTTTTTTTTGAGGAGGATTTGGTGTGTCTGTGGTGTTGGTTAATGCATCTTTTATTTTATATATTTGTTTGATACTGGGATACAAACTTAGCTTACTCACTTGTTTTAGAAAAAATAAATAGCAACACCATGTGCTTCTTTCAGTCTGTTTTCCTTATCTATGTCCTTTAAACTTGTTAAAGTTCTGATTAGGAGTACAGGCCAAGCAAGAAACAAGATAAAATAAACAGGAATGGTTTTTCCATTATTCTGTTGTGGCCCTTTAATTGTAGAGATGGTCTTTTAGCAAGTGCTGGTGAAAGTCCAAAAGGTAGATGGTTAATCTTGGACAGATAAATAGTTGGCTGAAGAGCCAGTTTTAGCTTAATGTTCAAGGAAGAGTTAATTTTTTGAAACTACTTTGTGATAGTCCTACCCCTTTTCAATCTGTAACCTCTCTCTGAACTTTTTAGGCCACCAGTGACTTCTGCTTCTCTTGATCCACCATTAACCTCTGGTTTGAGCAGTTTTCACTGCACACGTATACCTCTCTCCCCTATATTGCACAACATGTACCTTTGGTTAATTTTTGCTATGCTCAGTTTAGTTAATCTTAACCTTAGGGAACAAACAATAAAAAGGAACGAACAAACCTGAGAAGAGTGACACATCACAGAGTACCTTGTTTGAGCAATGGAATTATCTGACCTCAGGACAGGAAGAATTAAATCTTGATAAATAAAGTAGCCTGTTTCTTGTGAAAGTCAGATTTTGCTGATTTATGCTGGGGTAACCACCACATCTTAAATCTCCATAGCTTTAGAATTACATACAATTTTAAGGTTATTTTTATTTTTTTATGCCTCCCTGACATTTCAGCTTTTGATCAGCTCTGCTCTACTGCATATTGTCCTAATTTTAGGACCTGACCTGAAGGAGCAGCTCCAGTTTGGGACGTTGCTTTTCTTGGGACAAAGGGAAAATAACGGTGGAACCACGTGATGGCTCTTAAAAGATTTGTTTACAAGTGCCTTACCACTTCTCATCAGGTTTCATTTGTCAAAAAAATTCACTTGGCCCAAACCAAAATCAATTGACAGTATTTCTGATAAATTTTAAAATTTTATGTTATGATTGATATCTTTTATATTCTATCATATAAAAAGTATTATGGAATATTTAAATAAGAACCACTAAAGTGTTGTTTGATACTATAAAAGGGGCGTTTAGTATTGTGTAAATTGCATCTTCCAGGAATTGTTTGTACATAGCTGAAATAAGTGGTAGGTGGGGATTGAACAGCTTTGAGGTTCCCTCCATACATGAACTATATGTAGTTTTCTGAATATTAAGTGTTTTCTTGAGGGTGTAAACACCAAGAAGATTGACAAGTTTGAGCAGAACCTCTTTGACAGTAAGTAAGGCAAAGAGTTTTCAACTCCTGATCTGGAGAAGTAGCTTCTCTGGGTAAATGAAATTACCATAAGTAAGGCTGACATACTTTTTCATGCTGCAGTTCTATCATATCTGGTAAAGCTGAGTCTTAAATATGTGCTGTCTGATACCAGAGCCTGTATTTGTAACCACTCGGTGATTCTGATAGGTGAGCATTAGTGGGGAAAGCTCCTTGCACCTGTGCTTATGTCAGGTTGCAAGTGCTGACTGCTGGTTGATTCCATGACCTCTCTGCATGTCTGCCTATAGCTGTTTTACCTAAATTCTGGATTTTGATGAGGATTGAATAATACACGAAGTTAAAACCTTTTGTGAGGCTGGTGATGGGTGCATTAAAGTTTGCTTATCTATTTCTTTTAAAAAATATTTTATTGGGAGCTCTTACATATATCATAACATTTCATCAATCACATAAAACAGTATTATACAAGTGCTACCACAATCGGTTTCAAAACATTTTCTTTCTTTTTTTACATAGATGGTATACAATATTTAAAAATACCATTAAACAATGTATTATTTAAGGTAAGTATAATATGAGGGGATTTTTTTTTCCTTTTTATTTTTTTCTAAGGGGATTTTTTAAAGTGTAGAAAGCATGAATTAAAATATAATGGCATCTTCCTACTTTCCCCCACTTTTTAAAAAAAATCATTTTATTAGGGACTCATACACCACCCATCTCAATCCATACATACACCAATTGTGTAAAGCACATTTGTACATTCGTTGCCTTCATCATTCTCAAAACTTTTGCTCTCTACCCAAGCCCCTGGAATCAGGTTGCTTATCTATTTCCACTTTTATCTTTGAACATTTTCACAATAAAAAGTTCACAAGTATCCGAATAGATAAATAAAAAAAGCCTTTTTGTAAAGGGAAGAGTAAAGGTCAGTTATTGATTAGTTAGTGATTGCCTGCCATACACTAGACACGGTGCTCAAGAATATAGCAAAATGAACTTGAGATCTTATTCACGCAGAGAGTATTCTAACCCCTATGAAGGCATAACTCACTGCCACTGAGTCAGTTCTGATCCAGTGTGACTATAGGGAAGGGTGGAACTCCTACCATGTCTAAGACTTTAAATCTTTACGAAAACAGACAGCCTCATCTTTTACCTGCCGACCAATTGGTATAGCCAAACTGCTGACCTTTTGGTTAGCAGCCTGTGTTAGTCTGGGTACTTTAGAGAAACAAATCCACAGAAACTCATATGTATAAGAGTTTTATATAAAGGTTAAGTGCACATCAAGAAAACATCCCAACCCAGTGCTGCCCAAGCCCACAAGTCCAACATTAACCCATATGTCTGACACCAACCCACAAAGTCTTCCTCTGTCCCACAAAACAAACGCAATTATGCCAACTGAAGGAGGAAAGCCGAATCAATGAACATGAAAGCATCTCAGTGCTGGCAGTGGTCTCCAGACGGCAGCTCCAGTGCCCAGGGCTGCCAGTACCCAGGGCTGCATCGGGGTAGGTCCATGTGGCTTCTCCTCTGGGATGTATTGCAGAAAGTGAGCCTTGCCAGCTGAAGCAGGGAAATGGCTAAGGCTGCACCCTGGTGTCACCATCACAAAGCAAGAGACCCGAGAACTAGAAGGTCAAGGCTCACTGAGCCATTTATATCTCCGCCTTTCAATTAACCCCACATGTGTTTATTGGCCAGGCTGGCCCAATAATCTTTAACTATCTCATAGCCTAGTGAGTAACCCACTACATCACCAAGGTTCCTTTGTGCTTTGCAGAGACTGCATTTTCTGTAGATTAAAGCTTTGTGGCAGCTTTTCATTGAGCAAATCATACCTGTTCCATGTTTCCAACAATATACACTCACTTTCTTAGTTAATGTGCCACATTTTGGTAATTCTCACAATATTTAAAACTTTTTCATAATGTTATTGGTATATTTATTAGACTGCTTACACTGACTACTTTTGAGTTGATTCCAAGTTATACTGTCACTATCTAGATTTTCGGAGGCTGTAAATCTTTACAATAAAGTAAATAGCCCCTTCATAAATACATGCATTGTTAATTTTATTCTCATGGAAACTTATTGGATTATTCAGTACAAAGCAAATCACCTACTACATAACCAGTACATAAAAGTTATTCTGATATTCTAGAACCTGAAGTACATTTTGACTTTTGGAGTTTAAAATAATTTATAGATATGTCATTCGAAATACTAGTTGGTGGTAAATTTTGGGATTGAATATATATCATGACTATTTGGAAGTGGAATTTTAAAGCACTTTTCAAATATGAGGTATCTATAACCTTATTCTTTTTGGGAAATAAGTGGTAAGTTAGAAACTGCTATGTAAGTAGTTTCTTGCACTGATCTAGAGCAAGAAGAAGAAACTGCCTATGGCGAACTGAAGCCATTAAGAGAGGCCATTTCCAAGCGATCTTGAAAATTAGGCAATGTTTGTGATTTAATGCATTGAAAATTAGGGAACTCTTGCAGCTGTGGTGGTGCTGTGAGTTAGGTGTTGAACTGCTAACCACAACCAGGTTGATGGTTCAAATCTACCACCTGAAACGAGGGTGTTTGCTCTCATAAAGATTTACAGTCTTAGAGACCGTTCATATTGATACATATATCTCGGAGACCATAGATATCTCACTATGAGTTGGAGTCAGCTTGATAGCAGTGGGTTTTGTCCTTTGGTTTTATTGCAGATTTTGAGAAGGGATTGACATGGTGTAAATGTTGTTTTAGGCAGCAACAGTCTGCTCACTGCCTGGATGGGTTAAGATCAGGAACAAAAGATCACCTGAGAAACACATGCAGGAATCTAAGCGTGGAATGATGAAACAGGAAAGAAGACTGAAAAACTCCTCATGCAAACTGCAAACCCCACAGTGCATTAATTATGTCTGATGCTGGAGTCAAAAGCATCAAGCCTAGAGTGGACACACTGCTTACTGGTGGGAGCACACTAAACATTTCAAGAATAAAAATGATGTTGATAATAAGATCTGGCCACACAGTGGCATGTGTGGTTAATTAAATGGGAGAAGGGAAGGGCCTAGGAGTAGTTCCAGGAAGGTGCCTGTGTTGAGTTAACTGTGAAGCCTGAAATGTCTTTTCTCCTTTATAAAAACCCACTTGGATCACAAACCAGGCTTTAGTGTGAATTCTTTCTCATGAGAAGCTAAGGAGTGAGGTATTTCCCACCTGATAAACCTAACAAAACCTGTTCACCTTCTTGGAAACACTCAAACCTCTCCTGCCAGATGGTGTTGGCTAGGCTTAAGGTGTGTTAGCCTGAAATCAAGCCCAGATCTCTCATAAGGGAAGGCCAAGTTTCCAGATCCAGTTTCCAGATCCATATCCGCTGCTACTGAGTTGACTCTAATCCTTAGCGTTCCTATAGGGCTGAATAGAATGGACCCTTAATGCACTAGGATGAGATCTATTTGGAAGTGGACTAACTCATCTTTCTCCCATAGAGTGGTTAGTGGGTTCAAACCACTAACTTTTTGATGAACAGTTTTAACTATTGAGCCACCTGGCCTAATTTTTCAGCTGGTTTGGCAGCCTTCCTGTGGTAGTTGCATAATCTCCTGTCAGCTTGAGTGAAGGGGTGGAGTCTAGCTTGTCAATTAGGTCATAGTCAGTCAGGTCTCTGTGTGAGCATGGCCTTCTCCTGAGGATTCTGGGAACACTGGTCTTCCTCCCTGGAGGCAGGATACACTCTCCGCTTGACATTCCTCTTGACAAGCCACATGGAGCTACACTGATGCAACTAGAGCCCTGGAGCTGGAGGAGCCATGTGGAGACCCACGCCAGTGCAGAGATGCTTCCACAGCCACTGGATCCACAAGACTTTCCATCCACTGGTTTGTGATCTTCCTGCATTCAGTGTGAGAGGAATTTATAGACTGGTAATGGGTATATGAACTAATATCGGACTTGTGGACAATCTGGGCTGGGCTGTTTTCTCAGTATACAATTACTCTTTATATAAAACTCTTTCATATACATATATGAGTGTCTGTGAATTTGTTTTTCTCATCAACCCAGACCAGCACACTTGCTATCAGGACATTCAAAGCATATTTCTTTATAGTTTATTTTAAGGGTATGGAAGGACTCTTTAGAACAGAGAAGTATTTAGCAAATAGTATTATTAACGACAAATTCAGATTTCTCATTCTACTTTCATGGTTCATTGAATTACGTGGTATAATTCTTCTAACCCTAGTCTTTGTAACTCTTAGCAAATGACTGAGTGGGACCATACAGACTGAGTGTTTTTCTCTTGTTCTTGATGGTCTGGGTAAGGAAAGGTTGGGTGGATGTGCTGATAGGATTCAGTTGTCAATTGTTAATAGAATTAATTGTTATTATAAAATGTTTGAACTCTAATGTAGTGATTGGTCAGTTTTGCCATTCTGGAAAATAATAAAATTAAGCCAGCTCAGAAGCAGGAAGAAGTGATCTCATTATAATTAAGAAAGAAGACCCAGGAGTGACATGTGCCTTCTTGAACTTGGAGGTCCTTGCATTCTGAACTTCCTGTCCCAGGGACAGAAAGCTGTGACACCAGAGAATTAGCACCGGAGGTGCAGCTGCAGAACCAAGAGCCACAGCACAGGACACTTTAGGCTTCCTGCCTGGGGAGGAAGGAAAGCTGAGCACATTTGGGCAGGAGGCTGACTTGTGGAGTGGGTTGCCTCTGGGCCCTTAATTAATGGGGTTGGTTTTGCTGTCCTTATGGAGCTGGAGCTGGAGCTGAATGCCTTCAGGCTGGTTTTTTGTTTTTTCTCTTCCCAGACTGAGATGTATACTGGAGTAGAATGCCCTTTGGACATTTTTCAGCAGCCCTAAAAGCTTTGTAACTTAGTTGGAATAGGACAGAAGGTAGGCCCAGAGGCTGAGGGCAAGAGGGGTAACTGCCACTCACATGAATTATAACCTGTTAATGTCCCTAATAAACCTCATAGTTGTGAGTATCAATTGTGTTTTGCATGCCCATACGATGAATTACAGACCCTAGCAAAAAAGCAAAGGGTGCTGTGGGATACAGATCAGTAAAAGTAGCATTCTGTGTAAGTCAGCAGTGTCACAAAGGCAACCAAGGTGTAGACTTGTTTTGAATAAATCTATTCTGATACAGTTTCACTGCATACCGTTGATCACAGGAAGTTGTTTATCCAGGCCTTAGTGCTTATTTCTTTTGCTGTACTTTGCACAATTTCCACTTGGGGGTAGTGTTGGATTGCACAATCGAATCATTCTTGACTTAAATATTGTATTTGCCAATTTGCTGTTTTACTCTCCTGTGCTTACTGAAAAGAAAAAAAAAAAGATCATAAAAGACCAGGAACTGTATGTTTTAAAATCTTGATTTTGTAAAAACAAAAACAAAACAACAACCTGTAAACATAGAGAAATGAGCAATTAATAGACATTCATTCTTTTTAGTACATGTTCCTTTTTGAATCCCAAAGGATAATGTAAACCTCTTTCTGTTGCTTTGTATCTTCGCAGTGTTTATTTATTTTTTGCAGTTAGCCTGGTCTACGTTTTGAAAAATTGTCTGAAAAAACCAAACCAAACCAAACCAAACAACCCAACTAGCCCTACCTAGCTTATTATAGGCGGTGTTAGGCATTGGCTTTCTCCCTTTATCTCCACTCCATTCATCACTCAAAACACCTGCAACCCTCACTCTTACAAAACAAGCACATGAAAAGCAAGGAGGAGAAGAAGAATCATTGTATTTTCAAGCGTGGCAATCATTACTGGAATATTAAAGTACTTTACACTTTCGTCTATACCCCCATGCCATTTATTAACTCGTAACTTGTGTGTGGATCAAGGGGCAGTCCTGCGAACAAAACAAGGGAACACTGCATGGTTTAAAATCAGGACAGGGCTGAGTCAGGGTTGTAATCTCTCACCATATTTATTCAATCTGTATCCTGGGTAAATCGAGGAACTGGAGTAGATGAAGAAGAATGTGGCATCAGGGTTGGAGGAAGGCTTATTTACAACCTGAGATACGCAGGTAACACAACCTAGCGTGCTGAAAAATGAAGCACTTGCTGATTAAGTTCAAGAATTGCAGCCTTCAGCGTAGATTAAAACTTGATATAAAGAAGACAGATTCTTACAACAGGATTAATGGGTGACATGATAAATGAAAAGGTTGAAGTTGTCAATGATTTTGCCTTGCTTGAATCCACAGTCAATGCTCATGGAAGCTGCAATCAAGATCAAAAGATAAGGTGCATTAAATAAATCTGCACAAGACTTCTTTAGATTATCGAAAAGCAAGGATACTATTTTGAGGACTAAGAGGCATTTAACCCAAGCCCAGGGTATTTGCTATATATACTCAAGTATAAGCAATAAATACTACAAAAATCAGCATAAATTGTTAATTCTTTCCCCCAAGCATTTGCTTAAAAGTTTCTTTTTTACAAGTTACTCGGCACTGATTTATAGTGTAAATTAATTTTGTCACTTGTACTTACAGGTAGTTTCAGGTAGTTCCAAACTTTTGATGAGTTTTTAATGTTTTTTTATTTTCACTCTGTTGTAAGTCAGTTTTTATGTAAGTGGAATGCCTATAAAACAATATGCCTTTTGTTTGCTTTTAAAACTAGTTTATTGTGTCTAAGGTGAGAATTTTCACAGTTAGGTTTCCATTTGCCAGCTCATACACACATTGCTGTGACATTTGTTACAGTTCCTACAATGTGTCAGCACTCAGCGTTTCCATTCCACCCGCCCTTTCCCTTTGTCCTTTTCATCTTTGCTTTTGGGTAGATGTTGACTTGTAGAGTTGATTTTCTTAAGCAGTATATTCTGCATAGGTATTTTAGTCCAGGTTGACTAGAGAAACACTCATGTGTGTGTAAGAGAGAGGTTTACATTAAAGAGCAATTGTATATTGAGAAGAAAAATCCCAACCCAGTCCAGATGAAGTCCAATATTATCCCATATGTCTGTGAATTCCTGTTTAGACTCATGCAACACATGCAATGATGCCGATTGCAGGAAGATCACAGGCTGGTGGGTGGAAAGTCTTGTGGATCCAGTGACAATGGAAGCATCTCAGTGCTGGCATGGGTCTCCATGTGGCTCCTCCAGCTCCAGGGCTCTGACTGTCACCAGCAAGGCTCTATGTGCTTGTCAACAGGAATGTGAAGCAGGGAGCGAGAGTGACTTTCTCCCAGGGAGAAAGGGAGGAAGTTCCCCAAATCCTCACAGGCCCTCAGGAGGCATCATCAGGATGTGACCTGATTGACAGGCTGGACTCTACCCCTACCATCTTAATATCCTCAAGTTGACACACGATTATATAACTACCACAGGTTTTTTTTTTTTAATAGAACATCTATTATTTGCCTGATCTATTTCCTCTGGAGTTGTTTAGTAGTAGATTAAAAGGGTATTTTGGGCAATGATTGCCTTTTGCTATCAAAATCTTTATAAATTTGATCTTTGCCTTTGGGCGTTGGAAACATTACACATAAATGTACAGATTTGTTAACATCAGCAAATTACAGACTGCAAAAGTGCAGTTAGTTGTAACTCAAATGTATTATAGGTCAGGAACTACCTGTATTTAGTTATGTTGACCTTTAATTTACATATTTTACTCTAAACCTAAAACCTGTGCTTCATTATGGTCATCCCATATTTAACTTTCAATAGATTATAAACTTTGACGGTAGGGACTGATCTTAAACATTTGAGTGCGTACCTCTGATAATTTCATTTTAAATCCTAAGTGCTCATTTAATGTTTATTAACTGACCCTTAGGAGGAAAATGACTCATCTAGAGACCTTTTGGTTCGATACAGGAAAATAAATCTTAGGTAGTAAGTGTGATCAGTTGTTAAACATATACAGATAGGACATGGAATAAATTAATGACTGACCACATTTTAGTTCTTATGTTTTGATTTTTATTTCTTTTAATGTTTTTTCTTCACGGATCATGACAAATGCCCTATGAAGATTTTCAAGGCTTCTGTTCTGTGTCATTGCTTAAGATCAGGCTAGTTCTTCCTTTTTTTTTTTTACAATGTTTAAAAATAATTAAATCATTTTATTGGGGGCTCATACAACTCTTATCACAATCCATACATACATCCATGGTGTCAAGCACTTTTGTACATTTGTTGCCATCATCATTCTCAAAACATTTGCTTTCTACTTGAGCCCTTGGTATCAGCTCCTCATTTACCCCCCTCCTCCATGAACCCTTGATAAATTATTATTTTGTCATATTTTACACTCTCCGATGTCTCCCTTCACCCACTTCTCCACTGTCTGTCCCCCAGGGAGGAGCTTATATGTAGATTCTAGTAATCAGTTTTCCCTTTCGCCCTCACCTTCCCTCCACCCTCCTGGTATCACCACTCTCACCACTGGTCCTGAGAGGTTCATCTGTCCTGGATTCCCTGTGTTTCCAGTTCCTGTCTGTGCCAGTTTAGATCCTCCGGTCCTGCGGATTTGTAAGGTAGAATTGGGATCATGATAGTGAGCTGAGGAAGCATTCAAGAACTAGAGGAAAATTTTATGTTTCATTATTGATACACTGCACCCTGAATGGCTCATCTCCTCCCGGTGGCCCTTCTGCAAGGGGATGCCCAATTGCCCACAGATGGGCCCTGGGTCTCCACTCCACACTCCTCCTCATTCACAATGCTATGATTTTTTTGGTCTTTGATGCCTGATCCCTGATCCCATTGATATTTCATGATCACACAGGCTGGTGTGCTTCTTCCATGTGAGCTTTGTTGTTTCTGAGCTAGATGGCTGCTTGTTTGTCTTCAAGCCTATAGGACCCCAGATTCTCTATCTTTCGATAGCTGGGCACCATCACCTTTTTTCACCACATTTGCTTATGTACCCGCTTTGTTGTCAGCGATCATGTTGGGACAGGCTGGTGTGCTTTGTTGTTTCTCAGCTAGATGGCCGTCTGTTTATCTTCAAGTCAGGCTAGTTCTTTATCATCATTCTTTAAAAGGAAGCTTTATTGATACAGAGAAGAAAATTCATTAATGTATTTAGTCTTGAAGTGATTTTCAGGTTTTTTGTTTTCTTGTTATGCTAAAAAGGGACTTGAATCTTTTAACAAATAAACAAAAGCATTACAGAGTTAGAAATTTTCTATGAGCCTGCGCTTATCTTTGCTTTTTTTCATTTTTATTACAAAACAGGCATATTTTGAAGGGAGATAGTATGTATAGCTCATAGTATATTTAGCAAGATAAGATTCCTAGGGGAGGGTATGAGTGATTCAGGTAAATGACTGAAGAAATAACACTAGTAAGTAGAATTTTAATTCATATTTTGAAGGCCTTAGCTATTACAGTTTGATTGAGAAATAGTTGATCCTATTTTTAAGTGTATAAACTTTTTTAAAGTTGTTGTTTTTGCCTTACAGTGAATGATTTAGGAGGAGACTCTAAAGGAGATGGTAAAAGCTCTTCAGCTGCTGATAAAGTTGTTGAAGAAATACAAAGGAAAGGTGGAAAAGCAGTGGCCAACTATGGTAAGGTATTTGAACCAGTACAATTTATTGTTATTAAACTAATAATTTTTCTCATAGTAGTAAAACACTGAAAAAATATCATAGCATTCCATTGTAATTGTGAAATTAGGTTTTACCTAACCTGGCCAAAGCTATTTGTTAGAAATGCTTGTGTATGTGGGAATTTTAAAACTTGTAATAGAGTTTATTTCACAGAATTCTAACCTTTCTATATCTTACTTAGTTTTTAAATTTATGAGCACACAATAGAATTCCTAACACTGTATATATGGATATGCTTTTGTTCTAAAAAATCTTTTTATTTAAAAGTTGTGGGAGGATGAAATGAAAACATAATAGAATTTTCCCACAAACTATTAAATTTATTTATTTATTAAATTTTTTTCCCACAAACTTTTTGAAGTTCTTTAATATTCTCCTTTTAAAAAATAACCAAAGTAATAAATTGTAATAAATGAAATGCCCATTTAAAATTTTATTAGTTTTATTTATTTTATTTTTTGTAATGCCCCTTTCTATACCCAGTTGTCATATTTCACTGTGTACAAGCAATCATGTTATATGTAATTTTCTAATCTTATTTAAAAATGTAAGAGTATGTTGTGACATGCTGTCCAGTAGATTCTGACTCTTGGTGGCCCCAAGTGCAGAATAGAACTGCTCCAGAGGGTCTCCAAAGTGATGCCCTCGCAGAAGCAGATCACCAGGCATGCTAAAAGCCAAGTGTTTCCCCACTTACTCTATCCAAAGTTGCTTATCAACAACAACAACAGCATCAAACTGATTGCTATCCAGTCGATTTGTCTCATGGCAACCCTACACGACAGGCTAGAACTTCCTCTGTGGGTTTCTAAGACTGTATCTCTTTGCAGGAGGAGAAAGCCCATGCTTCTGAAGGATGCTTAAAGTCAAGTCATGAGAAAAGTTAGAACCTATGAGCATAACCTTTTCATTTGTTGAGTTGATGTCAATAATAAGTTTAAGGAATTGTCCAACACATTTACTTTAAAAAGCCTATTGATTACTGTTTTTCTTGCAAACTAAAATTATTTTTGTTGATAAAAGGATAAAATTAAATTGCCAGTGACTTCATATTGAAATTTTAAGGGGATGAAATTTGAGTGTTAAAGACATTTTTATGTTTTCAATTTATGCTGGAGATATAGAGAAGTGTTAACATTTTTTTAAAACTCAGATTTAAGGTTTAATAATTCCAGACAAATCTACCAGCCTCCTTATTGCCATCCATTCCCCTCCCCACCTTTCTGATCTGCAACCTGTGTCAAGGCCAGTGTTTCCCAAAGTGGGTGATGCCCGAGAGACTAGAATGTCCCAGGGGGACTGCAAAAGCAGGTACCTTCACTTCAGTATGGATTATGGACTAAAATACAACAGTTTTCAGTTACCCAGGGTTACTGAGTAATTTTTTCTGGAAAGGGGGTGATAGGCCATATAAATATGGGAACACGTGTTCTAGTTTTTCCAATTATGGAATATTTTAATACAAGGAATTGGAGATTTACACAACTATTGGGATGTCAGGGTGAGCCAAGGGTAAGGAAGCTGTGGCTGATTTTCTTAGCTTACAGTCGGGGATTCGCAAGAGCTTCCATCTCACATCTGTTGGCTGCAGCCAAAGCTTTTTTTTTAACCTTCTGGCTGCTGAACTCAAGGCCTAATTCAGAATCATGAAGATTCCAAGGGAAGGGATACATTTTCTGTCTCCTCTCCTGGATTGTGGAGCATATAGAAAGAGGCAGTGCTGCTGTTGAGTTGACAGCAGACTATTTGGCACATAGTGGCAGGGAGTGTGAGCCCTTTCAACTGAGATTAGCAGAAAATGAAGCCATCATAATGTGCTCAGTTTTACTTTCTGTAGTTTATATTATAAAAAATCAAAACAAAACAAAAAAAGTGGGGTTTCTCTTATGTAGCTATATAACTCTAAATATGCTTTGTAAATTATACATGCATCTCCTTACATGGTTTCCTCCTCCAAATCTGATACGCACTTGCATCTTTAGGGGAAAGTATGTATGTGACTCTTTAAAGCAAAATATAAATTAAATGAAACTTAATTGTTCAGTTGGTTTCTTGTGGCCACATTTAAAGCTCCCAATGCCACATGTGACTAGCGGCTACTATGTAGGACAGTTCCTAGATAGAACATGTCCATCATTGTTGTTAATTGCCCATGTGTTGACTCTGATTCATGGCAACCCCATGTGTGTCAGAGGAGACTGCTGCATGGCATGTTGAAGGCCGTGATATTTGGGAAGCGGATTGCCAGGCCTGCCTCCTGAGGCACCGGGGTGGGGGCGGGGTTCAAACCACCAGCTTTTTGACTAGTGGCAGAGCCTGCCCTGTCTGTGCCCGCGGGGGCTCCTTCTCATCTGGACAGAATGTCTTAGATTTCTTGTTCGCCCCCGTCCCCACTTCAGAAGAGTAAAAAAAGGGTTCTTGAAAGAGCTAACATTTTTCTGTTAAATTAAACCACCTGTATTTTAAAATTTTCTTTGAATGAGTTCTGCTGGTGAATATTCCACAGGCCATAGAAGTCATTTGCAAGCGAGATTGCTGACTTTTGTACTAATTTCCCTTTCCCTTAAGATTCAGTTGAAGCAGGAGAGAGGATTGTGAAGACAGCATTGGATGCTTTTGGAAGAATTGGTAATGTTTCTTTGAGTTATGGTTCTTATAGAAAAGCTCTACCTTTTTAATTCCATTGGGGGGGCTCTTATGACAATTTAACGACAATGCATCATTAAATCGTATTAAGCACACTTGTACATATGTTGCCATCGACATTTCCAAAACATACTTCTGCCTTTTTCATATAATACTGTTGATTTTATTTTTGTTACTTAACAGATCATTCTTTCTTGACAATCGATTTTAGGTTTGTTTTGGAAATTAGTAAATTATTTACCAACCCGACCTCTGTTCCCAGAGGTTAGGATGACCCTTGTTGCATGGTTTTGTAAGGGTGCTGTGAGTTAGGGGTGGGGCTGCTACCGGGAAAGCGGAGGCTCACACCCACATGCTCTGAGGGAGAGGCTGTCCGGTCCAGTCCAAAGGAGATCTTATCTAGGACTGACAGGCGTTGATGGCAGTGGGATGTGATTTTGCACACCTAAATGCTTTTAAAAGATTGCAAGCATTCTCTCAATGACCTTTTTATAAAAATTTTGTTAAATCTCAAATATGTTCAAAAATAAATCAGTAGTTTGGCAGCTCAGGAACCAATGAGTTCTTTTGGATAATTATATTGATTTATTTTAAGATGACTCAGTGTCTTGCAAATTAATTAAAGTGAATTGTATAATAAAAAAATTCCTGTTTTAAAAGGAAGCTTTTTGTGCATGGGTTTGGATTTGTGGCAGGTCCGATCCCATGGGCCTCACACAGTGTCCCATGCGAAAGCAAACTGTCACCCCGAACCATTGCCTGGCTTTACCCCGTGGGCTTCGGGCACTGAAGTGGGTTGCACAGCGAAAAATAAATAAATAAATAAGATAGATAAACAAACAAACAAATAAACAGATAAATAAATGGAAGCTTTTCAAATATTTTTCTTTCTCTAGATAATCTTCCTGATACGATCTCACACACTTTCTAAAAGCTAATTGAATTAATAGAAGGACATTTTTTTGCAAAGAAGTCTAGTATGTTTATAATTTGAAAAATAATAATTTCTGTAATTTAAATGTGCCTATTTTATCTTAACATGTATATATTTTTAGTTTTCTTTTGTTGAAACGATATGAGAGATGTTTACTTATCACCTAACCGGTGGAGGAGATCACAAGTATGAAGTCATAGGGTGAACATAGCAGTGAGATAATGTGGTTAAATCTTAAAAAAAAAAACTTAATGTAGTGAGGCTATAATTATGTATCAAGATAAAGCATCAGTTTTTACACTTGATCTTCGCCCAAAGGCTGAGAAGCGATTAAAGCGTCAGTTTTTAATGCCAGTCATATCCTTTCTGGACATAAAATTTTTCAGTGCCAAGGCAAATATAAAAAACAAAACCAAAACAACTTTTGAATATATGAGTAGATTTTGAGATTAAATGAGTGATGACATGTGACTTTCATCGCGAATTTAGGTGGTTGTTTTTTTTAATGTGTCAGAATTTCAATAGAAGGTAGAGGTAGAAAAAATTTAGAAATAGAAGTTTTAGAGGAAAAAGCTAATATAATGTGATACTTGTAGATCACTTTTATGGCTATAGTTACAACATTTTGTTTTGAGAACACTCAGTATATTTTCTTTCCCTTAAAAAAGCAATTCTGAAAGAAATGTGAGTTGTAAGCCAATGCAAGTTAATTTATTTACTTTTTAATTTAAGATCTGTTTTTTTATTGCAGATATTGTGGTCAACAATGCTGGGTGAGTATTTCCTTTTCTATTTTTATTAAAGTAGTACACTTACAAGGTGCTTTTAAAAAATTCCCCTTTATTTAAATAGTTTTATTAACATGTACTTCATATCATATAATTTAATCATTAAATCATATTAAGAATAGTTGTATAAAAAAGATAGTTGTATATACATCACCGTGACTAATTTCAATACATTTTCTTCTCATGGGCAATGTTAGTAGCATCCAGTTTTCCCATCTTCCCCTGCCATGCCCCTGTTGTTCTTGTTAGGTGCCATCGAGTTGGTTATGACCCGGAGTGATCCTTCACACAACAGAACTAAACACTGTGCGGTCCTGTGCCATCCTGAGTTGTCCCAGTGTTGCAGCCACTGTGTCAGGTGACACTGTTGAGGGCCTTCCTCTGTCACTGCCCCTGTACCACGCAGGATGGCCTTCTCCAGGGACTGTTCTCTTCTGACAATATCTCCAAAGCCTTGCCATCCTTACTTCTAAGGAGCAGTCTGGCCCCTAGGCAATTCTTAATCTAGTTTTGCCTCTATAGATTTACCTATCATAGATTTTGTATACAGAAAATCATGCAAAATACAAACACAATCTGGAACCAAAAAAAAAATCCCAAAAGAAAACAACCCAACAGTAACTAGACAAAATATCTAAATCAAAAAGAAAGCAGAAAACATTAAAAACAGAAACAAAAAACAAACAACAACAAAAAAACAAACAACTTTAATCTGAGTCAAAAGGAAGGTCAAATGATAAAGTATTATATTTTAACCTAACTACATCTGCCCAAATTGGCTTTACAATGTCCCCTGGCTGGTAGCAAGGCCATTCTCCATCCAGGGCTAAGTTCAGAGGGAATTAATTCACCAGAGGCTTCATCCATGTGGGGACCCTGCAGATGGATTTTAGCCTTCCATTGTCATCTGTAGCCTACTGCAGACCAGGTCTCCACAATTTAAAAGTACTTTTTAAAAGCTGTATACTTTGCCCTCCATTTTCCTCACTCTCCATAATATCCTTTTTCTTTTTTAGGATTTTAAGGGATCGTTCTTTTGCTAGGACAAGTGATGAAGATTGGGGTAAGCTGTTTTAATATATAGCTCTGTGGAAACACCTCCCCATTTAACTTTCTTTAATACTTGATAAAATGATATATTTAAAGCAAAATTGGCCTCTTCTTACTTTTGCTGTTAGTAATATGAATACACAAACTTTAAAAGGATGAAGAGTTCAAAGTAATGCTTTTTTTTTTTCACTTTTGATAACAACAGCAAAAAGTTAAAATCATTTGGCAGAAGTTATCCAGAGTCTCTTTTCAATTTGCTTTTCCTTTTTTCTCATTAAGAGGTCCTCAGTGTTTTCTAATGATTAACTCCTTTAGAAGGAGCCCTGGTGGTCCCGTTGTTGCTTGGCTGCCAACTTAGAGGTCCAGGGATTCAAACCCACCAGGGGCTCTGTGGGAGAAAAGGCCTGTTGATCTGCTCTACTTTTGCTGTAGGGCCGTCATGTGTCAGAATCCACTAGACAACCCACAACTACTACTACAGGCGTCGTTAGCAGGTTATCTAGGTGAAATTCTCTTTTCCAGAACAGGAGCAGTGGATGAAAGCGAGTGTAGGACATTGGAATATGACGGAGATGTGAGAACAGGATAGAAGAAAATCAGGATGTAAATTATACTTTGGGCTGCTAACCACAAAGTCAGCAGTTCAAAACCACCAGCAGCTTTTGGGGTGAAAGAAGAGGCTTTGTCCTCCTGTTAAGAGGTACAGTCTCAGAAACCCACAGGGGCAGTTCTAGCCTGTCCTGTAGGGTCACTGTGAGTCGTAATCGATTCAATGGCAGTGAGTTCGGTTTTAATAAATAGGAAAAAATTTCCGTTAGTGATACCAGATAGGAAAGATTGAATTTAGATAATAAACAAATCAAAGTTATAGAAAAAAAATTATTTTTTCTCTTTGCTTTCACTTTCACTGGACCACAGAACTAAACTAAACAATAAAGTGAGACCATTGAAGCCATGGCACTGGAAGTGAACATTATCATTGCTCCTATCCTTCTGGGGACTATTGCCAAAAGTGCTTTTGGAAGGGGAAAGATACAGATATACCTGGCTTTATTGTGCTTTGTTTTACTGCCTCTCCTATATACTATGTTTTGTATACATTTCTTGAAGGTGTGTGACAAACCTGTCTTGAGCAAGTCAATTGGTGCCATTTTTCTGATAGCATGTACTCACTTCATACCTCCTGCATATTTGGACAATTCTTACAGCAGTTTAGACTTTTCATTTTGCTATTAAACTCTTAATCGACTGCAGTATAGAGTAAACATAAATTTTATATGCACTAAGAAACCAAAATGTATGTGCAACTCGTTTTGTTAGTATAGTCACTTTATGGTGGTGCCTGGAATGGCACCTGACCTCCCTGCGCTATGCCTGTGCTCCTGCGGCTTCCCTTCGCATATGCTGGGGTCGAGGAGAAGCCCAGGTGGCACAGGGGAGCTCATCTATGCTGGCACTTCGGAGTCCTTTTGAGTCTGGGTGTTATCTCTTCTCTGGTTCTGTCCCAAGAAAATTACTTTAAACCACCCTTTTCTTCTCCCACCCTGCTTATCTTCTACTGTACAAATGAAAATATTTGTTGAGACTCCAGAATGAATCAAAAGTAAGCAAGGGTGGTTAAAAGCCCTGATGACGAAAAGAATAAAATTAGAGCAAGAATTATTTGCCTATCTGAACCATTCTTTCAGTTGCCTATCGTCCTATTTAAATCTATAAGAAATAAGCTTCCTCTTGCTTTCAACTCATTTGCAACCTGGTAAAAACAGGGATACAGCATTTTGCAAGCATTCCTTAGTGATGATCTGTATGATTTATGATTATCTTTTACCTAGTGTTAGTAGTACTGTATGGCAGTTATGTGTGTAACATTCTTGAGAACTCATGTCAATTGTTGTTAGATGCCAATGAATTTATATATAAGAAGGTATACATTAAAGGTAGCATTGTAGTTAGATGTGTAAGGAGGTTATTTTACTGACTCCAGAGCAATTGGTTTGGCAGGATTTTTAAATGTTTATTTTGGTATCATCAATTATAGAGAACACTTGTAATTCTCAGTATAAACCATCGGTTGCCAGAAGAATTGGAACAAAACAAAACAAAAATGGTTACAAGCATTCTCAGAGAGGAAAGTGGCAATAGGTGATTGAGAAGCTAGTTATAAAATGAACACCTTGTGTAAATAAACCATTTTCTAAATTGTTTATGAATTTGATTTAAATCTCTTACGTTGAGCCTGTGATACTTTCTTGTTTTAGATTTAATCCATAGAGTTCACTTGCGGGGCTCCTTCCAAGTGACCCGAGCAGCATGGGACCACATGAAGAAACAGAATTATGGAAGGTACAGTTGAGTTGAACTGTCAGGGTAACGTCAGTGTTGTCTGTGGGGGCCTTTGTGTACAGGGGAGGATGGTATTTTAAAGAGTGATATGAAATGATTGCTCAACATTGAAAGTGCCTTCCATGTGTGTGGGCTTGTTGATTGCAGTCTTGGCATATGCCCTCTAGTAAATTGGTGTCATGTAGTCACAGTTTAGCTGGGCAGTTTTATATTTCTTTGATGTTCCACTTTTCACTATTAATGTTCATTCTCTGGTTCTCTGGCATTTAAAAGAGCCATTCAGACATTGAGGATTCAGCTGCATGTACTTTGTCATTTTGCGTCTTCAGTGACCAGCTGGGGAAAAATGAGTGGCTATTTTCTGCTAGCTTGTACGGGTTAGACATCACCTAGTCTTTATAAACTGTTTGGAAGCTATAGAACTTCTCGTGATTGCTTCCATGTGAGCAACTTAGACATGGCAGTGTTGGTAAATGCTTCATGCCCGAAGGGTCTAGACATATTTAAAGCACAAGCTACACTTGCTGTTGTCTAGTAGATTCCAACTCTCTAAAATCCCAGGGTTCAGAACAGAACTGGCTTCCATCAGGCTTTTCATGACTGTAAACACATGGAGTTTCCATGAGCTAGACTTGATATATATAACATCTGATTTGATTTTTAGTTTTAATTTTTATGACTGTAGATCACCAGGCCTTTCTTCCAATGTACTTATGAGTGCACTTAAATTGCCAGCTTTTCCTTACCTGCCAAGAAGTTATTTGTACCACCCCAGCACTCATACACTGGAAGTCAATTATTTGTAATACCGAGTACTACTGGAAATTTATAGTTTATCTTGAACCTAGCCTTTTTTATAAGTTAATTATATTACTTATTTCACTTCATCAAAGAATGGGTAAGGTTGGGTCAGCTTGTCACATGGTGTTGTTTCAGTATGAGACAATTGAAAATCACACCTTCTAATCTTTCTTGCTAAAATCTTAACTTATGGTTTGCCAGTTTATTTTATGTTTATAAAAATTTACTGTTGGTCTTAATAGATAATAACTATACATTTATTCACTCAAAATGATTAAATCCTATCCAAGATTTTTTAAAGCGGTTAAATTTTATAACCGAATTACGAGAGATCCCTTTTGCATTAATATTATTTTAGATATGTGAATCAAATATGCTGTGGTGTATACAGTTAAGTTGCATTTGACAGCTGTTACAGTATCAGAGAGAGCGTGAGCGAGCGAGCGAGCGGGAAAATGGCAGTGTTCTCAAAACATAGAAATGATGCTGCTGAGAGATTGATTTTCTTTTCAGGATCATCATGACTTCATCAGCTTCAGGCATATATGGCAACTTTGGCCAGGCAAATTATAGTGCTGCAAAGCTGGGTCTTCTGGGCTTAGCAAATACTCTTGCAATTGAAGGAAGGAAAAACAACATTCACTGTAACACAATTGCCCCTACTGCAGGGTCGAGAATGACTAAGACGGTTCTGCCAGAAGGTGAGTACTCTAGATTCTGCAGTGTTGTTATCTGCCCGTTGGTATGGAGTGAGCTCTGCAGTGATATTTCATTTTCCGAATACATAAGAGAGTGATCTAGTTTACAATTTCCAATGCCTCATGTGTATCTTCTTTATTGTAGAATATATATAAAAACATAGAGGAAAAATAGAATGACTCATAATTCTACTACCCAGAGGTCTACTTTCCCTGTATAGGTATACTTACCGGAAAATGTATATTTTTCTGAGGTGGGATGATAGAGAATTAGTTACTCAGTGCTGTCACAACAACAAATACCACAAGTGGTTGCTTTCAAACAACAGAGATTTATTTTCTCACAGCTCATCAAACCCAAACCCAGTGCTTTATAAAGTCGATTCTGACTCATGTTAGTCCCCTTGAGTTAGTTCCAGCTCGGAGAGACCCTGTGGACAACAGAAGGAAACACTGCCTGGCCTGCACCATCCTCACAGTATGGCATGTCTAAGCTCCTTGTTGCAGCTCCTGCATCAATCAGCCTGGTTGAGGGGCTTCTTTTTCTCTGCCCCCCTGATTTCCCAAGCAGGATGTCCTTTTCCAGGGACTGTTCTCTCCTGACAAGCCGTCCAACGTCATCAAGACACATGCCTGTTCGTTCTTGGGCAGTCCTTGGTATTTTCAATATTCTTTGCCAGCAGCACCACAATTTGAAATGAATCAGTAGTTCGATCTTCCTTATTTAATGTCCAGTGGTCATATCATATGCGGAGATTGAAAATGCCATGGCTTTGGTCAGGTGCACCTTAATCTCAAAGTAGCATCCCTGCTTTTCAACATTTTAAAGAGGTCTTGTGCAGCAGATGTACACAGTGGAACTGGTCATTTGATCTCCTGACTGCTATTTTCATGAACACTGATTGGTATTTAAGCACAAGGAAATCCTTGGCACTTTCTATCTTTTCTCTGTGCATCACAATGTTGCCTCCTGATCCGATTGTGAGGATTTTGGTTTCCTTTACAGGGAATCATAATCTGTATTAGAGGCTGTGATATTTGATCTTCATTAGCAAGTGTTTCAAGTCTGACTCAGAGCCACCCTAGATAATGGTTCTGAGGCTATAAATCTTTGTGGGAGCAGGTACCCTCATCTTTATCCCACAGAGTGATTTGAACTGCTGACCTTGTCTGATGCAGCAGCACCAGAGCTTCTAGAAATTCACATTCAGGCTATAGTCAGTCCTAGGGGAAGTCCTTCTTTATTTCAGTCTCTGGTAGCGTCATTCCTGGGTCTGGTATCCATGCTCATATGATCTCTCGCCCTGTGTGTGGCTGTCTGTTCTACTGTTTTTAGTACTGAGAAGTGATTGATTCATTGACATAAAGAAAGAAGACCCTTGATTTCCAAATAGGGTTTTATTTATAAGATTTAAGATTTGAACATATTTTTTGGGGGGTTGGGGGATATAGTTCAAACCATAACAGTATTTTTACTGTTTCATAATTATTAATATTATTTTAAAATGCCAAATAATTTTGAAAATTTATTGTTTAAGAAGATACCTTCTTTCAGGTGGTTTATTCCAATTAGGAATAGATCCATAAACATTTTGCTATTATATCACTTAAAGTCTCCTTAACCTATAAAAATTCATCTTCCTTTTTAAAACAAGTTGCATATTTTTTGACAGAACTAGTTCATTTTGCTTTTAGGTGATTCCTAATTCTAGTTGGGCTTGTAGTTTTACTTTTGTGGAAAATCGATTGACCACGTGTGTGACCGCATATGGCCTATTTCTATATACTCTATTCCATTGAGCTATGTGTTTGGTCTTGGACTAGTACTATAATATTTTGATTATTATACTTTATAATAAATATTAAATTATATATATGTACAGTTGAAAGTATAAAACTTAAAAGTGCTTTATTATGCACGATTGAGAACCCAGGCCGTATGCTTAGTTTTGTAATAAATAAGAATATTTGAGGAGTGGAGGACTGTGTTTAGTTTTTGGTCTTCTGGTCTCTAGGTATTTTTACAAAAACTATCAAAAAATACTTTAAAAGTAGTTTGAGGTCTTCTCTTCATCTTCTGTGTTCTGTTTTTTTCACGACGTGTCCAGGCATGCTTTCAGGTACTGTTCAGTCTGTTCTGACTCAGTGACACTCTGCACAATCGAATGGAACCTTCCAGTCCTGTACCACCCTCACAGTTATTGTTTTGTTTGAGTCCATTGTTGAAAACACTGTATCAATCCATCTTGTCAAGGGTCTTATTCTTTTTTGCTGATCTTTTACTTTACCAAGCTTGTTGTCCCTTCCCAGGAAATGTCCCTAGAAATGTGCCTACTTTACCAAGATGATGTCCAAGCGGACAGTATCACGTGGGCATAGCTTTCTTTTATTTATCCAGTCCCTGAGAAGCACAAATGGTTTTCACTGGACTACTAACATGTATGTTGGAGGGTTAAACTCATCCAGTTGTGCGGTGGAAGAAAGATATAATCATTTGATTCTGTAAAGAATTCCACTGCCCTCAAGTCAGTTCTGACTTACTGAGACTCTACATAAGGTTTATGAAGCTAAATATTTGTAGTCTCATCTTTCTCCCTTGGTGGGTTTGAACTACTGTCCTTGTTGTTCATAATTGAATGTTTATCTGACAGTGGCACCAGAGCTCCTTAAATATTACTGCTAAAAGAATCCAATGGAGCAGTTCTACTCTGTAATACTTAGAGCAGGCATAATTTGGAATTACTTGATAGCCACAGATTTTTATGGTTGGCTTACATTGTGGTTTCTGGATCTTTGAATCCATGGCTTATATTTTGTTTAATTTTACAAGTCTGGAAAATATGTAGTCTTAATTTTTTAAAATATCGCTTCTTCATTCTTTCTCTTCTTTCAACATGTGAATAGGATACACCTGAATAAGTTAGACCAGTTTTGTTCTTTATATCTTTTCATACCATTTTCATATTTTTATGTTCTGTCTCTATAGAATTCTGAGTAGTCTCATTTCGTAGGCCTTTGTTAATTCATTTTTTATCTGTGTCTAATTAATATTTAATACATCCTTTGCAATTTTGCTCTTAAGAATAATCCCTCTCCTGCCAAATCTGCTTTACTTATTTTTGATAATCTCTTGGCCTTTCCTTATTGTGATTGTATTCTTTACTTACAGAATCAAGAGTCTTTATGTAATGTATTATTCCCTAGATATTTATTTTTTTAATTCTTAACAGTTGTATTGGTATATAATTCACATATCATATGATTGAATAGTTCACTCACATCAAGAAGAGTTGTACAATCACCAAAATCAGTTTTTGAACTTATCATTATTAGCTCCCCAACCCTCCCCTGCCATACCTCCATGGAATGACTAAGCCAGATGTAGCTTATAGATACACCTATCCTGATTTCATATACAGAAACCATTACAAAACAAAAAAGTAATAATCACAAAGTAAAACCGATAAAAAGCTCAATTGAAAAGAAAGCAGATAATATTAAAAACTAGAACAATTTAGAGCGGATCAGAAGGGAGATCACATGATAAGTTACTTTTAACCTAACTGCATCTGCAGCGGTCCACTTCCAGCACATTCTGCACGGTAGCAAGGCTGTGCACACCCCGTCCTGTGGCCAGAGGGAATTCACCGAGGCTTAATCCATGTGTATTTTCCTTCCAATTTTTTTTAACTGAAACCACTTTAGTATAGGTCAAAAGGGGAATCAAATGGTAAGACACAGACATTTTAACGTAATTACATCTGCCAAAATTGCAATGCTCTCTGTCTGATGTCAAGGCTGTTCATACCCCTCAGCTATGATCAGAGCAGATTCACCAGAGGCTTCCTTCATGTGTGGACTCTGCAAGTGGATTTTGGGCTTCCAAGCTCTGATACCATTCCCTTCTGCTTTGATTATTTTATGTACAACCTTTAGATCAAACAGGTTGGTGTACTTTTCCATGTAGACTTAGTTGATGCCTGACTTAGATGGCTGCTAGTTTAAAAACAAGCTTTTAAGACCGCAGACTCTACTCCTTTTGGTAGTCAGACACCATCTAGCTTCTTCACCACACTTTAGCACTCATATCTTCATGAGGATGAGCATCAAGCAGGGCCATGTGATAAGAACTGCTTATTCTTAGATTAGGGCTAGAGTTAAGTACAAGGCCAAAATCCATTCATATATCTATGATTTCCTATATCTATGATTTATATGTCTCTGGTTCATCTTAGAGACATCATTTTCATTTTATGTTAGAGAATATAACTTCCCCTGCTATTGAATCAATACTGGCTCATAGAAACCTCTAGGACAGGGTAGAAGTGCCCCAGCGAATCTTTGAGAGTGCAAATCTTCACAGAAGTAGGGTCCGTTGATATATAAATCTGTTGTTTCATTTGACTTTTACTTATAAAAGCTGGTTTTTAGTTTATAGGGATTGTTAATGCCACTTTTCTTACTTTATCATGTTAATATCAAATTACATTCTTTAATTTCACAATCAGATTATATATTTCTTTGCTACTTTATAGATTATTTATATAGTCTCCAAATGTGCCCTATTAGCCATGGAACAGCTTCATGAAACAGGCAGGGAAAAGCTTTTAATCCGTCCTTTACTGGTGAAGAGACAGGCCCAGAGGAGTTGAATGATGTGCTCAAGGTCCTAAATTGATTCCAAACAACCAACCCTAAAGTTCAGATTTTTATACTCACTTTGTAGTACTTTCTGCTCTCCTAAACTGCTCGTAGAAAATATGTAATAGTGAAGTATTTCTGTATACTGGCTTACTCCTGAAGGCCCATTTCACATCATTATCTTATTGCCATTAGAATTGTCAAGCCTGTTTTTTTCCTTTTCTGGCTTCTGGTTAAACAGTGAGGGAGTAAAATGGAATAAATGTTACTTTGTCTTAGCCTAGGTTCTCTAGAGGAGCAAAATTAATGAAGTGTGTATATATGTGTGTGTGTGTTTGTATATGTACATGCACACACATACTTACACACATATTGAGACAGAGACAGGCAGAGATTTATTTTGAAGAAATGGCTTACACTACTGTGATGCCTGTCAAGTCCCTAATCTGTGAGACAGATGTCAGGCTGGAGGCTTCTCCTGACTTTGGTTGCAGGGCATGAGAAGCCCAAAGTCAGCAAGTCCTGTGGTATGCCCCGACCCATATCCCCAAAATCAGAAGTTAGAGGAATGATCATTTGGATGCAGATGGAGAGAGTGTGAGTTTTGTTTTACATCCATATATATTGGATACAGATCACATCTTTAAGGAACCTGATTGGCTGTCAACTGAGTGGTTGATCACATCATATCATAGAATGGAGGATGATGACAACACTTTAAGGAAGATAAATTGGCTCAGTGTCTGAAAATCATCGCTTAGCATAGAGGACATGCAGACAATAACCATCACAGTGCCCAAGCTTCTCATATTGCATATAGCTGTACTTAGTGGTTTTTGCTTAGGCAGTTCTAATGTTTTGTCTCCTAAATAGAATGTTACCCATCTCAGAAAGATATGTCTGCTATTTCCAAGTTGAGAGGCTTGAGAGAACTTCAGGAAGGTGTTCATTGAGGTGAAAAAGTTTTTCCTTACACTTGGAATGTGAGACTAATATTTTCTTTCAACAGTTTTATTGGCAACTCATTCACTTGCCAATAGCTTCAGTAGTTCAATCGTTCAGTCATATCAAGGAGAATTGTGTAATCCCCCACGTTAATTTTAGAGCTTTCCCACCCTGCCATGCTGTAATCGCCATGAGTTATGCAGTCCTAGACCGTTCTAGTGTTCCCCACCCCATCTCCATTGGTTACTCCCCAAATCCCCTTCCCCTGCCTGTCATCCACTCCTTACTTCTGAATTCCTTACATCTCCTTGTATCAGTTATCATTATGCATCCATTCCTCCCGTGCTTCACAGATGGAGCACCCAGCAGAAAACAATAAAAACCAAAATCGAGCTAAGGTGGTAAGGTTAAGAACGTAATAGCATTTAAATACAAATAATGCATATGAAGGAAAACAAAAATACAAATACAAAATAAAAGAAACAAAAATACAAATAATGCGTAAGAAGAAAAGGACTCCCAACAACATTAAAAAAGTCAGGGGAGAAATTCCTGTCATGGTACCAGTAACAGACACTTGTACCCAGGAAAGAGTCAGGTCACAGTGAGGCTAATTTTAAATGAAGAAGGGGCTTCAAAAAGTTGGTGGAAAAAATTCCATTATCTTTCAGTTCCATTTTTTCCATGAACTTTTTGAAGCTCTTGCATGTATCCAATTTTGATATTGTTTACTTTAAAAATCTCTTTGTTATGAAAAATTTTATAAGGAAAATTTGGCTAAGTGAAATAAGTGATTAGATATTTACGTATTCCATAAATCCTTTTCTTTTGGTTGGTATTTATTTCAGATGTTCTCAAAGCTCTGAAGCCAGATTATGTCGCACCTCTGGTCCTTTGGCTTTGCCATGAGAGCTGTGAGGAAAACGGTGGCTTGTTTGAGGTACTCTGATTTTCTGCTTCTTCCTCAAACCACATTTGTGTAACTAAATGTCAAACAATGATTAAAAATGAGCATTTTTGCAGTGCTTTGTATTTGTAAAAATGTGTATCTTATACTTAGATAGCTTTTGATATATGTTTATGTTATGATTAAGGAACCAATGTTAACTAATAACATATTTGAGAAGATGACAGCAACTTCTTAAATTTTGTGTCTCCTTAGTTCTTCATTTCTAATATTTTAAGCAAATGAAACATGACTGACTTGATGTGTTTAGTCAAAAGTAGAAGGTCTTACTTAGCCTGAAAAGCTAGATGGTCAAGTGGAAAGATGGCGTTAGGGTTTAAAATTAATCCTGCTGGGTTTTGAATTTGTCTTCTTATAATTCCTGTCTGTCTGCTGGATTATGGTGCAAATTCACCTCTGATCTTTAAGGTTTCTTGGGGGAGGTGGTGACAACTAGAAATCAGATTGTAGGCTACTATCACCCCCAATTTGAGCTATTATGTCACTGTATCCTTTACAGAGGAAGGAAAATTCACCCTAGTATCTGAAGCTCAGAATTTGGCCTGGCCCTCTTTTATTTACCGACAAATACTTTTGAACTCTTTATCTTTTACAATTATATTTATTATTAATTCTATGAGCAGAGTACCTTATGCTCCATAGAAAATTTTAAGAGTACAGGAAATTATGTAGAAGAAAATAAAAGACCTCTATATTACTACTATCTAGATAAAACTGCTGTTAATGTTTTTATGTATTTTAGTTTTAAATATACATTATACACTAGCCATCATTTAAAAAATATGCCTTTTACATACACATATAAACACATGAGTAGAATTGTGCTGTAGATGAAGTTTTGTATGTTGCTGGTTTCTGTAAATTTATCATAAACTTTTTTAATGAGGAATCACTTGGCATGCAAGATTGGCAAAATGTTGTAGGAGTTGTATGCAGTATCTTGTGTTAAACAATAGAAATAACACGCCACTTGAAAAGTTCTATATATTTTAAAAGGCAGATAATTTATTTATTTTCCGATAAGGAATTTTTGACTTAGCTCGAGGCCTGCAAGCTTCCTGTATACTTAATACTAAGTACTTCCTTAGAATTTGCAATATCTGAGGAGTTTGCAGTTTGATCTTGTACTCTCAAATAATTGTCAAACTCAGTCCTGATTTTATATACTCTGACTGCATCAAGACTAACTGGATCGATTGTAAAAGATAAGGAGATATTAATGTAAAGACAAAAGGAAATTAAGAGCTGTACCTTTGTATATCCTTGAGCTTTGAGCCATTAAGGTGCCTCCTGTCATATCCATGTGAAATCCTTTTCTTTTTTTTAACTTTTATTTGTGAATTGGGCAAAGGTCTGCAGAGCATATAAATTTTTCATTCACATTTATATGTATTTTGTTTCATCGATTGCCGTCACCAGTATAACGGCACTTAGCCTCTTGCTCATTCTTCCTGTTTCCATTCCTTCTCCTTTCTTAACCCTTCCTTTCTTCTGCACTTTGTCTTTGATGAAGTTCACAAGAGTGTATATGTTATCTACTGTAATTTACAGATGCAAAGACTTGTGTATAGAAAGCTTAAAGCGTTTGACTGGGGTTAGACAGCCAGTCAGTGGAAGAGTTGTTGTAAAACCTTGTGGTTTTTAGGTGCCACGGAGTCAGTTCTGACTCCTAGAAACCTCCTGTCCAATCGAAGGAAACATCCTCACAATTGTTCTTATGTTTGAGTCCATTGTTGTAGCCACTGTGTTAATCCATCCTGTTGAAGATGTTCCTCTTTTTCATTGCCCCTCTACTTTGCCAAGCATGGTGTCCTTCTCCAGGGACTGATATTTCCTGACAACATGTCCAAAGTCTTGCTATCTTTGTCTCTGATGAGCATTCTGGCAGTACTTCTTCCAGGACAGATTTGTTTGTTCTTTGGTAGTCTCTGGTACTTTCAGTATTCTTTACTCACTGGAAGACCAATTCAAATGCGTTGATTCTTCTTTGTTTTTCCTTATTTTATATGCAACTTTAACATGCATATAAGGCAATTGGAAATACCATGGCTTGTGTCAAGCACACCTTAGTACTCAAAGTAATATTCTTGCTTTTCAGCACTTTGAAAGAGGTCTCTTGCAGCAGGTTATCCAATGCAATGTGTCCTTTGGTCTCTGGACTGCTGTTTCCATGACATTGACTGTGGATCCAATCAAGATGACGGCCTTGGCAACTTCAGCCTTTTCTTTGTATATAATGATTGTCACCTATTGGTCCAGTTGTGAGGATTTGGGCCTGCTTTATATTAATCCATACTGGAGACAGAAATCCTTGACCTCTATTAGCAGGGGATTCGAGTCCTCCTCACTTTCAGCAAGCAAGGTCGTGCCATCTGCATGCCATAGGCTGTTAATAGGCTTCCGCCCATCCTGCTGCCACATTCTGCTTCATGTGATGCAGCTTCTCTGATGATTTTCTCAGCACGCAGACTAAGTGTGGTGAGAGGACACAACCCTGACTCACACCTTTCCTGATTTTACACCATCCAGTCTTCCCTTGTCTGTTCGTACACCTGCTTCTTGATCAATGTACAGGTTTAGCATGAGCACACAGATTTTTCCAGGATTTCCATTCTTCTCGAGGCTTTCCATAATTTGTTGTGACCCACACAGTTGTATGCCTTAACATAGTCAGTAAAACACAGGCAAACATCTGCTTTTGGCCAAGATCCATTTGACTCAACAGTGACATCCCTTGTTCCACGTCCTCTACTGAATCTGGCCTGACCCTCCGGCAGCTTCCTGTCAGTGTAGTGGTACAATTGTTGGATGATCTTCAGCATATGTTAGTTGCATGTGCTAGCATGCGAGTGCTTCTTCAGCTTGTTGAAACATTTCAATTAGTATTCCATCAATTCCTGGTGTCTTGTTTTTGGCTAATGTATCTTGAACTTCTTTCTAAAATACGATTGGCTCTGTTCATACGCACAGTCTTGCAATGGTTGAGTGTCGACTAGTTCTGTTTGTACAGTGACTTCTTTCCATCTTCTTCTGATGCTTCCTGCACCACTCAATCTTTTGTCCAGAGAATCTCTCAAAATTGCAATTTGAGGCTTGAATTTTTTCCTTGAGCTCTTTCAGTTTTAGATACGCCGAGCACATTCTTCCTTTTGATTTCCCAATTCTAGATTACATTAGACTAGACGTATTTTTTATTACATTGTATTACTTAATATTTTCAATGTGATAACACGAACAATGCAAAGTCATGGGAGCTAATGGACTTTTGTAGACATGTATTATATTGCCATCTAACTTTCTAATACTCTCAGTGAGTATTAGAGTATTGTTTTTTCATTTTACCTTCTTTCTAAGTAATTTCACATTAGATGATTTAATTCTCCTTTCTTTCTAGGTGGGAGCCGGATGGATTGGAAAATGTAAGTCACTGTGTTTTATTTACCATGTCTGATTTTAATATAGTTAAACTTCCCTAGATCTGGGCAAGGATCTTGTTAAATGCTCAATCACTAGATTCAATGTATACATACTCAGTTTTAAACATTATTATAGCAAAATGTATTTTGAAGGATGGCAATTGCCCTGTAGTAACTTAAGGAGCCAATCTGTTTCATTTTCTTCCGACAAGTGGTCTTTATTTTGGACATGTCCTACTTTATTCAGAGCTAGCTGTTCCTTCAGACAGTATAGTCTCTTTGTATTAATGTGTGTATACACATGTTGCAGGGGATCTCACATGCTTAATTTTGCCCTTTCACAGTATAGAAATTAGTGGGAGGACGGCTGCTTTTAAGAAGATGGAAGAGCCTTGTCTTAGGTAGTACACTAGGCAGGTTCTCTTAAGCCTCTAAAGCATTTATTTTTCTTATATGAAGTGTGAGACAACAGGAGAAGACAATAGGGGGATCACATTTTCTGGGATGAAAATTACAGCTGCTCTATTGAGATTATGCTCAATTGTCCCCAAAGTAAATTCACTTGGCATCAGCTCTTTTCTACTCCATAGCACAATGCTTGTAAACAATACATTTGATCATTGTTTAAGCACTTTTTAAAAAATGTGTGCAAATTCCAGTTTTATCCTGATTCTAGTCTTCAGTAGTTGGTTGCTGGTATCAAAATTAATCACACAATTATTTGAAAGCTTTTCATCACTGAAGGCCATTGTTAGAACATTATTATTGTATCATGTCACTATTTTAGTGACATGAAGGGTTACTCACTCCAGTTGTTTTGTAACTCATTCCTCATACATCTTTGAGTGTCTTATTGTTAGTGGAGGAAGCCCCAAATCGGGGACTTTTGCCATCCTTGGTTCTTGTCCTGCTCCTGAGAAAGAGTTCAAAGGAGAGAAATAGGAAATGTAAGCTTTTTTCTTGGAAAATAAAAGTACCCTTGGACAGTGCACATGTGGGCATGTTCAGCTAGCCTGAACACGCCGCCTACTGTAGTTTTGAGGTGTTGTACTCTCAGTTACAGATTGTCAAGTCTCCTTTCTCCAGTTAGCTCCTAAACACATTGAGTTCATATTGTGCCTACAAGATAGAAGCATCTTTTACTGTTGGATGTAGAACTGCTCACTTCTTTGCTCTGTGAATAGGAAATTCCCCCTTTACCCCATCTTCTTGCCCAGGGTGAGTTTTCTTTCTGTTCTACCTAACATTATGACTTCCACTTCATGGAAGAACACGTGTTGATACGAAAGCTGTGTCTAGTAACTTGATAAATAGGAAAGATTTAGAAGCAGGCGTTTCTGGCATTCCCCAAGACCAATTTGTCCTTTAGTAATCATCAAGCATTCTATTTACATAAAGGTACTATAGTAGGCCTAGTTAGTCTTCTGACTTTTTAAAGGAAATCAGTGTTAAATTTTTTCTTAAGACTTATGAAAATTTGTTTATTTCAATGGACTTTCTGTGGAAAAATGGAGAAAGATGGGAGGGAGGAAGAGGGAGAACCATTCAGGAATACCTGCTGTACTAACTGTGTTAACTGGAGTCTTTGATCTGTAATCCTGCCTAGACTTCAGTTTGTTTTTTCCTAAATTCTGTTCTATCTTTATAAACTAGAGAGGGAAGTATATTACCAGAGTGATCTGTAATCTTGAAGTCAGTTTATTTTGTGTGTGTGATTTTATATAATCTAACTTTTAGATGTAGTATATCATTCTACCATTAATAAATATATGTCACACTTAAAGGAGAATTTTTTTTTACTTTCAAGTATTTAAAAATATTTGTCATTATCATGATGTTACATGTTATTCCAGGATATGTTCATTTTAAGACATGTAGTGACACTCCTTACATTTTAGAATCTTATTTTTTCTTAAAAAATTCAAGGGGCTCTTATGCATCTTGCTTTAAATCATGTGTTAATATCTTGGTTTGGTTTCTGCACTCAGTACGCTGGGAGAGAACCCGTGGGGCCATTGTAAGGCAGCAGAATCAGCCAATGACTCCTGAGGCGGTGAAAGCGAAATGGGTGCAGATCTGTGACTTTGATAATTCGAACACCCCTCAGAGTATTCAAGGTAAGGAGAGTTCTTGTTAATTCAGCCCTGATTAGAGAAATGAAGGCATGGCATTTTCTTCTGTTTCAGTGCTGTTCTCATTTTGTTGAGTTAGACTTTTGAATTGTCCACAGCATATTTTCTACTCTGGTAAGTATTAGGACCCTTAAAAATGGAAAACCTTTCAGTTGCTCCTACTGCCAAGTTTTCATCTCTCTTGGATTATTATTTTTTCCGTGCATGCTTGCATGCATGAGGTATTTTCTCCTCTGTGCTGGATGCACCTGTTCACCATCTGATGGGTAGCTTCAGAGCCTCCCATGATCTATCTAACTGTAACCTGAATCTTCTGACCCAGTTTTTAACATGTATTATTTTATTTAGGTTCAGTGCTTTTATACTTCCCAAAAACCTCATTGCCATTGAGTTGAATCTGACTCAGTATCCACCCTGTAGGACAGATATCACCTTATAGGACAGATAAAGGACAGATCTGACTCAGTATCCACCCTATAGGACAGATATCACCCTATAGGACAGATATCACCCCAGGACAGATCTGACTCAGTGTCACCCTATAGGACAGATAAAGGACAGATCTGACTCAGTATCCACCCTATAGGACAGATATCACCCTATAGGACAGATAAAGGACAGATCTGACTCAGTGTCACCCTATAGGACAGATAAAGCTACTCCCCTGGGTTTCTGAGGTGGTAAATCTTATTTGTTTTTTTAAAAATTTAAACAATTTTATTGACATGTATTTCATATACCTCACAATTCAGTGGTTTATATATATTAAGAAGACTTGTATGATCATCCCACAATCAATTTTAGAACATTTTCTTCATTCTTGTATTCTTTATTATTAACTCTGCATGCTCATCCTCCTCCTGCCCCAATAACTCTAAGAAATTATCAATCCAGTTACTACCTCTATAGATTTACCTATCTTGGATTTCACATTAAGAAAAATATACCCACTTCTATCCACTTCTCTCAAACTAGAATACTGGAAAAATGAGACTGTAGATCTCTAGGGGGACAGAGCGTTTCATCTTTCTCCTGAGGAGTGGCTGCTCTGTTTGAACTGCTGACCTTGTGGTTCGCAGCCCAACTCATAACCTCCTAGGCACCAGCGTGGTTCTCCCGTGCCTAGGGAGTACACTTGGCTTTGTTTGAGTTACTACGTCACTAACAGAATTTTTCTGCCATTAACAACAGCGACAACTACTTGCCATTTCCTTTGTTTGTTGCCTTGGCTAGTTTTAGTGTTTCATTTGAAAAACCTAAGACCCAGATGTTCAATAAAACGTCCCAAGATATTCTGGGCCACATTGATCTCTTAACTCCTACCATGCTACCTGTCATCTACCGTATATACTCGAGTATAAGCCGACCTGAATATCAGCTGAGGTGCCTAATGTAACCACAAAAACTGCATTAAAAATGTACAGATGTGCTTTATACAATTGATGTATCTATGGATTGTGATAAGAGTTGTATGAGTCCCTAATAAAATGTTAAATAAAATAAAATAAAATATGAACTGAAAAAAGTGCTGAAAACTCAGCTTATACATGAGTATATAGGGTAATTAAAACTGCTCTTGACTAGTTTTGGTTAATAAATACATAGTTTTTAAACTGCATTGCAAGTTCCTTTTGCTGGCAGAGATTGTATTTGTATGGGGGCAGCACAGTGTTGGGCTCACAGTAAGAATTTTGTAAATGTTGGTTGAATTGAGTTATTGAATGATCTATGACATATTCTGCATGACTAGGTAACCACATAGATAATCACAGCATTTTTTCCAATATGCCATATATATATATATATATGGTATATGATATTCAAAGGCCTCTCTGGGAAAATCATGAATCAGATTTATTAATAAAAAATTCTACTGGGGAGGGAGAGAAAAAAGAGGAGCTGATACCAAGGGCTCAAGTAGAAAGAAAATGTTTTGAAAATGATGGCAACACATGTACAAATGTGCTTGGCACAATGCATGGATGGATGGATTGTGATAAGAGCTGTACAAGCCCCTAATAAAATGATTTATATATTTTAAAAACTCTACTTTTGGCAATTCTATGTTCAGAGTTTAATAGAGAGATACTGTGTTTTCCCCCTGAATGGCACCCTTGAAATCTTCACTCGAGTTGATCGTAACATGAATGTAATAACAGTAGCATTTTCTGCATTTTATATTTTGATTTGTGAGATACAATTTGTTTGCAAATGCCAGTTACCTATTAATGAAAATAGATGAAGGAAACAAAGGATGAAATATATTAAAACTTTTCTGATAGCAGGGTTCCATTTGATTCCCTCCAAAATATTAGACTATTATAAAAATACAAGTTAATTAAATCACATTACAAATGAAAATTTAACCTCTAGAATTTGAAATACAACAAAAAGAAAGATCACCTTTTCTATAAAGTTGTGACTTTCCAGAGCACCTACTCAATTTTCTCATTTTGCAGATGATACAACTAAATTCCAGGAAAACGAAAGAACTGGCTCCAGCTTCCTCATTTAGCTGGTGTTTGAGCCATGAATCCACTCAGGTTGTTTATCTGTGAGTGCAGTGCTTTCAGCCTATCCTAAGTTGCCTTGTGATTAAAACACCTCACTTCTAGACAGCATCCTTAAACGGGAGGATTAATAGGTAGGAAATCACTCAACCAGTGTCATTAGAAATGATAGATGTCCCACTTCATCTCAGACTCTATATTTAGTTTATTATTATTAGTAATTTTTAGCTTAGTTCAGAAAGAGGGCCTTACTTGTTGGGTTTCTTGGAAATATCCCAGAGCTTGCTATCCTTGGGTGTCATGAGCTTTCTTCATTTGTTAGCCTTTTAGACTCCAGAACAGTGGCTTCAGATCCCTGTCTGAGTTAGTGATCACGATGGTAGTTTTCTCTGGAAGAATTTTAGTAATGTCTTCAGAGATATTATTTATATTGAGACTGGGGCTAATCTTGACTTTGTACCATCTTGGGGGTCGGGTTTGAAGAGGGGAGGGAAATTACTTGTTCCTCACCAAACATACAGGTAAGTATCACATTTTACAGAATTATAACTCAAAGATGATTATCCAAAAGCTGAGAACTCTCTAGATTATGTACAGCTAATGCTTTGTTTTCTAATGAAATTATCTTTGATTTATTTTGAGATCTGCAATTTTTTTCCTACAGTGCCCTGGCATACATTCTCTTTATGAATGTCAATGTTAATCCTGCAACAGGTTTACTGAATGTTCTAAGGATAATTATATAGCATATTGGAGCTTTCCTAAGTAATATCTTTAATAGAAACTCTGATTATTACTGTTTTTTCCCCCCCAATGATTTTAGAATCAACTGGCGGTATACTTGGAGTTCTAAGTAAAGTAGATTCAGGAGTTTCAACAAATCATACCAGTCATGCAGCACCACCAACCACATCAGGATTTGTAAGTGGGGAAAAAACCCTGAAAGATTTGCTTTCTATAAAGATGCTTTCTTTTCTTTTTATGTAAAAAAATAGGGTCTTATAATGGATGACAAGCACTAGCAGGGATCATTTAAAATAATTTACTCAGAAATCACTTACATTCTTTTCAAGGTCACCCTCTTGCTCTTTTCTCAGCCCTAATGGACAGACTATCTTGATAGGAGACTAAGGCAGTGGGGAGTCAGTGCCCTTAGC
Organism: Tenrec ecaudatus; assembly: GCF_050624435.1. Lineage (NCBI taxonomy): Eukaryota > Metazoa > Chordata > Mammalia > Afrosoricida > Tenrecidae > Tenrec > Tenrec ecaudatus. The sequence goes on from NC_134531.1 coordinate 122,543,910, forward strand.
GTTTGCTACTGCAGGAGAACAGAAAGCAACATCCTCAGCCATTTCTCACGGGCACCCTCGATGCTTGGGAACATCATTGCTCATCCTGGTTTATTTATGATTTTTTAAGATGTTTCAGAAAATAATAGTAGTAGTTCTCCCAAGTCATTTCTTTTAAAGAAAACTTTAATAAAATATTGTATGTTGAGATTATGTCAACATATCTACAAGTAAGAAACCTCCCACCATGTCAGTAATTCTAACAGAAATGTGGCTGTCACTCGTGAAGTAAACTCACCGTCTCCTGTACTTTTCCTTTTTTTAAATGCAATGTATGAATAATACAGAATTTTTCGTTTGCCTCACATTAGATTCCGGTGTTTTGTGACTAGGGCAGGCAGTGTAGTGGATTCTGACGAGTCGCGTTGCAGTCAGATAAGGGAGAACTGCTCTGCGGGGTTTCGCTGTCTGTAATCTCCAGAGGCGCAGACTGCCACATCCTTGTACTGCAGAGCCACTGGTGGGTTCAGACTATTCATCAGTTTCTCTTTCAGCCCTTAGGCAAAAGAGATAGTAAATGTCTTTTAGCTTTTTTTAGGACCACATACTATTTCTGTCACAATTTTTGTTCTTTGTAACTATACGTCAAAAATGTAAATGCCACTTTAGTTTGTGGCTATAGTTTTTCAACCCTGATTGAAATATTGAGCATAATTCTTTTAGAATCTATGTATAGGTCTCACATTAGCTATTAAGATAATCAAATAGAAAAATACAACGTCCAATTAAATGAAAGACATTCCCAGGAAGGGACTTCCAGTAAATTTTCTTATTAATTAGAGCTATTATGAAGCCATCTAATTTACATGCATTTGTGCCTTGTTTTTGCTCAGCAGTTTGTGGTGAATTTTATACAATAGATCTGATAGCCATTTACTATCTCTATAACAAATTCAATATTCTTTGGATTGGGGGTTAAATAGTTACTGAATTAGTAGTTACTGAATTAGGAGGCCTTTCTCCTTCAGAGTTTTGGGAAAGTGGAAAATGAGACATCATTACTATTGATAGCAAGATGCAAACAATAAAAAAGTACTTATCTGCAAGTGGAATAATTTTCTACATATTAGCTGATTGACTTCTGTTTGCAGACTTCCAATACAGTGGCAGTTATCCCCTCAAATTCACTAAAATGGCATTCTGTTAGCAGCTTTCAAAAGCAATATTCAGTATGTAAGCATTTACTTGTTTTGGAAAGTTGAAGTTTGAAGAATTCACAAAAATGCTATCAATGAAATATATATATGTTTTGTGACTTTTCCATAGGCAAGTGCTATTGGCTACCAACTCTCTTCCTTTTCTTGTGCTTATACCGAACTGGAAGCTATTATGTATGCCCTTGGAGTGGGGGCCTCAGCTAAGGATCCAAAAGATTTGAAATTCCTTTACGAAAGAAGCTCTGATTTCTCCTGTTTGCCTACCTTTGGAGTTATCATTGCACAGAAATCTGTAATGGGTGGAGGATTAGCAGAAGTTCCTGGCCTTTCAATCAACTTTGCAAAGGTGCGCCTAATAAGAAACCTTTTATTTACTTCTCATCAGTGTTAAAATATGATTGATAAAGTTCACATTATCTATCTATCTGTGTGTCATACACACATGTATCTATATATATAATTATAAAATAGTTTATAGTGGTTTAAGAATAAAGATTTAGCATGCTTTTATTTTTAAGAATAAAAGATACGAGTTTAGAAAGGGAAGCCAAAAGAGGAAAATTATAACTATATACAGCCCCAAAATCTTGATTAATCCTCTCTTTGCCATTGACTCTACTATTTAACTTAGAGCAGATAACTACTATAACCTTATTTGTAAAATGTACATATTAGTTCTTAGCTCATTGTCAGGGGAAGCCGGCCCCTAACATCATTACGGGTCCGGTAGGCGCAATTGTACAGCGATAATAAGTAAAGATCATAGTAAAGTTATAGAGAGCATGAGAGAGATAAGAGAAGTATAGAAATAAGTGGAGTCATATACGTTTCATGGTAGCATGCTCACCTCTGCCCCACTCGATGGTCCACATGGAGGGAGAGAGAGAGGGAGAGATTTAATGCTAGCCCAGGCCCCTTTTATATTCTCTGGGGACATGAAAGCCCCCTAATTATAGGTGAGGACATACGTCACTGGAAGGGGCTGTCCTATAGGTAATACAGTAATGAGAGGGGGGTGGTCTAGGGACATACACTGCAATAGGAAGAGGAGGGACTGGGGTTATACATGCAACAAGATGGGCAGATCCTAGGTTTAGGGTGGTGGCTTAACTTTGACCTATTCCCTAGATCTCAATAGGAACCACTATCAGTAGGGTGTAAACCCCACATACTGGAACCAAATAGATGTCTGCAGGCATCCATTGTCTTTTACAGCAGGGAGTGGGGCCCACTGCAGTCTGGCAACTGGGAGGATGGCTGTGAGCCTCCCCCCACAGCTCATGATATTGATGAGGCAACAAGATAGATATTTGAGTCAGAGATAACAGGGACAAAAGATCCTGAGGTCAGTAGAATGAGCCAGAGGGCCGTCCTGGGAGAAGGCCTATAGGCCCTTGTAATGTTTTACTTTGATTGGCATGAGATGCTATTGTAGTACTTGGTTATTATAGTACATTGAGCTGAGAAGTGGCATGATCTTGAGTATGTTAAGTCACAATCTCACTCCTGTTGCTGTGTGGAGAGATAATAGGTGTAAGCATGGGAGCAAGGGAAACTAGCTATAAAACTATTTCAATAATCTGAGCCAAAGGGCTCAGCCACAGTCCTGTGTGGGGTTCAAACCATCCGAGGTAGTACCTGAGAATTTATTCAAAGTTGTCACAAATGTAAAGTGTAAGATACGAAGCTAGTTGATAAGTGAGAAGTAGGTATAATCTGTACTCATCAGTCAACAAGGACTTAATGAATGGCAAGAGAGAACACAAATATAGGACATCTTCTTGGCTCCAAAACACCCTGTTGTCTTCTGACTGTGGGACTGGTTATTTTTACGTGACATGGTTAAGAAGGAGTTAGCAAATTGAGAGTTTTTTTTGGGAAAAGTAGTGCTGTGAGCATGTGAACCATGTTGCAATTTTGATTAGCAATATCCATAGATAGACTATAGAAAAAGAAAGGCTGCTAATAAAATTTTGCTTACTTTCCCGTAGTTGCTTCATGGGGAGCAATACTTGGAGTTATATAAACCACTTCCCAGATCAGGTGAGTTCTTGGTATATTAATTCTGTGATTTGTTTTCTGATTAATCTTCCAAACTGGATCAGTGTGCTAAATAGGAATAACGTAAACTGATCAAACAGATAAACTATTTATGTGTATGTCAGCCCTTATAGTAAGTTGATTAACTACTTACTTATTACTTGTTTTGTTTATATATCATTTTATTGGGGGCTCATACAACTCGTATAATCCGTACATACATCCATTGTGTCAAACACATTTTGTACATTTGTTGCCATCATTCTCAAAACACTAGCTTTCTACTTGAGCCTTTGGTATCAGCTCCTCATTTTTTCCCTCCCTCTTTCTTCCCCCTCCATCATGAAACCTTGATAATTTATAAATTATTATTATTATGTCATGTCTTACACTGTCCAACGTCTCCCTTCACCCACTCTTCTGTTGTCCTTCCCCCAGGGAGGGGATTATATGTAGATCCTCGTAGTCAGTCCCCCCCTTCAACCCCACCACCCTTCCGGTATTGCCATTGGTATCAGCATTGGTCCTGAAGGGATTATCTGTCCTGGATTCCCTGTGTTTCCAGTTCCTATGTGTACCAGTGTACATCCTCTGGTCTAGCCAGATTTGTAAGGTAGAATTGGGAGCATGATGGTGGGTGGGGGGAGGAAGCATTTAAGAACTAGAGGAAAGTTGTATGTTTCATCATTGCTACATTGCACCCTGACTGGCTCATCTCCTTCCCAAGACCCTTCTGTAAGGGGATGTCCAGTTGACATATGTGTTCTTAACAACTGAAAGCATGCTTTTTAAAATTTGAAGTTTAAGTGTAGTGATTGTGTATAATCAGTTATCCTTATATGGTTGTGGTTCTTCATTCTTTTCTCAGGTACTTTTTTGATCCTCATAAAAGCATAAGCATAAAGTACAGAATTTGTATATTTAAATATTGATTTTATTTTTTAACCATATTATTGGTTAAACCATATAATTCACACACCATACAAATCAATAGTTTAAATATTTTAAAAAGGTGTGCGATCATTACTGAAATGAAATTTTAGATAATTTTCTTCATTCTTGTATCCATTATTGTTAGCTTCTTTTTTCCTCCCAATCTCCCCTGTCATAACCCTTAGAAATTATTATTCCAGCTATCATCTATGTAGGTTTACCTATCCTAGATTTCATATTTTAAAAATCACACAATAAAACCTACCCTGGATTTATCTATCCATAAATCTATAAATAAATCTATCTATCTATAAATCCCTGGATTTATCCATCAATAAAAACAAAATAAAATCACAAGAATAAACCTTGCTAAAAGAGAAAGTTGAAAACTCGGACAAATTGAAACAGGTCAAACGGGAAAAGAAGTGGTAAGGTGTTAAGTTTTGATTAATGATACTTTTAGTAATCTACTTTCCAATACACTTTTAGGACAAGACAATTTACATTCCTGGTCAGTGGGCTGAGGGAATTCAATGGAGGTGTTATCCTTGTGGGAAATCCTCAAACGGATTTTGGGCTACTTTCTGAAATCTTGGGGTTCAGAATTCAAGTTCTAATACAATTCCTTTTGTTACTCATGGATTTGATTATTACAATCCTTGGCTGACATGGGCTGTTGCGCTCCTTCTCTATGCACTTAGTCGACACTTCACTTAGAGGGTGGCTTGTTTGAAGACAATTGCTAAAACGCCAGACACTGTTCTTTCTGAGCGCTAGGCATCATCTGATTTCATCATCATCCTTTGCTATAGCACCCACATCTTTAGTGATCACTTCATGAAGGCAAGTATTGAATAGGGCCCCATTATAAAAACTAACTATTCTTAGATTAGGGCTTGTGATTGAGTAGGAGCTGAATATCCATCCATATATCTAAAGTTCATGTATATCTCCCTGGTCCACTTTAGAGACAGCATTGTAATGTAGGGGACATTCGGTAATTCTCATGGTAATATCATTAATCTAGCCATTGGTAAACAACTTAAATACTAGTGATAAAGGGAAAATATACATAAGTAGGAAAGCTTATTAGACTAAGATACTTGGTATGTTCATTTATACAGATTAAAACCTTAAGTGACTGAACACTGCTTAAGAAAACAATGAGTGTTAGATAATGAGGCAAAAATCTTAATAATGCCCCTCACAAAGACAAAACTTTGCCTGCAAACTATGACATATCGCCCAAAGTAATGAAAATAGGAAATATATAGTATTCTTAGGTTGCCATTACTTGGCAATGTTGAAAGCAAGAAGTTTGAGCCAAAGCTCATGATATTAGGATAATAGTCAGCTACTTTTCCCCTAAGATGTTCGAGCTTTCAGTTCCCAAAAGTTACAAGTACAATATTATAGCTATTTGTCCCCCTAAATACTTTCTGAGAAAATAAAACCAGGCTAGCTTTAAATCATTTGCATTTTTTCTCAATAATGCTTATTTATTCCGTAAAGTTCTATTTTTATTTTATGTCTATAATGTGATATATTTATTTCTCTACACTGCTGCTGAAACATTGCCTAATTATGTACTGGCCATATATGGTGGCTATGTAACACCTAATATGGCCAATATAAAAAAGGAGATTATAAAAGGTTATATAACATAGAGGTCAGCAAGTAAGTAGGGGGGAAACACACAAAAAACTCACTGCCACAGAGTCCGTTTCAACTCATAGTGACTGTAGGACAGGGTAGACCTGCCCCTCTGGGTTTCTGAGACTGTAACTCTTTATGGAAGTAGAAGCATCCATTAATTTTTATCTAACCCTTTTTATTTTACTAAAAGCTTATGGATGTTTATTGCTTAAGGATGAATAGCTTTATCTCAGCCTTAGTGTGCCAAGCTATTACTACCAACTCCTTTGAAAAGGAATGTATTAGATGGGCTTAGATCGAGTGGGAGAGAAACGTATAACTCAAAATCATAAAAGAGACCAGCTTACTGATTAGACAGAGTCTCGGGGAAGCCCCAAGACTGTAGCCCTTAGTCACCCCTCAAGTCTGGACTGAGTGGCACTGTCTTTACAAAGTTAATTTTTATCCAAGTCAGTGCACACTTTGTATGTCTCCTGGATATTTACAATATCTAAGGCATTGCATTAGTTATTAGGTATTAGATTATTTCCTAACCTTGCTGCATATCAAAATTTCCAAAGTCATATTACTTGTTATTTTTAATGCTATGTGGATTTTACACGCCAACTCTGGAGTCTGTATGTATGGAGAAGTGATGGTGGCATTAGGAAGAGCAGTCAGTTACATTGTCCGATTTGGGTTGGGGAAAAACCATGAGCTATGCAGGTGCACAATTTAAAGTCTGTTGTGATAGTGTAAGTGAAACGATAGCAGTGAAGCAAATGGGCTGCAGAGGTAGATCTACGAGCTGAAAGTGGCACATCTGGCATCCCTCCTGGTTTCTCTCTCACCATCTCTCATCTCCGGCCCATTACGAAGTTTTTTGATTTTCTCCTTCCCCTTGACATACTTAGGACCCTATTTCTGTTCGCTTCTGCTTTGCTGTAGGCCATCATTATCCCGAAGCTTATCACCTGCCTCCATCCTTGCTCCTTTCAGGTTCATTCACCTTGCTGCTACCAGATGTTACGTCTAAAATGCCTTTGCGTTTGTCACGTCCCTGTTTCAAGTCCCAAATGTTAATCATGTATCTCAGAATAGTATCTGATATAATTAAAGTTTTAGTGTAACCTTGCTGGGTGGTGTACATGCTAAGTGCACGGCTGCTGACCGAAATGTTGCCTGTTGTGTCCACTGGCAGAAGAGCTTTGAAGCTTAGTAGTCTGCTTTTGAAAGACCATAGCCATTGCAAACCTAGCGGCACATGATGCCAATATGTCACACATGAGGTTGCCAGTTCCCGAATCACTAGGTGCTACCACTTGCTTATTCTCATTTTATGTGCCAGACATGATACTTGAATTCCCAGCGTGGATAGCTGGGTAGATGGCACCATTTCCTCATACAGAGAATGAAAGAGAAACACAGACTTTGAAATTAAGATGAGGGGTTCGCCTCCAGAAAATGATAATCCATTGTTAATAGGTTCTGTGAGATCGAGTCCAACACAGTGACCCCGTGTACAACAGAGTGAACCAGTATCTGATCTTATACCATTCTCACAGTCCTGGTTAGGGTTTAGCCCATTTCTTCAGCCATTGTTTCAATGTTAGCCTGTGTCAAATACGATGCTTCTGTCCAGGGGCTGGTCTCTCCGGGTGCCGTGTAGAAAGTACGTGAGATGAAGCATGTCATCGTACTGTTAGAGTCATGGCTGCATTTGTTACAAGTCAGGCTTGTTCATTCTTTGAACAACTCACGGGGTATTCAATATCCCTCTATTACTGTAATCCAAACCCGTTTGTTTTCTTTGTCCTCTTCATGTGTTGTCCAGTTTTCCTATTCCCATGAGGCATTTGAAGATGACATATCTTGAGTTAGGTACACTGTAATCTTCAAGGTGCTATCTTTGCTTTTTAGCATTTTTAAGAGGTCTTTTGCAAGAGTCACCCCGTTCAATATGTTGTTTGATTTCTTGATTTCTGCTTCCATGAGCACTGATTGTGGATCCAAATAAAATGGATTTTTTTACAGTTTTAATCTTTTCTCCATTTATCACAAGGTTGTAATTGCCCAGTTGTGATGATTGTTGCTTTCTCTGTGTTGAAGTGTAATCTGTGAAGTGTAATCGTGAAGGCTGTGGGCTTTGATCTTATCAGCAAATGCTTCAAGTTCTCTTCACTTTCAGCAAGCCTGGCTATGTCATCTACACATTGCAGGTTGTTTATGAGCCTCTTGCACCAATCCTGATTTTCCTTTGCTATCCACTGACATTAAATGTGAGAAAGGGTTCACAAAAGAACTGTGTGATTAGAAAGAAATTCTGTCTCATTAGATCCATAATAGTTGAGTTGAGAAGGAGTTGGGTAAATGATATTATTTGTTCAACAACTGTTTGTTGAATGACAGTAACAGAGCAGATTATTGACATTGAAAATTGTTGCTTTAAAAATATAATTCATCAGAAAGAATGATATTTCAAAGTTATATAGGTGTTCTAATTGCTTTCAATATTGAATAATTTTTTCTGAGTTCAAGAAAATGATTTCAAACCATAGCATTTAGATTTTATTAAATTTACAGTAGAAATTGTTTGAAATTCCCTCATATTTAATATAATAATTTATGGTCTATAAAATAATCTTATTTTTTTCTTTTCCTGTAGGAAAATTAAGATGTGAATCACATATTGCTGATATCCTAGATAAAGGATCCGGTTTAGTGATTCTTATCGATGGTAACTCATTTATAATTTTTATAACATTTTTATATAGATGAATTTTGGATGTAACATAATACTTCACCAGAGAAATGAAGGCAGAGGGAACAAGGGACATTTCAGGGAATTTGAAACAATATAAACAAAGCTCAGAGGTGAGGTTTGGGGCTGTGTAGAGTCTACAAAGAGCTCTGCTGGTGCAGTGGTGAGAGTGCTCGTCCTCTAGCTAACACGTTGACAGTGTGAATTCACCAGCTGCTCCCATGAAAAAGGTGTGACGGTACACTGCTGTTAAATTTTACAGCCGTGGAAGCCTTGCTGGTCAGTTCTACTCTGTCCCATAGGTTCCATATGGGCCGAAAGTGACTTCCACAGCACTGGGCTAGGTTTGGTGGTGGTGGCTGAGAGTGCAGAGGAGAATTACGCTGTTGGGAGTGCATTTTAATCAGAAGGAATATGTAGACAGCCTGCTGTTGAGAAGTAGCTGTATTGTAAGCGTGGAGCCCTGATGGCCCAGTGGTGAAAATGCTTGGCTTGAAACATAATTGACAAGTGAATTACTCTTATTAATGGTGGTCAGGTTTCTACCCTGCTCATGCAGCTACTTAGCTCAAAATTTGGCTTAAATGAAAAAACAAGCAAACCCAAATCAAACCAATTGCTGACTCACAGCGACCCTATGTAGGGTTTCCAAGGCTGTAACAGTTCATGGGAGCAGGCAGCCTAATCTTTCTCCCAGGAGTGCTTGCAGTTAAGCAGCCCACCCTGCCACCACGATTGGCTTAAACACTATAGCCTCATTTTATTTGCAATGGGAAAACAATGTTAAAAGGATGGTAAACATTTGAAAGTGGAGAATTCAAATTTTATGATATTTGGAACACAGTCTTTAGCATTTTGTTTGAAATACATAGGAGGTTGTAGTTTGTATGCTTTTTGGTAACTTGTTTTGGTTTTTACTTAAGATATTGAGAACATTTTGATGCTCCTAAATATTCTTTAACTATATTGTTTTTGTTGACTATGTAATATTTATGCATGTTCATTTTCTCTCCCCTCTTCTTTCTCCTCTATCTTTTAGATAATTTTTAAATCATTCCAGAGGTCGCCAGTATTTGGCGGATTTTCCAAACTCTCTTTTAGCATTCCTGCCATTTTTACCATTTGTAGCATATTACAAAAGCAGAGTTCCACAATAGCATTAGCTTCAATCTCTCCTACTCCCTCACGGAGTGGCCCTCATAGTAGACACACATTGGGCAGCTAGCTGCAAGGTCAGTAGTTTGAGAACACCAGCTGCTCTGTAGGAGAAAGATGGGACTTTCTAATCCCGCAAAGAGTTGCAGCCTCGGAAACTCACAGGTGCAGTTCTTCCCTGTCCTTTAGGGCTGCTATGAGTTGCTATGTATCCAATGGCAATGAGTTTGTTTGGCATTCTCTTGAATGAGCACCGATGGTGTCATGGGTTGTGTCAGACTCCTAACCACAAAGTTAGTGGTTCAAAATCACCAGCCACTACATATGAGAAAGGCGAGACTTTCTGCTCCTGTAAAGAATTTACAGCCTTGGAACCTCTATGGAGCAGTTTTATGCCCTGTAGACCCACTGTGATTCGAAATCTACTAGACGGCATTGGAATGCTTATTTAACTGCCTTACTCTATTTTATTCCTCAGCTGTAGTTTGCTTACTGGTCACCATCTTCACAAATCAAATTATCTGCCTCTGAATCAATGCTAGAGCATAGTGACCCGATGGGTTTCTAGGACTGAAAGCCATTATCTTTCTCCTATGGAGCACGTAGTGATTTTGAACTGCCAACTTCGTGGTTAGCAGCTTAACACAGTGTATTGTAATTTATTGATAAAGCTTAGATAAAATTCTGTACCCAATTTTCCACATGATACTACAGAGAAACTCTGATTTTAAATACAACTTTCTACTTTTTTGGTATGCAATGTGTGGTAGTCACCTAATCTGGTGTCAGTTTAAGGATTAAGAGTGTAGGGGTGGAGTCTAGGCTCTCAATCTGGAGAGAGCCAATGAGACTTTTGTGTGGGCATGGCCTTCTCCTGAGAATTCTGGGAAATCTGGAACTTCCTCCTTGGAGGCTCTCTCTCTGCTACTCCCTGGGAGACATCATAATTTGTTAGTCTGGGTAGACTAGAGAAACAAATCCATGGACACAAGTGTGTATATCAGGGAGAGGTTTATGTACAAGAGCAATTGTGCATTAAAAACACATCCCAGCCCAGTCCAGTCCAAGGCCATAAGTCTGATATTATCCCAAATGTCCGATAACAATCCATAAAGTCCTCCTCAGAGTCATGAAACACATGCAATGAAGCCAAGTGCAGGACCATCACAAGCCAGTAGGTAGAAAGTTTTTGGGTCCAGTGTAAGCATCTAAGTGCTGGCAAGGGTCTCTCTATGACTTCTCCAGCTTCCGAGGTGTGGTGGGGTCCATGTGGCTTGTCTTCTGCAATGTTTCTATGACTGTGCATGGCCCCATATGCCATTTAAAGTAAATTTCCCCATCACTCAAAAAAACCCTCAGTGCCATAGGGTTGATTCCAACTCATAGTAGATACACAACAGTAAGCAAAAAAAAGAATTTGAGAAGATCCTCTTTTCTGTGTATTCCACCCAGAATAGACAAGTTGTAGAAATTGATTGTCAGAGACATTTGGTGAATATATTAAAATGAATACCTTGGTCATCTTTAGTTGATAAATTAAATTGGATTTCAATTTTGAAACTTCTAAAGATATTGTTGAACATATCCTGGTTCAGTAGTTATGTCCTTCAGTAATAACTTTCATTATTTCTTTTATTTTTAGTCTATTCATATTCTGAGAAAGAACTTATATGTTATAATCAGTTCTCTGTCTTCATTGTTGGCTCTGGAGGGTTTGGTGGAAAACGGACATCAGACAAAGTCAAGGTAGGCCATAGTTTATTTAGAAGCAAAATATGTGTAGTTAAGGATCATTATTTATATTTTGAACTTGCTATATTATCATACATGTCTTTTCATAGAGTAGAGTTGAATAATCTATTCTTTGTAGCAGATATTTTACTTAGATTTGAAATGCCATTGATGTGTACATTTGTACATATTATATCTGAACATGCATATATAAACATTTTACATACAGAAAAGTTATAATCAATTAAGTATAATGTAATGGAGATAATTGTGATAGTATTTGTTTCTTCTTGTACAAACTTTGTAATACCCCCAAGTCTTGAAAACTTATGATGTTTTTTTAAATCATTTTATTGAGGGCTTGTGCAACTCTTATCACAATCCATATATATATATATCCATTGTATCAAGCACATTTGTACATTTGTTGCCATCATCATTCTCAAAAACATTTATTTTTTGCTTGAGCCCTTGGTATCAGCTCATTTTTCCCCTTCCCTCCCCTCTCCTCCCTCCCTCATGAACCCTTGATAATTTATAAATTATTATTTTATCATAGCTTACACTGTCCGACGTCTCCCTTCACCCACTTTTCTGTTGTCCATCACCCAGGGAGGAGGTTATATGTGGATCCTTGTAATCGGTTCCCCCTCTCTACCCCACCCTCCCTCCGCCCTCCCTGTATCGCCACTCTCACCAGTGGTCCTGAAGGGATCATCTATCTTGGATTTCCCGTGTTTCCAGTTCCTATCTGTACCAATGTATATCCTCTGGTCTGGCTAGATTTGTAAAGTAGAATTGGGATCATGATAGTGGGGGTGGGGTGGGAACTAGAGGAAAGTTGTAAGTTTCATCTTTGCTGCACTGCAACCTGAATGGCTTGCAATTTCTCTATGTATTAAAATCTATATTAATTAAAATTCCTATTTTTCTTATGTAAGTCAATTTTAGTTACTTTTTAATTCTCAAACAAGAAAATACATTTTAAAAGAAGTATTTTATAATTTATATTTTTATACTAATTTAATCTTTTAGCTCTGATTTTTTAGGTATTAAATTGTACTTTAGTAAATATTATGCTATATTAATGGAAGATATTTCAAAATAATATTGAGAGATGACTTCTGTAGTAGTAGTGTCCTGTGGAGCTTTCATGATCTCTCCCCAGTGAAATAACCATAACTAGTAAAAATTATAAAAACAAACTAAAACCATACAACTATATAAAGTCACTGGAAATTATTCTCTGGATATACAACAAATGATAAAAACAACCCCCCAAAATAGTATTAGATATTATTATAATAACTAAACACATTTCTCACCAGTGTTAATTATAAAAAGTATATATTAATACTTACCCAAACCAAACTCACTGCCTCTTTGGGTTTCTGAGAGTGTAGATCTTTACAGGAGTAGAAAACCTCATCTTCCTCTCTAGGAGTGACTAGTGGTTTTGAACTACTGATCATGTAGTTAGCAGTCTAACACAGTCATGGTGAAACCCTATGCCAGTTTAGGTCACGAACCCTGTGGGGGTCGAATGCCCCTTTCACAGGGGTCACCCGATTCATAACAGTAGCAAAATTACAGTTATGAAGTAGCAACAAAAATAATTTTATCATTAGGAGGGTCACCACAACATGAGGAATTGTATTAAAGAGTTGCAGCATTAGGAAGTTGAGAACCACTGGTCTAGAGAATTTATCTGGTTATATAATTCTCTATATTAAATAGTAGTATTTCAGAAATCATAATGTAGATGAGTATAGAAGTTATGAAATTTTAAATTTTATTATTTCCTGAACATAAAATATGAAAACAATTAACCTTTTTACTCAATTTGTAGCATTTATTCTACAAAAACATGGTTGTTTATCAAATAGCAGTTTGGCTAAAGCAATGTGCTAGTGTTTAAGTTTTAGTGTGTAATATCTTTTTATTTCAGATGGCTTTAGCCACACCTAATAGACCACCAGATGCTGTACTTACGGATAGCACCTCTCTCAACCAGGTACGAATGGGCTTTTAAAAAGTGAGATTTCTGCCTACTGAAACTCATGTTTTGTTAACTCTGCCTCACCAGCAGTTTGGGAATCCAAAAGTGGAGTCCTTCAGTTCAATAAAAATAAAAACATAGTTCTGTAGTTGGAATTTATTCTTTCTCGATTTTCACTTATCTGTATTTTTTTCTCCATTAGAAATTAAAAAAAATACAAAATGGCTTTCATTGGTTTAAAAAGCCATACATTTTCCTGGCAGTAAAGTGCTTGTCTTACCGACTATGCAAGTCATAAAGAATTTCACAAGTGCGTTAGGCAGCAGGCCAACGCTCGTCCTACCCTCCTTTATCAGGACAGAAATGTGTGTTAACATCGCTTGGATAGAGATTGTTTTATGCTAATTTGAGAGGAAAGACAAAATAAAGCATTTTAGCTGTAATTGATTTAATCTTTTTTGGTTTAAATAATTTGTTCTCTAGTAAGAGATAAAATGTCCTGGCATTTTACAAAGGCAGCCTTAAAGGTAAGAAAAGTCCGTTTGTTTTTGAAAGACCTTAAGATTCCTCTGAAAGATGGCAAAAGATTAACCAAACAAATGGAGCCTAGACTCTTTTAACCGCGGAAATTAGCCTGTGAGTGGCCATGAATGACAACATATCATTCATAAGTTCTTTTTGTCATATTGGATTCTCACTTCTGCAGAATTTATGTTTCTTGGCTAGTAGAAATGTAGTTTTATAAGCCAGAAAGAATGAAGTATGGTCAAAAGGTTTCCAAGATTTTAATCTTTACAGAAGCAAACTGCAGAGTGGCTTGGTGGGTTCAAACGACTGACCACAGCAGTTGAGCATTTTGACTTGAGCCGCCAGGGCTGCTTGGGTGACACTGGAATAGCAAAATGTATCCGCTGTAGATAAGAAAAGCTGAGTAGTTTCCAAGGTTCAGTTTCTACACGCAGGGAATTAAGAGGTTTTCTATATTTTACTCTTTCTCATATGAGTAGAACTTTTTGTTAGCTTTAAGCAGGTTTTAATATCTTGCTGTGTGACAGAGTAAATTTTTTTATGTCAGAAACTTTTTTTGGTGCATAAGTAATGTTCACCCAAAATTTTGACAGATGTTCTTGATCATTTTATATCATACTGACATCCTACAGCATATACTGAAAGTTATTTAATCTTTAGAAAGCAATTTGTATAAATAAAACTTGGCATAAAAAAATCAGGGGATTTGTGGACCCTTTGAAACTGGATCTGCGCTCTAGTAGATAGAAATGAAGTAAAAGAAATGTGTCTGTTGTCGCGGAGCGGAAAGAACATGGGAGTGTCGAGATAGATGTCTGAAATAACTGTTGCTGTTATTCCATGTCATCAAGTCAGTTCTGACTCATCGTGATCACATGGGAGACAGAATGAAGCACTGCCTCGGCCCACTCCATCCCCACCTTGTGAAGTTTGAGTCCATTGTTGTGGCCACTGTGCCAGTCTGTCTATTTGAGAACCTTCCTCTCTTTTGCTATCCCTCTAGGGCACCTATTATAAGTAAGAAGGATTAAATACACATCTTTGATTTGTATAGCCAATGTCAGGGAAGGCTTATTTTAATTAGGGAAATTAATTAACAGGTGAAATTTGTTAATAAGGCTCTGCTACCCAGTCTCTGTCTTAAAAACACACTGCCCTCGGGTCGATGCTGACTCATAGCCACCCTACAGGACAGGGTCGAGCTTCCCTATGGGTTTCTGAGAATGTAACTTAAAAAATTTTTTTAATAAATCATTTTATTGGGGGTGCTCAAAGGTCTTATAATGATCCCTAAATCCATTGTGTCAAGCACATTTGTATATATGTTGCTATCATCCCTTTAAAAATATCTTTCTACTTGAGCCCTCGGTGTCAGCACCTCTTTTTTCCCCCTTCCTCCCCCTCCTACCCTCATAAATGCTTCATAAGTTAAAAATGATTTTTATTTTCATATCTTACACCATCTGCTGTCTCCCTTCACCCATGTTTCTGTTGTTCGTCACCCTGGGTGGGTGGTGGTGGGGGGGCTTAAGATATCCCTCCACCTTCCCCCCTCCCTTCATGGTATGGCTACTGCCATTATTGTTCCTGAGGGGTTTAACTGTCCTGGATTTCTGTGTGTTGTGAGCTCTTTTCTGTACTGCTGTCCATGCTCTCGTCTAGCTGTGTTTGTGAGGTAGAACTGGGTCATGATGGTAGTGGGGAAGGAAGCATTAAAGAACTAGAGGAATGTTGTATGTTTCATCAGTTCTATGCTGCATCCTGGTTGGCTAATCCCTTCTTAGTAGCCCTTCTGTGAGGGGCTGTCCAATTTTCTGTAGATGGGTTTTAGTTCTCCACTCCAGCCCCCTTCGTTTACATTGATATGATATTTTTTGGGTCTTCTGATGCCTGATATTGCCAATACCTCATGATCACACAGACTGGTATACTTCTTCCATATGGGCTTATTTGCTTCCCAGCTAGATGGCCACTTGCTTATCTTCAAGCCTTTAAGACCTTAGACGCTATATCTTGTAATAGCCAGCACCATCAGCTATCTTCACCACACTTGCTTATGCACCCATTTTGTCTGCAGCGATCGTGTGGAGAAGGTGAGCATCAAAGAATTCCAGGTTATCAGAACAAAGTGTTTTTGTGTTAATGGAGGGCTTCAGTAGAGGCCCAAAGTCCGTTGTTCTCTTAATACTTAACATATAAATATATGTACATTGGCTTCCATCCCTTTCAGTATAAATTAGTATATTTTAATATAGTCAGCACTCTTAATACTTATACATATATGTACATTGGCCTCTATCCCTTTCATTATAAATTAATATATTTCCATGTAGTCATGCCTGTAGTTTTACCTTTATAAATAGCTTTTGGCTCCTATTTAATTCCTCTATTTCCTTTCACTTTTCTGCTTTCCCGCTGTCATACTTACCCTTCATTCAGCTCTCAGTAATTCCTCCCAGATACATTGCTCTTGATTAAACACACCAGGCATTATATGCCCCCCTCACCATCAATTTTAGGTCTTGTTTTGTTTCCTTATCCCTGAGTTTGTTGGCTTCCTGCTCCTGGTCCTCTCCCATATCCCCCTGAACTGCCAGTCCCATTGCTTTCTCTTTGAGATTGTTCATCCTGCCTATCTTTTAAAGATAGACATAGGGCAAAAGAAAATGAACAAAAACAAACAGCAACAGAAATCAAAACAAACAAAACAAGAAAAAACCCAATAGATAGTTTCCAGGTCTGTCTGCTGACCCTTAAGTGTGTGGAACAGTTCCTTAGGTATCCTTTCTCTTTCATGACCTTAATATTTTTGAAGAGGGTGGGTAAATCATTTGATAGAATGTTTCTCAGTTTGATGTACTTGATTATTCAGTGTAATTAGATACTGATCAATTGTTATCAGAAATACCTCGGTAGTGATTTTGTATCTTCACAGTGCCTCATATCCAGAGGCACTTAATGACTTGTCCTGTATAGATGTTCACTTTGTGCTAGATTGTAAGTAATGCTACACATAGTAATTTATACGTATTCTAGGTAGAGATTTCTTTTTTTTAAAAAAAATCTTAAATTTTAATAAATAATTTTATTGGGGGCTCTTAAAGCTATTATAACAATCCATCCATCAATTGTATCAAGCCCATTTGTATGTAGGTTGCCATCATCATTTCCAAAACATTTTCTTTCTACTTCAGCCCTTGGTATCAGCTCATCTCCTCCTCCCTGTCCACCGTTGTGACCCCTTGATAATTTATAAATAATTTTAATTTTCATATTTTACACCCTCTACTGTTTCCCTTCACCTACATTTCTGCTTTTTGTCCCCCTGAGGTGGGGGAGGGGCGGTGACATTGTGTGTTGATCATTGAGATTGGTTCTCCTTTCTTCCCCTTCTTCCCCCGCCTTCTCTCTACCCTCGTGGTACCGCAATGCCAAGGTTTCTTACACAGAACTGTGATGGGTCTAAGTATTATCACACTTGCAAATTAGGGTAAATCTGCATCTGACTCTGCTTCAGTGTCATGGATGTTGGCAGAAGACACAGATTTCTGCCTAGGCTGAGGCAAAGGCAGTACTACTTTCTGCAGAGGAAGCAGCATGAGCTTAGTACGTTCCTATACACCCCTTTACTCAGTGAATGATGGACTCCCAAGTTGGAAGCTCCAATCTTGATTTTTTAATGGTTTTACTGACATACAATTTACAGGATCATACATTTCAATAGTTCAGTCGTATTAATAAGAATTATATAACCATCACCACAACCAATTTCAGTATATTTCTTCCTTGTACTCGTTATCAGCTCTCTGTTTCTGCCAGCCTCCCCGGCAACGTTTAAGACCCCAGGCACTCTTCTTTTGGTTTTGAATCTATTAATCCAGTGTTGCCTCTATAGGCTTACCTTTTCTGCGTTTCATATTAATATTTCATATTCTGGGTTTCATATATAGAAAATTATAACAAAATCAAAACAAGATGCAAACAAATGGCTCAGAAGGATTGAAAGAATGAAACAGATAAACCACAATTGAAAACAAAGCAGAAAATATTCAAAACTGCAACAATATACATTGAATCAGAGGGAGGTCAACGATAAGGTTTCACACCTTGGCCTAATGAAAACTGCAGTACTCTACCCCACATTGTATCTGATAACTAGGCCTTTCCCTTGTTTGGTTCATGGTCAGAGGTGATTAACCTCAGGCTTAATCCGACTGGGGTACTCTGTGAATGAGTTTTGGACTTTCCTTGTCCATACATAGCCTTCTGCAAACTGGTTGCTAAGAATGTAAGCTCTAACAGCATTCCCTGTCCCAGGTTTGGTTTTCATTATTAATAGCTCTCGGATCACATATTTGGTGTGTTTCTTCTGTGCGGACTTGGCTGACCTCTCACTTAGATGGTTTTGTTTTAAAACAACATTTAAGATCCCAGACACTATTCTTTTTAATGGCCAAACACCATCTGCTTTCTTCACCACACTTTGCTATTGCCTCTACATCTTCAGTGATTACTTCTTAGGGATAGGTTTTATGCAGCGTCATGTCATAAGACATAATTATTTTTAGATTAAGGTATGTTTAAGTGCAAGATAAAAAAATCCACTCATTTATCTGTAGTTTATATGTGTCCCTGGTTTATCATTTTTATTTATTGAAGTACATTATAATTATCCCCATGGGAAAAGCTCCAATCTTTTCTAATGGTTGCAAATCACTATATACAGATAGCATTGAAACATTTTCAGTTACTGAAAACCTAATGAATAGAAGTAGAACATTGTCAGAGATAGTGCCAGAAGATGATCATATCATGTGAGAAAGCACAAAAAATATGACTCAGGAAGAGTTGCTTTCTCAAAGTACAGTACCCCATAATGACGCAGATGAAGAGAAACCTGTGGGACTAAAACTTTTGGGGCCTTAATTTCCTGACTGGACATGACTTAAAATGAAAACAAATAGCTGTGAACATGAATTAATAATCGGAACTTGTACAAACTATGAGTAAGAAAATTGCAAGTCATTAAAGATGAAATGGAACACATAATTCAGTATACTAGGTGTTAGCTGAGTTGTGCTGCTGATGCCATTTTGAATCAGAAGATCATACGGTTTACTGTGCTGGGCATGACCATGCACAGGAATCGCTATGCATTAATCGACAAAAACGGGATATTTCAAGAGCTATCTTAAAGACAGTGCTGTCTGTGATAGGCTAATGCCTATCTATGCGTAAGACAATCCAATCAATATAAGTATTATTCAAGTTTATGCACCAACCACTAAAACTAGCGGTGCAGAAAATGAAGAATTCTATGCCTTCAGTCAGAAAGTGATCAAATGTGCAGTCAAGGCGCAGTGCTCATTACTGTCGATTGGGATGTGAGGGTAGGAAACAGAAGGACAGTAGTAGAAAATATGGAAGGGTTGTGCAGCCATCAACACAGTCAGGTTTGGAACATTTTCTTCCTGCTTGCATGCATTGTGGTGACTTCCCATTTCTCCCACCCTCCCTTTACTTCAGTGACTGTCTGAAATCCTGACTTCCCTATAGAGAATCACCAAAAGTTAAACCATGAAACGGGACAAAGGACAGAAAAAAAAAAAAAGGATTCAGTAATAATGATCATATAAACAGGGAAAGACCTCAATCTAAGAAAAAGCAAAAGATATGAAGAATTTAAGATAAATTGAAAGTGGATCCAAAAGGAGATCTGATGGCAAGGTGTTATATTCCAGTCTAAGTACATTTTCTAAGAACCTCTTTACAGTGCTTTTTGCCTGATATGAGTGCTGTTCACATTCCTAGTCTGTGAGCAGTGGGGATTTACTCGGGATTCAGTACACGTAGGGACCCTCCAAATGGATTTTGGGCTTCCACAGTCACAGTGTTCTGCAAACCAGGTGTGTGGCCTCCTCGGGTTTGGAGCTTATTGTTTATAATTGTTGGATTACACCTGTTCCGGTGCTTCTTCTGTGTGGACTTGGATGACTCCTCAATTAGATGGCTTCTTGTTTTGAGTCAAACCTTTAAGACTCCAGACACTATTTTTCCCGATAGCCAGGCACCTTCTGATGTTTTCACCACACTTTGCTATTGCCCCCAAATCTTCAATGATCTCATGAGGGTGAGTACTGGTCATGGCCATGTTACAAGAACTAATTGTTCTTATCTTAGGGCTAAGATCAAGCTTGTGAGAAGTGAAAATCCATTCATGTAACTATGATTTCTGTATTTTCCTGATTTACTATTGGAGGCATCTTTATTTGTTGTAGCACACTAGATCATTCTCATGGAGCTTAAGGGAATTCTATTGATATTAACATTACTATAATCAGTGTGTAAAATACTGTTGTGCAAAGGAGTTTATAGTGTGTAAGATATTTTATTAGTCTCTAATACATGAATTGTGAACTTTGTATATCTTTATAACTTGGGTGGTTGGACATGAATTACACAAGCTGTGAGAGTTGGGTGGAATGACAGTACTTCCAGTTACATTTACTGATGAAGGCAGGACCACGCCTGGTAGATGAATGCGTGCCACAAAGAGGCACAGAGAGCTTGAAGACAGCATAGCAACCCTATGTTGATCTCTGGGTGTCATTTGTTGGACATCCTCAAAGCAATAGACCCAAACTCAGTAAGGTCTAGCCAACACCGATACCCTAGCCTTGGGATAACAATTGTGTGCTTCTTCTCAAGCAAGGTAGTCCAGCCATGAATCTTGCGGTTCTTTAGTTCTGTTACAAGTAAGTTCAAGGCAGAGTTGGGTTCTCCAGTGGATTTTCAATTTTGGGTTCTTCTAGTATGGTCTATGAAGGAGGTTGTATATCTAGAAAGGACAGAGTTCAATGTTCCAGTTGTCAATAAAGTGCTGCTTGAGTCAACAGAGGTTGTTTTGTAGCTATTTTTTGACCATTGCTGTTGGTATAATTGAAACAAAGAACAAGTTTTGCTTTCCTTCTGGCTTGTGTCAGCCTTCCAAAAATATTTAGTAAATGAAAACTTGATAGTTTTTCTTATTAACTAGAGATCAGTTGTTTTACATTATGATTGAATTCAGTAAATATCCAGCCAGTAGACGTTGGGTATTTCTCATATGCATCATATTTTGCTTCTGTTAACTCTGTCATCTCTAGGATACATTGCCATCATATAATAGTAGGAGATTGTGTCAGTCTGGGTGGACTACAGAAGCAAATTCAGAGAGACACATATGTGCATAATTAAGAGCTTTAGCTACAAGAGCAATTGAATATTGAGAAAACATCCTAGCCCAGTCAGATCAAGTCCATACGTCCAATACCAATCTGTAAATTCCTCTTCAGACTCACATAACACATGCAATGATGCCAAATGCAGGAATATTGCAGGCCAGTGGGTGGAAAGTCTTAGGGATCCATTGGCAGTGGAAACATCTCAGCACTGGCAGGGCTCTCCAGGTGGCTCCTTCAGTTCCAGGACTCTATCATAGCTCCATATGTCTTATCAGAAGGAATGTCTCACAGGGAGTGAGCGAGTGTCCCTCCTCCAGTAAGGTATTTATCTCCTTAGCACCTCCAAAAGAGGTCATCAAGCTGCCACCTGATTGACAGGCTAAACTCTGTCCCTTCACTCCTGTCCCTTGACAACACTCTGTCCCTTGACAACAGATTATGTAACCACAGAGATAGAGATTATATAATATGATTTCTTAAAAGTTGTTTCATTTATAAGAATGCTGTCTGTGGAATATAAATATCAGTACTGTTCTTAAAATGATTTTTTTGTGTGCTACTAAAAGCTTTTTTTTGGGTGGGGGGGTGTTATTTTTTTTTTTCAAATCATACATCCATTGTGTAAAGCACAGGATTCCCTGTGTTTCCAGTTCCTGTCTGTACCAGTATATATCCTCTGGTCTAGCTGGATTTTTAAGGTGCTACTAAAATTTTTTATAATGCTAAAATGTACTGAGGTTTTCATATTTATCAAGGATAATACTTTGTAAGCTTTATCCCATTTAATTTTTCAAATTAATTTGTGAAATTGATTCCAGTAATTTTTCAGTTTTTTAAATGAGGAAATTGAGGTTTAGAGTGGGTTAAGAAAGGTGCTGGATTTGAGCCCAGATCTGTCTGATACCAAAGCCATGTGTTTTGACAGCTTCCTTTTCAATCCCTAAAATGTGTATTTATTTTTCATTTGTATGCAACATGATGCATATCTCTTTATCTACTGTTTTGGTTTTCTTAAAACATTTTTTAAATTACCGTTTTAAACATCTTACACAGAGTAGT
The DNA here is from genome assembly GCF_050624435.1 of Tenrec ecaudatus. Taxonomy (NCBI): domain Eukaryota; kingdom Metazoa; phylum Chordata; class Mammalia; order Afrosoricida; family Tenrecidae; genus Tenrec; species Tenrec ecaudatus. The sequence goes on from NC_134531.1 coordinate 122,566,170, forward strand.
TTATACCGAATTCAAACCCACCTGCTGCTCCATGCGAGATTAGGCTATCTCCCCACATATAGCCTCAGAAACCCTATAGAGCATCTCCACTCTGCATATAGAATCTTTGATTTAGTAGTATTAAGGAGACATGTAGAGCAAAAAATATTGAATAATCTAGTAGTTTCCAAGAGCAATCAGCTGGTAATCTGCTTGAAAGCCCTCTGGTCACCTGTCTTTTGTGACATGCTTGAGAATCTGTCTGTCTGGCTGGAGGCTTGTGTGTTGCTTTGTTGAGGAACACATTATCAGCTTCCAGATGAAGACAGAAGAGAAAGAAAGGCTTGGTGACGTATAGTAGAAAATTAGCTTATGAAAACTGTGGATCACAACTGCAATGGTTCAGAACTGGATTCCCATGACTCGGGGTCCTACTCAA